>NC_058386.1:116478020-116847395 GCF_018350175.1 Felis catus | reverse complement strand
GGGATAAAATGAAGGCATGGAATATTTGCTATGTCTCATCTTGAGTATGGAAAGAGGGATGCTTCATTACCTACTAAGGAGGTTCAAGCATCAGCAAATACTCAGATAAAAGTATCTGGGGCTCAATTTGCTTTGGAAAAATATTATGATTAAATACTGTATAAATAATGACAAAAACAACTCTACATAACACACAGGGGTATGGGTTAGCAATTCTGAAACTATGCATGCACCAGAGTTGAAGAAATAAGTAAATATATTGTAGGCAATGAATGAGAACAAGTTCTCAGTTCAGAAAAAGAAGCTACGAACAACAAAAGAGTGAATCCTAGAATGAATCTTCTGGTGTTGGATTGGAATTGGAGATATCATTATGAATGCATGTTTTAGCTAACATATACATATCTAGATGATAGATGTATAGATATAGATTTATATAGAGAGAAATATAGATGTGTGTGTAGGCATGGGTCATACATACGTATTTCCAAGTTCTGCTCACTGAGAAGACCTAGGAGCAGTGATAACCCAGTAACTGTGAGCACACCTTAGATCCAGATATTGGTTTCTAAATACCATTCTCCAGTGTTAGGAACCAGGGGCAGTTGGAAAAGTGGTTGATTCTAGGACTAGGACGGAGAAAATACAAAATGGTTCTGGAACATTTTGCAGTGCCAAAAATTAAGGAAGTGCTCAGAGAGAGAGGAGGCACATCAAAAGGGCGGAGACATCAACGCGAAAGAGTTCCCTAGGGCAAAAGCAGGAACAGTTTAAACAACAAAAGAAGCAATTATAATTGATTCTACTATAATTGATTCTACCGGATCGAAACCAACAGAATAGAAGATACATCCACGAGGAGTCCATACCGTGATGATTAAGTAATCAGTAAATGCCGGAGGAGGAATAGCTCTTTTTTTTAAAGTTGATTTATTTACTTGGAGAAAGTGCAAGTAGGGGAGGGCCAGAGAGAGGTAGAATCCCAAGCGGGCTCCACGTTGCCAGCACAGAGCCACATGGGGCTCCATCAGGAACTGTGAGGCCGTGACCTGAGCTGAGATCAAGAGTCCAACGCCCAACATACTGAGCCACCCAGGTGCTCCAGGAATAGCTCCTTTTTACTGTTCATTTTCACTAAGTATAGTTGACATACAATGTTATATTAGCGTCGGGTGTACAACACGCCCTTTGATTGGACAATTCTGTGCGCCACTCAGTGGTCACCACAATAGGTGTAGCTACCCTTTGTCACCACACAAAGTTATTACAATATTATGGGCCACATTTCCCATGACGTACTTTTCATCTCTGCGACCTACTTACTTTATAACTGGAAACCTGCGCCTGTTCATCTTCCTCACCCATTTAATTCTGCCATAAGGATAGTTCTTTCTCACTGAAGAGTTCCAGTTAATAAATGTGGAAGGAATGAGGGAAACAGAAAATAGCATCGTAACACTCATAATTGTTGTAAGCAAAATCCATGGATGCAAGCAAAATGGTTTGAGGAGAAACAGGATATTTACATAGTCTCAATGTATCAGTCTCAAGATATTTGTTAATTACAAAGGAAATAATTGTAATTTTACAGTAGTACAGCCCATCAGACACCGCCCTAAAGTAATCGAGGTTAACATCAAAGAAATGAGACCTGTCCACCACCTCTTGGATGTCCTGATGTGTTTCACTGAGAAGGGGACCTCACCTCTGTAGCATTCTAGCTAAAAATCCATAATCACGGTGTAGCCGCACAAAAATATCAGATAGACCCACATTGAAGGATATTCTACAAAACAACTGACCATTACTTTTCAAAAATGTTAAGGCCAAAAGACAGAGAAGGCTTTAGGAATTGTCACAGGTTGGAGATGTGACAACTAAAGGTGCACCGGATCCTGGAACAGATAAAAGGACGTTAGGGGCAAAGCCGCTGAAATCCAAGTTAATTCTGTAGGCTGGTTAATAGCAATTCTAATGTTAATTTCTTGGTTTTGGTAACTGTGCTATGATGCAGGATGTTAGCATGAGGGGAGATGGAGTGAAGGAAGCACTGTTCTATGGGGGAACTTGGTAGTAGCTTTGCAACTTTTCTATAATTCCCAAATTAGTTCAAAATAAAAACCTCAAAAAATAAAAACCACAACCGCCGTGACGTGACATCATTTGGAGCCTGGCAGTTTTCAGATGAGAACTTGACACAACTCTCTTCCTTGCACAGTGGTTTATGCGGGCATCGTTCACACGCATACGAAAAGAATCTTCGACTGCTTATGTAACATTAAAGTAAGTACAAGAAACAATTTGTCTTAAACAGGAGAAAGTTAACCCTTCTATCTAGATGGCCTATCTCTGAATGACTTTAATTCTTAGCTTATCAGAGGTATACTTTGGACCTGAAGATGGGATGTCGTCCAAACTCATGTTTGAAAAGACAAGGTGTTTCATTCTAGTCTATTTTTTAAGTGCAGCAATAGATTTATCGCTAAATTAAGCCCTTTAAAAATTGGCTGCCGCAGAAGGCTTACATCTGGTAATGTGACCGTAGGAGGCAATGCGGTTTAAATAAATAAACTTCATTTAAATAAGAAAATTTTATCAATAAAACAAATAAGGTTTAAGTTATGTCATTTAAATATTAATAACAGCATAGTATCAACCAACTTTTAGTGTATCTGGTTCTTTGATGTACGGTCTACATGTATTATTTCATTTATTAATAATAATCAAAAGTATGAATTGCTAGGCCGTATGTCATATGCTCTATGTGCCAGACTGCTGAATGCTTTACAAAATTTATTTAATTTGGTCCCCATCACAAATCGGAGATAGGTAACATTGCCCTTAGAATCACCTGGTGAGTTGTAGAATCTCCCGAAGTCCGGGCCCTGAATGTACCGATTCAGTCAGAATTTCTAGGTGTGAAACCCCAACTCAATTGTTTCTGTCAAGCTCTCTCAGGTGATTGCAAGGTGCCACCAAGTTTAAGAACCCCTGCTCCCGTAATGGATTATTCATGATTTTACAAGATGCCAGTGACAAAGGACACGGTTAGGCAAGCTAGGTGCGTAACATGAAAGCTAGAAGTTCATGGCACTCATGCATTGTGTCATGTTCTAATTATTATTTAGATAAAGTTTTTTAATCTCAGCATTTGAATAAACAGACTCCTCTGATGAATAGATTATATATTCCATTGTGGCAATATTTTTCTATGATCTTCTACGAATGCAAAATAATTATAACTTAAAAATAATTGCGAAGGAAGAATTACTGAGGTTGCTAATTATGCAGTTCCTTGCCCCGTGTCTTTCATTGTCTGTTTATTCTCCACTTGGCAGTATTTGAAATTGCATTACTGTTCTCTTTTACATTTGTTTTCCTTTAAAAAATATATATGGATTATTGTCCAGTTTGGCTTATGTATGGTGAGTGGTTATTATTTTTATGTGTCTATAATATAATTATTAATTTATATATTTTTTTAATTTTTTTTAAACAATTTTTTTTTCAATGTTTATTTATTTTTGGGACAGAGAGAGACAGAGCATGAACAGGGGAGGGCCAGAGAGAGAGGGAGACACAGAATCGGAACCAGGCTCCAGGCTCTGAGCCATCACCCCAGAGCCTGACGCGGGGCTCGAACTCACGGACCGTGAGATCGTGACCTGGTTGAAGTCGGACGCTTAACCGACTGCGCCACCCAGGCACCCCTATATTATTTTTAACATACAGATCTGAACAGTTTAGTGAGATGTTGACATGATTGTCTAAATCATACAAGGAAAGGAAAAAGGAATTTAAAAAAATTTTTTTAATGTTTATTTATTATTGAGAGAGGGAGAGAGAGAGAGAGAGAGACAGAGCATCAGTGGGGGAGGGGCAGAGAGAGAGGGAGATATAGAATCCTGGGCAGGCTCCAGGCTCCGAGCTGTCAGCACGGAGCCTGATGCGGGGCTCGAACTCACGAGCCACGAGATGATGACCTGAGCCGAAGTCTGACACTTAACCAACTGAGCCACCCAGATGCCCCAAGAAAAAAGGACTTTTAACCAAAATTCATTGTATTTAGCCTTGGCATGCACTTGAATTCTGGAAATAAACTCCCTCAAGTCTCTCATATATCTAGAGACAATATGCGTTCCTTTTGCAAATGCCTATGGTCACTTTGTCCTTTGTGGTGGTGGCTTTTTTTTTTTTAAGTTTGTTTGAGAAAGAGACAGAGCACGTGAACGGGGGAGGGACAGAGAGAGGGAGAGACAGAATCCCAAGCTGACTCTGATTGTTGGTGCAGAGCCCAACGTGGGGCCCGAACCTATGAACCGTGAGGTCATGACCTGAGACGAAGTCAAGAGCCCGACACTTAACCGACTGAGCCACCCAGGCACCCCGTGTCCTTCATGGTTTTTATTCAAAGAGATATATGTTGATGGGGATAGGAAATGCAAATATTACATCTCTTCTTTGCATAAATTGTTAGGATAAATAAACTTGAAAGAGTTGAAGGGACAACATTCCTGGGATAGCCTGTGAGACTCTGGCCTTGAACGATGCCACTTCAGGGTCCAAGTGACAAAATAAGATCAAGGCAAGGGCAGATCTTTGCAGCTCTGCGGAGACTCGAGCATCACTCAGGCTTCTTGTGAACACTGGGATCAAGCTTTTCTCGTACCAATGACGTCTCTAGAAAGACACTTTGATATTGGCAGAGTGAGTTTCTTTAGGCGAATGTTCTAAATCGTGGCCACTAGCTGGGAGGCAGAACAGGGAAGGAATAGCTCTGCAGATTAGCTGTGAATGTATGCATGATAATTCTTTCTAGCTCACCAGAAACAATGCCGCGTACCTAGTTTGGGGGATTCCTACAGTTGAGTCAGTAGAGGGCTGAGCTGTTATAAATTGAGCATTAAATTTTAATAAGGAAAGAAAGCCAATGTGACCTCATTTTAAGCTCACAGCCTAGTGAAGCTTAGATATGCAAATCATAGACATAAAACAAATATGATGAATGTACATGGAGATACTGTGTTGATTAAAACCTCCCTACTTCTGACTCCTACCCCCTAACTTTCTACCAAATAAAGCAAGAGCTGTATAATACTTGGTGGAGGTTCCAGAGAATAAACTAATGCAGATTTGTTCAACAAACATTTGTGGAATAGCCGCTGTTTATAAAGCATTATTCTAGAAAGATGTTACAGAGCGGTTACAATATTGTCCCGTCTGTAAGAAATTTCCGTGAATAATCTAACAGCGAGATCTCAAAAATGTTCCTTCTGGTTTAACCAAACGATACACTCAATAAACTACTGAGCATTGGGCATTGGGATGGGTGCTTGTGCCTAGAGATTTAGAAGCATGGGAAAACTCAGTCTGCAGCTAGCAATGACCAGACGCTGCTTCCGCGATGCCACAATAATGCATATGCACCCCCCCACCACCACGTAGCAACTTAGATCACACAGTTTTGCATACCCTACCCTGTGGCTATTTGATTTATTGCTAGTCGAGTTACTTCCAAAATAACCAGTTCTTTGACTGAATTAATCAGTTTATTTGTAACACGTATGTCTAAGCTATTGGGTTACTCAAAGGGGATGTACGCAAGCAGAATTCTGCTCCATTGTCATACTACCCTGATAATCCAGGTATTAGAATGGGGGCAGGGGAGACGTTGGTCATAGGGTAGAAACTTGCAACCAGAAGGTGAATAAGTTTTGGAGATCTAATGAAGAGCATAGTGATAATAGATAACAGTACTATGTTGCGTACTTCAATGTTGCCAAGAGACTTACTGTTCTTTTTTTTTTTAATGTTTATTTTTGAAAGAGAGAGAGCATGAGCAAGGAAGGGGCTGAGAGACAGGGAGACAGAGGATCCGAAGCGGGCTGTGCGCTGATAGCAGAGAGCCTGATGCGGGGCTCGAACTCACGAGCCGTGAGATCATGACCTGAGCCAAAATCAAGAGTCACTTGCTTAACCGACTGAATCACCCAGGTGCCCAGAGGACTTCATGATCTTAAATGTTCTCATCACAAAAAAGAAATGATAATTATGTGACCTGGTGTTAGCTAACACTATGGGGGTAAACATATTGCAATTTGGAAATGTCTTCAGTCAACATGCTTCATGTTAAATTTAACCAGTGTTATATGTCAACTATATCTGAATTAATAAAAAGAATGGGGTCGGGGCCTCTGCAACCACTCAGCTGCCTGTAGTAGTGTCCTAACTAGTTTCCCCACTTCTATTTCTGTTTTTTTTTTCCTAATGTTTTCCACTACTATTTACCAGTTTTAAACAAAACAACGAAAACAAATCTGTGCGTGGTATCCACCTGCTTAAAGCTCATCCATAGCTTTCCATTACTCTTCTGATTAAAAACCCACAATTTTGGGGCCCCTGGGTGGCTCAGTCGTTTACGCGTCTGACTTTGGCTCAGGTCATGATTTTGCAGTTCATGGGTTCGAGCCCCACATCGGTTTCACTGCTGTCAGTGCAGAGCCCGCTTCAGAGTCTCTGTTCCCCTCTCTCCCTGCCCCTCCACCACTGTGCTCTCTCTCTCACAAATAAATAAAACATAAAAAAAAAAAAAAAGCCTCGCACACAATTTCTACCATAATCCTATCTACTCATAGTACTTACATGAGCAGAGGTATGACCCCTACCAAAGCCTCCTACGTCATGTCCTACTACTCTCTTCAGTGCCCCCTTATTCCTACTGTGCTGCCTTTATTTAATTTCCTCAACTGGGTACATTCTTTACAGTGTCAAAGCTTTTTCACAAATTATTCCGTCCACTTAAAATCCTCTGCAACTGTGCCCTCCCTGCCATGGGCCACACTGTGGCCGATTTAATTACTATCCATTCTTCACGTTTCAAGTCCCTAACTTCACACGTTATATTGGGTTCTCCTGTGTCGACAACACAGCATTTATCACCGTTTGTAATTACATGCTGGAGTGAGTCCGTGTCAGCACGTATGCCTCTATCTATGTAGCTCATTGTCATATACTTAATGGTTAGCATACTGCTTGGTCATAAGACACCCTCAGTAAATATTAGTTGAGTGAATGAGCGAGTGAATGAATGAATGAATGAGTTAGCGTATGAAAAACGACACTTGTGAAGAGCTGAGCCGGGCCTGGGAGGGCCTGGCACGGAAAATAGGCATTGGCAGATTACTAATAGCCACCGCCACTAGAGAGAGCTTGGTGGTTTGGGGCATGACCTTTGGTTCACAACTCAGCTTGACCATGCAATAGATGTGTAACCTTAAGCAAGTTACTTTTCCATTTGTATGTCTCAATTTCCTCATTCTAACAATAGACACAAGAATAATTTTCTACCTTGTGGTTACAGTAGGATTAAATATTGTATATAAAGTACTTAGCACAGGGACTGTTGTCTAGTAAGTGCTCATTAATGAGAATGACTATTGTCCTTAATACTGTTTTGTTAAGTTTCATTAAGAGCTTGCTTAAGATATAGACATACGCTTCAATAAGGTTATTTAATCCGATGCCAGCAATACTAGGGAAGAAAATTCTGTGACAGTGCTAAAAATTAAATCCCAAAGGGAGGTGTAAGCAAAGCACCTACCTAGGGAGGAAACAGCGAGTAACGGGCTGATGTCCAGATAGGAGCCATTGAGCCATTGAGATTTTGGAAAAGAAACTCTGGCAGTGGAAGAGAAGGACCCCGGCCCTGGCGATAGGTGATAGACTCCTACTTACTGTAGAGGTGTTGTTAATGCCGTTGAAGAGTGTCATCTTTTCAAGGTCCCTTATGAAACTTGGGCTTAGTCCTAAAAGTAGATAGTTGTGCTTCTCTTGGGAATGAATCATGCAAGCAATCATATTTCTTGTTTCCTTTGGCTACCAGGAAGCTCAGAGGCAAGTAGAGGTCTCACAAATAGCAAAGTGTCATATTGAATCAATCGATCATTGAATAACATAACTTCCAAACCAAACAACCCACTTTTTATTATACGTTTGCATAATTACATATCCTTCCATATTACTTAACACAGGTGTACATTTTCACTTATTTGCTTTTTTTTTTAATGTTTGTTTATTTTTGAGACAGAGAGGGAGGGGCAGAGAGAGGGAGACAGAGAATCCCAAGCAGGCTGTGTGCTAACAGTAGCGAGTCCGATGTGGGGCTCAAACTCACAAACCATTAGACCACGACCTGAGCCAAAGCCAGGTGCTCAACCTGCTGAGCCACCCAAGCACCCCTATTTTCATTTATTTGTATGATTATTTGATTCATATCTGCCTCCTTCACTAGAGAGTAAGTTCTATGAAGACAGGAAAAGTATTTCTCTTCTTTAACTCTGTAGCCCTCAGTTCCTAGTGTTATACCCAGAATTCGCGATCCCCAAAGACCACCAGGGAGCCGAGTCCGATGCAAAAGCAAAGAGCCTTTATTCGAGCTAGCTCGAGCTCAGTCCCCTACCTGCACC
Source organism: Felis catus (assembly GCF_018350175.1). Taxonomy (NCBI): domain Eukaryota; kingdom Metazoa; phylum Chordata; class Mammalia; order Carnivora; family Felidae; genus Felis; species Felis catus. The sequence continues at coordinate 116,838,930 of NC_058386.1, read as the reverse complement.
GACGCAGCGGTGAGATACCGGAGAGAGAGAGGGTTTTCTTTTTTTTAATTTTTTTCACGTTTTTATTTATTTTTGAGACAGAGAGAGACAGAGCATGAACGGGGGAGGGTCAGAGAGAGAGGGAGACACAGAATCTGAAACAGGCTCCAGGCTCTGAGCAGTCAGCACAGAGCCTGACGCGGGGCTTGAACTCACGGACGGCGAGATCATGACCTGAGCTGAAGTCGGACGCTTAACCGACTGAGCCACCCAGGCGCCCTGAGAGAGCGGGTTTCAAGAGCACAAAGGTTTTATAAGGATCATGGCCTTAGCCGATTGGCTGGGGAAGGGTCGTGGCCTCAGCCGATTGGCTGGGGAAGGATAGAACAATGGCTGCCAAGGTGTGGTCCCAGATCAGCAATTATTAAGGTCACCTAGAACTTCTTAAAAATGCAAATGTTGGGGGGGCGCCTGGGTGGCTCAGTCAGTTGAGCTTCCGACTTCAGCTCAGGTCACGATCTCGCAGTCCGTGAGTTCGAGCCCTGCGTTGGGCTCTGGGCTGATGGCTCAGAGCCTGGATCCTGCTTCTGATTCTGTGTTTCCCTCTCTCTCTGCCCCTCCCCCGTTCATGCTGTGTCTCTCTCTGTTTCAAAAATAAATAGACGTAAAAAAAAAAAAAGAAAACAAATGCAAATGTTGGGCCTGGTGGTCACAGACCTACTGAATCAGAAACTCTGGGGGTGGGGCTCAGCAATCTGTGTTTGAACAAGTCTTCCAGGAGATTCTGATGCACCTGAAGTTTCAAAACCACTGTGTCTGAGGTTGTGTAACATGTTTGGCTTCAGTGTATACAGAACGTTTCTCACCGGTCACCTATTAACCATGGGCTGTCAGCCTTGCGTTGCTATATAAATACCTAGCACCGAACACCATCCCCAGAGACTCTGATTTAATTGGTTTGGGGAGGGGTAAAATGCTCCCAGGTCATTCTAAGCCTGGGCAGGGTTGAGGGCTCCTGCCTCTGGCCCCTACCTGAGAGAAGCCGTCCCTCTTCTCCTCACACTTTCCACGCCTCTCACACTCCCCTTCCTCCCACCTCAGACTTCGGAGGAATGCATCAATCGGTAGCCTGCTTTCTTAGAAAACATAAGTCACTCAAGAGGAGGAGGCGTGGTCTGAGGTTTGAGCGGGAACTTCTTTCTGCGGCCACGTCGGGGACATAGTCACTAGTCGGCCGGCCTAGGTCTTCTCTTTCACTAGCAAATGGTAGATAAATAAAAATATTTGTCAAATGAAGAATGCAAGTTCACAGTAACTTGTGGAATGTAGGTTGGGTAGTAACCTCAACCCTGGCTTCATGTTATGTTTTCCTTCTTTAATTTTTCTTTGCACAGATTTTCTTTCTTTCAAATATCCGTTGTATTTTCAAAAGTAATACCTGTGCATTGCACAAAATATTATAAAATATAGTAAAATAGATGTAAAAATAACTCAATCTCCCAAGCTAAAGACAACTTCTAATGAGAGGTGCTGTCCTCCAGAACTTTGAATAAATATGTATGTATGTATATGTACGAATTTTTTCATGCCCACAACATGGACTAAACTAATTTGTACAACAAATTAATTTGTATGTTTTTTTAAATTTTTTTTAACATTTATTTATTTTTGAGATGGAGAGAGACAGAGCATGAACGGGGGAGGGGCAGAGAGAGAGGGAGACACAGAATCGGAAGCAGGCTCCAGGCTCTGAGCCATGGGCCCAGAGCCTGACGCGGGGCTCGAACTCATGGACCGCGAGATCGTGACCTGAGCCAAAGTCGGACGCTCAACCGACTGAGCCACCCAGGCGCCCCTAATTTGTATGGTTTAATCTGTTGTTTTGTATGTACTTTGGAAAAAGGCCGTAAGTCCTTTTTAGAACAAGAATGGCTATAACGATGTAAGCACTGGGAATTGGGTCAGTGTGGGTCAGGTCAGTGTGGCTCAGACGATGTAGGCTCCTGACCCCAGACTCTTTTTTTCTCCTCCCTCCTAAACCTAGTCAATCCTTGATCCTGGACTACAATCTTGGGATCAAGTAGGCTCAGCTTTTAGGGTCAGCAAGATATGGGAGGGAGCCACACTGTATTTTCTGGGCTAAGTAACATTTCAGGGATATAATAGCATGAGGAAATTCTTAGGTGATCGATATGAGGAATACTGGCTATGGGCAGTCTTTCTTCCCTACCTCTCACCTACCAAATCTTGAAATCGCATCATTTAAAAGTCAGCAAAACACTGCGTGGTTTTTTTATGTTTTTGTATACCTTCCTTCTAGGTCAACTCTCCCCTCCACCCTGGAGTTACAGACACAGACGCGAGAGAAAAGTGAGGTTGATTAGTTCTTTCTCACCTCTGCATGGTACTCATGATTAAACACATGGAAACCGGATGTTTTCCATTTAAAAACTTAACACCAACATTACCACCACCAAAGAGCTGGTTTTCCTTTTCTTACTAAATGTCATAATACACAGTAAATAAGATTGTGGCAGAAAGTGGGCTTCAAAGTGGTGTGGCTATGAATAGCTTCACAGATTCACAGATTGCTCCCCAAACGCAAGGCTTCCTGCAGTGCCTGCTTCTATAGAATGCCAAGGGACCATTACTGGAGAACTAAATAGCTAATATGTTATATAGTATTTCAAATCATTTCAATGACCCAAATCTCTCTCACCACTACTCCTTTGAATTGATGGCTCAGGCAGTTTTTAAGGGGCTTACTTATCTCCTAAATGCAGTGGTGAGTTGGATTCAGCCTTAAGGTAACAGTGTACTGAAGGTCCCGTGGATACACTGTAACCTGGAGCTCTCACCGGAATACGTGGAATCCCAGCCTGTGGTCACGCCAGTCCCCTAGCCGGGCCCAACCCCAAGGGTTGCCAGGTTTTTTGTGCCGAAAACCAGAAAGTCTAGATTTGTTTCCCCTTCCCGTCTGGGAAAATCAAACTGCACACACACGCGCACACACGCACCCATTGTACTTGTATCCATCCTGTCCCGTTGCTCTGAGCTTATTCTTTTCTTCAAAATGAAAACTATTATAAAATCTGCAAGTGAAGTTATTTGTCCGTATTCTCTTTTGGTTGGAACATATGAATCTTTTCTTTTTTATCCCCTCGATGAATATTGCATCGTCCCTAACATTTCCTCCCCACCACTACATTTCCGGGCATTATCTACATTTTCTGCGTGTTTCCCTCTTCTCAAATGTCTTTCACGCCCTCTCTTTATCTACATCAGCTGTATTTCCTCTCCAGACTCTGTTACAAGTATCACCTCCTCTCAAGAGCATCCTCGAACTCTCTTCCTATTTCTGGAACAGACGATTGATGATGGGTGCTACCGCCCTCACTGCAGTAGACTGAGAGAGCTCCTAAATAGGTCTTCATCCCCAGTGCTGGCGTAGTAGGTACTCGGTTCATATTTATTTAATTATTGCTTAAATGGATGCTGTCCATTGGTTAAGTTTTGTGATTATGGGTGATCAACGTATTTGGGACGACTTAGGAATAGGACTCTGCATAGGAGCCCAGCTTTTCAAACTAGTCCAACACACGAGACGAGACGAGAAAGCTAGAGCTCGGTGAGAATATGAGTGCCCATGACATTGACGAGGTCACACGAAAGCACCAACAATTTCAGACACTCCTTGCTGTCGGGGTTCAGGTAACCAGTGACTCAAAAAGGGCAGGGAAGCTCATGTGTTAACAAGGAGAGCTAAACTTTGAGGCCGGGCTTTGTGACTAAGGAAGAGTCCCGAAGAGAAATTCACACAGGCTGAAAAGTAGTATCAGTTATTTGAGCTTTGCTTTCTTCATCTGAAAAATGGAAATACAATAGCACCTCCCAGCACCGTTTGTCGATACTAAGTAATAGGTGTGTGAGCAGGTAGCATAGTTCCAAGTGCCCAATAGTCAATAAATGCTATTTTCCATAATTTCTTTTCCTTCCTTTTATAAAAATCAAATCCATATACTTTCAAGAACCGACTTCATGCAGTATTTGACATTTTAAATGTTCAAAACATGGGCTCTTTCATAGTATCTGGAAAGGAAATGGCATACTCTTTTGAGCATAAAAATTAAGATTTCTCTCAGTGATAGGGACTCTATGAATAAAGGTTGCTTTAGCCTCTTATCATTTCCATACAGTGAAAGCTTAAAGTGCATAATATTTTCAAAGAAAAAATGTACTTAGATTTATATTTCCTATGGTCCCTGAGGGAATAACTCAAACTAGTGTGCAGAAGTCACAGAGCAATAGATTTTGATTTGATACAAGAAAAATATTTTCTAACAGACAGCTGGCCAACGATGGAATGAGCTATTTTAAGACTTAGCAAGTTCTTAGTCACTACATGTGTTCGAGAAGTGCCTGTGTGAACACTCCTTGGGGCGATCGCAGAAGGGTACCCTGCATATTCTCTGAGGCCCCTACTAAGTCTCACACAGTAAATATCTGTTAGTTTCACCATGATGTATTTTTTTCAGGAAACCCTGAATTCTATATATGCCCAAACAAATCTCTCATCCGTTAGTCCTTTGAAAGCAACTATCATGGCATATTTATCGTTGCCTGACATTAACAGATGCCCAATAAATGGCTATTGAATTTGTAGACCACCTACACTATGCATAGCATTATGGTTACTCTTTCGACAGCATATTTCCTATGTTCTGAGCCGGCTCTACCGAACTGCATTATTTCAACAAAACTTGCTGAAAACGCCTTATGTCCCACAGTCTTTACAAAAACCCAAAGTGCACTAAGTAATCAGAATTCTAAAAGAAGAAATAAACTAAGATTGAATATTATGGCTCCAATGCGCATGTGCAGGTGCACGTGTGTTCATACATGTGTGCACACGTACGCGTGCACACATTCATAGGGCAGACTACATCCATATGTGAAAATCTTCATATCGAGTAGAAAGAGTACTATGTCCTATTAAGTATGTCCTTACTTGATGATACTAGATTTCTGGTAGACTGACAGGAAAACGTAAGGCTTCGAAATGCAGAAGGTACCAGGGCGCCTGGCGGGCTGTCAGAGCTTGCAACTCTTGAACCTCAGGGCTGTCCGTTTGAGCCCTGCGTTGGGTGTGGAGACGATTTAAAAATAAAATCTTGGGGCACCTGGGTGGCTCAGTCGCTTGAGCGTCCCACTTCGGCTCAGGTCATGATCTCACGGTCCGTGGGTTCGAGCCCCGCGTCGGGCTCTGTGCCGACAGCTCGGAGCCTGGAGCCTGTTTCGGATTCTGTGTCTCCCTCTCCCTCTGCCCCTTCCCCGCTCATGCTCTGTCTCTTTCTGTCTCTCAATAATAAATAAATGCTAACAAGAAATAAAAAAATAAGATAAAATCTTTAGAAAAATGCAAAAGGCACCAAATACACACGGTTATCTCGTGAAGGTTATTCACCAGAGACATTCTCATCATTTTCTTCTGGTATAGTTACTTAGAATGCAATGCCTGTTTTCTTGCCCTCAGTAAGATTTCTGAATATGTGAACCAGGAGGACACGTGTAGAAAGCAATGAATGAAGTTGACTGACATGCACTGGCATTCTTCCAGCATGGAGAGAAATAAAAACCGGGTTCCCAATATGAACAGAGGCTACGAAACTAATTCACCATGCAGACCACTGAAAACCGCCTTCGGTGTCAGGAAATAGCCTTTGAGTTACACATGACCGCGGTGCTTTATTTTTCAACACAATCTAATTTGATATTATAACAGACCATCCGCACATTACAAAAAATTCTCTCGGGGCATGGCTGTTCCAAGATTTTTTAGAAATGAACCAGCTGTTAGAAAAGATAGGTGAGGAGAGGACGAACAGTTTCCCTTCAGAAGCCGTAAATTTCTTGCGGGTAATATGAGAACGATGAAATGAAAAGACTGGTTTTTATGTCTCTTAGGCATCACTCTTAATTTTTATAAAATAATTTACTTACAATAAAAGGAGCCCACTTCAGCTGTATTTTCCAGTGTCTTGCCAACTCTATACATCTATAAAATCACACCATTCCCGAAGTGTAGAAAATTTCCAGCACTCCAGAAACTTCCCTCATGCCCCATTGAATTCAATCTCCCTCATCTCCAGCCCTAGGCAACCACCAATCGACTTTATGGTACAATAGGTTAGTTTTGTCTCTCCTAGAATTTCGTATAAATGTGATTGTATAGTGTATACTCTGTTGTGTCTGGCTTCTTTCAGTATGTTTTTGAGATTTATTAATGTTGTGATGCCAATCGTTTGTTCCTTTTTCTTTGGTAGTAGTGCTAAACTATATAGATATACCAAAATTTATTTATATATTCATCTGCTAATAGACATTTGAATTGCTTCCAGGTTTGGCTATGATGAGTAAAGCTGCTGTAAAGAAGTATTTCCAGGGGCGCCTGGGTGGCTCAGTAAGTTAGGCAGCCGACTTCGGCTCAGGTCATGATCTCAGGGTCCGTGAGTTCGAGCCCCGCGTCGGGCTCTGTGCTGACAGCTCAGAGCCTGGAGCCTGCTTCATATTCTGTGTCTCCCTCTCTCTGACGCTCCCCTGTTCATGCTCTGTCTCTCCCTGTCTCAAAAATAAATAAACGTTAAAAAAAATAAAGAAGTATTTCCAAACCTTTTTATGGGCTTATATGTATGGATATGTATGCTATGCTTGATATTGACCGAAATGTGGGGAAACCATCAAGGTATGGTGAATGTATATTATTATTACTAATACCAGTATCGTATAACCATTTGGTACTGTTAAACATTTGGACCGCTTCCATTTTTTTATTATAAATAAGGTCACAGTGGACATTTTTCTTTTCTTTTCTTTTTTAAAAATTATTTCATGTTCATTTATTTTTGAGAGAGAGAGAGAGAGAGCGTGATCAGGGGAGGGACAGAGAGAGAGGGAGACACAATACGAAGCAGGCTCCAGGCTCTGAGCTGTCAGCACAGAGCCCGACGCGGGGCTTGAACTCGGAGAGCTGTGAGATCATGACCTGAGCTGAAGTCGCACGATTAACTGACTGAGCCACCAGGCGCCCCACAGTGGATGTTTTTCTGTAGAAAGCACTGTCTTCATGTGGGGCTCTTATTTTAAGAAAGGTCCCCCGCAGAAACCTTGGAAGTGCCAATACATAAACAAATTATAAGGTACTTGATATCTATCTATATCTATCTATCTAGTCAAAATAATTCTTAAGAAAGTTGAACCAATTTACGTTTGCATTAACAAAATTTTAATATGAGTATGGAAAAAACAAAAACAAGTTCCATTCTATACACTCAAATGTTTATGCTTTTCTGTGTCAGATCAATGAAAACCTTAATGTGCTTCCCCAGAAGTAGTGAATTTACAAGCAAGGCGTAGATAAGTAACTGTATTTAGTGTTGCTATAAAGTCAATTAGGGCCCATGTTCAGCAGTTTCAGAGGGTGCTGATATTGGACTTAGGACTACCTTACATATTGTTTATCCTGTAGAAATATCTGAAGATAACAGCCATGGTTAAAAAATGGAAAATAACAACACTTGGAGAGTGTAAAAGACATTTTATCACACACACACACACACACACACACACAGTTTAGATCAATGGCTTACAAGTACGTGTGATCATAGAAATCACCTGAAGATACTAGTCCAAAATCCATATTCCCAAACTACTTCTCTAGAAATTCTGATTCAGAGCTCAGGTGAACTTTCTTTGATTCAGAGTATTATACAGAAGAAAGTTTTAGAATCACTGTACTAAATGATAGGAATAATGGTTTTTCTTTGACTCTTTGGCATGTCTTTTACTTTATTTTACTTAATCCATACAGAAATTTGATAAGATAGGCAAACTGGTCATTTCTTGTTTTCACAAAGAAGATGAGGTTCACTTGGTCTTAGTGAGTTTTCCAAGATCAAAAAGTTTCTCTAGCTCATCTTTCTCTAAGCTATAGGAGCATGAGATAATATACAGACACTAGATACATACACTCCAGTGAGGGCAAAAAAAAGTGGGGTGCCTGGGTGGCTTAGTTGGTTAAGCATCCAACTCTTGGTTTGGGCCCAGGTCATGATCTCGCGGTTTCATGAGTTCAAGTCCCATGTTGGGCTCTGCACTGGTAGTGTGGAGCCTGCTTGGGATTCTCTCTCTCCCTCTCTCTCACTCTTCCTCCCCCCTCTCATGTTGTCTCTGTCTCTCTCAAAATAAAATAAATAAACTTTAAAAAAAAGAAAGGAGCACAACTACACACCCACCAGAGTGTCTGAAAGAAAAGGATAGACAATACTGACTGTCGATTAGAATCTAGAAACTGGAATTCTCACACATAGTTGATAAGGATATGCATTGGTACAAATACTTTGGAAAACAGTGTTTGGCAGTCTCTAATAAAGCTGGACACTCGTATACACCGTAACTCAAAAATTCCACTTCTGGGTACATGTCTAAAAAGAAATACGCGCTGATCTGATCATCACTAAAAAGCATGTAAAAGAATGTCTATAGCAGCACCATTTGTAATACCTCCCAAGAAATCAGCACAGCAATAAGGGCATACATGACTTATAAGTACATACAACAATATGAATGAATCTCACAAACGTGTTGAGCAAAAGTTGCCAGACACAATAGTACATGCTCTTTTATTCCCTTCACCAAAGACATACAAAGCAAACTTAATGCTGTTAGAAATCAAGATATTATTTTGCCTCGAGCAGGGACAGGGGTGGGTAGTGACAGGAAGAGGGCACAAAAAGAGTAGGGGAGGTGTGGTCATTTTGTAAAATTTCATCAGTGTGTACAATTGAAAGTTTTGGACTTTTTGTTGTGTATGCTATAGCTTACGAAACACTTGAATTTTTATTTTTTTCTAATTTTTTTTTATTGTTTATTATTTTTGAGAGAGAGAAAGACAGAGTGTGAGTATGGGAGGGGCAGAGAGATAGGGAGACACAGAATCCAAAGCAGGCTCCAGGCTCTGAGCTGGCAGCACAGAGCCCGACGCGGGGCTCGAACTCACGAACCACGAGATCATGACCTGAGCCAAAGTCAGATGCATAACCAACTGTGCCACCCAGGCCCCTCAACACTTGAATTTTTTTTTTAAAGCATACAGCCCAGTTGATGTCATTTTGCTGTAGGAGGTCTGCAAAGGATGGACATGGAATGAATGGGGAGAACAACTCTCTACCATACACGAGCTTTACGTTTTCCCCTGTGTTACCACAGTCTGACAATAGAAAGAAGGGTGGGCAGAATATTCCTTGAGATCCCACATGCTTGCGGTGCAATTCCTCACTTGAACCCACTGTTTCTATTTCTTTCCATATAGTATTAAATGCATACTTATCTATAAAGCAGCTCTATTGATTTCCAGACAAACATTTTAAACTTCATTTGCGACCACGCTGACCTTAATTTCTCTTTTCAAGTAGACTTTGGAACTTCATTCATTTTCCAATCTGAGTTGAAATATTTGTTTGATTTTACAGTGTGAATTGTTCCCATAATGTGACACATATTGGTGTTTCATAGAGTGGGCACTTAATGATCCACTTCTCCAAAGAAAAACTGAGATTGAGAAATTGTACACAACAGTGTTTTCATAGAGAAACATTTCAATTTTCATTTTGCCCAAGTGGGACAAGAATCTACAGTTGTTGACCAATTATAGATTTTGTTAAATTTCATGTGATAATAAGAGCAAGTATTTTGAAAACACAGTTTGAGAAAAAGAAACATACTCTTCTACTAAAATATACTTATTTACCATAGTCACTTAGATCAAGACAAGATATGAGGCGGGAGATTAAATCACTAACATTGTGGGAGCACCTGGGTGGCTCAGTTCGGTTAAGTGACCGACTTTTGATCTCAGCTCAGGTCTTGATCTCAGGGTCATGAGTTCAAGCCTTGCATTGGGTCCCGCACTGGGTGTGAAGCCGACTTAAAAAAATAGAAAAAATTAATTCTTCAGGGCACCTGGGTGGCTCAGTTGGTTAAGCATCCAACTCTGGATTTTGGCTCAGGTCATGATCCCAGGGTCGTGGGATTGAGCCTCGTTTTGGGCTCTGTGCTGAGCATGGAGCCTGCTTGGGATTCGCTCTCTCCCTCTGCGCCTCTCTCCTGCTTGCGCGTGCTCTCACTCTTTCTAAAAATAAACATATTTGAAAGGAAAATTATTAACCCTAAGATCTTAGAGATTTCAATTTCTGAGTACAATTCACCAAACTGATTATTGATGTGGTAGGCATGTAAACATTTTGGGAAAATAGATTACATTTAATATCTTTGATTCAGAGTTATCATATTGGTGAATCAACTGGTTTTACCCTTTCTTCGTTCTACTGGTGTTCAAATTCATTCACTTATTCATTATTCATAATGATGCCCATCATTTATTAACTGCCCTCAGTGGACCAGACACTCTACTAAGAACTGAATTCATTAACTTTTTTTTTTTTCAACGTTTATTTATTTTTGGGACAGAGAGAGACAGAGCATGAACGGGGGAGGGGCAGAGAGAGAGGGAGACACAGAATTCGAAACAGGCTCCAGGCTCTGAGCCATCAGCCCAGAGCCCGACGCGGGGCTCGAACTCACGGGCCGCGAGATCGTGACCTGGCTGAAGTCGGACGCTTAACCGACTGCGCCACCCAGGTGCCCCAACTTTTTAATATATTTTAACCATAAAGATAAATTGCAATAATTTGACAACGACTCTTGTTCTACACTTTACCAAGGTTTACCAATTCATGATATTTTCACCCCAGGTGCTTTTATCGTTGCCTCTCCCACTCCTTCTCTGTGCCTCTGTCACTCTGTCCCTCTTTCCACTTTTTTTTCCCTCTTTCCACTTTCAATGAATCATTTGACATTAATCTGTAGATATTGTGCCCATTTTCCCTAAATATTTCAGTGTATATTTCCTAAGAACAATGCCATTCTCGTAGACAACAACAATACCGTTATCAAAATCAGCAAACTCAGGGGCATGCGGGTGGCTCACTCAGTTGAGTGTCCGACTTCGGCTCAGGTCATGATCTTGTGATTTGTGGGTTTGAGCCCCACATCAGGCTCCATGCTGTCTTTGCGGAACCTGCTTGGGGTTCTCTCTCTCTCTCTGCCCCTTCTCTGCTTGTGCACGCCCACTCACTCCATTTCTCTCAAAACTGACAAACAAATAAAAAATCAGCAAACTTAAAATCACATTATTATGCAATCGATAGTAGAGATTCCAATTTCGTCTTTGTTTTGAATCCAAGGGAAACGTGTGTGGTCTTTCATCATTAAGCATGATTACAACTGTTGTTTTTTGTCTGTCTTTTGTAGGTGCTTTTTATCAATCTGAGTTAATTCTCTTCTAAATTTGCTGGAAGTTTTTGTCATGAACAGAATTAAATTTAGTCAGCTCCTGTTTTTTGCATGTATGTAAATGATCAAATGACTTTCTCCCTTATTCTTTTTTTTTAATGTTTATTTAATTTTTGAGAGAGAGAGCACGAGTGGGGGAGGGGCAGAGAGAGAGGGAGACACAGGATAGGAAGCAGGCTCCAGGCTCCCAGCTGTCAGCACAGAGCGCGACTCGGGGCTCGAATCCACGAACCGTGAGATCATGACCTGAGCGGAAGTCAGTCACTTAACCGACTGAGCCATCCAGGCACCCCCCTCCTTTATTCTTCTAATATAATTAATCACACTGATAGATTTTCTAATATGAAACCAATTGTGCATTCCTGGGATAATCTATACTTGGTCATAAAATACTATCAGTATATTTCTGGATTTGATTTGCATGTGATTTTTTTGTTTTTTTGGCGTCTATATTCAGATGATATGGTTTGGTCATTTCTTTTACTATAATTTTTTCTTCAGTTTTGGTATCAGGGTTATTCTGGCCTTGTGAAATGAGTTGCCAGATATTTTCTTTCTCTCCCTCTATTTTCTGAAAGTATTTGTATAAGATTGATTTTATTTCTCCATTATGTGAATCCAACAGTGAAACCATCTGGGCCTGTAGTATTCTTTGTGAGAAGTTTTTGATCAAATTATTCTGTTTCATAGATATAGGAGCATTCAGGTTTTCTGTGTCATTTTTAACAGTTTTGATAATGTGTCTTTCAACGAATGTTTTCATTTCATCTACGTTGTTAAAATAACGGGCATAAACATGTTTATGACATTTATTTATCATATTTTTAATACACGTAGGATATATAGTGATATCTCATCATTTACTCTGGATCTAGGAAATTTTTTCTCTCTCTTTTTTTTTCCTCAGCCAGTCTGCTAGGGGGCAATCAATTTTATTGATCTTCTCAAGGAAACAAATTTTGGCTTTGTTACTGTTTCTTTTTACTTCTTTTTACTTCATTATATCCTTCCTTCTACTTTGGATTTACGAGATCTACTTTATCTAGATTCTTACAATGAAAAGCTAGATTTCGTTTGTTTGTTTCTAATTTAGGCACTCAAACTAATAAATTTCTCTCTAGACATTGCTTTAGCTACAAACCCATACATTCTAATGTATTTTTTTTCAGTTAAGGATACTTTCCGATGTCCTTTTTGATTTTTCTTTGAGTGAAGAGGTAGAAGCATGTGTTTTGTTAATGTGCAGTTATTTGAGGATTTTCGAGATAGTATTATTGATCTGTAACCATTCTTTTGTGGTTAGAGGACATATTCTGTATCATTGGAATCCTTGGAAGTAATATGGTCTATCTTGGTGAATATTCCATGCACACTTCAACTGTGTTCATTCTGTTGATGTTTGGCATAGAGTTCTGTCAAAGTCCATTTATCCTGAAGTCTGCTTTGACTTATATGAATATAATCACTCCAGCTTTTTTCTTACTGTTTGCATGGTATATGTTTTTTAATCATTTTAGTTTTTCTTTTTCCAGAGCCCTTTTTTCAAGCTTTTAGTTAAATTCTAGTTATGCAGTGCAATATTAGTTTCAGGTGTAGAGTTTAGTGTTTCGACACTTACATACAACACCCGGTGCTCCTCACAGTGCCCTCCTTAATACCCATCAGCCACTTATCCCACCCTGCACACACCTCCCCTCCGGTAGCCATCAGTTGGTTCTCTGTAGTAAAAGAGTCTGTTTTCTGGTTCGCCTCTCTTTTTTTCCCCCCTATGTTCATCTGTTTTGTTTCTTGAATTCCACATGAATGAAATCATATGGTATTTGTTTTTCTCTGACGGACTTATTTCGTTTAGCACAATACTCTCTAGCTCCACCCACGTCATTGTAAATGGCAAAATTTCATTCTTTTTGATCACTGAATAATACCCCATCATATATATGTACCACATCTTCTTTATCCATTCATCAGTTGATGGACACTTGGGCTCTTTCCATAGTTAAGCTACTGTTGATAACACTGCAATAAACATCGGGGTGCACGTGTCCCTTTGAATCAGTATTTTTGTATCCTTTGGGTAAATACCTAGTAGTGCATTTGCTAGGTCCTAGGTTAGTTCTATTTTTAACTTTCTGAGGTACTTCCATACTGTTTTCCAGACTGGCTGCAACAGTTTGCATTCCCACCAACAGTGTAAGAGGGTTCCCCTTTCTCTGCCTCCTCACCAACCCCTGCTGTTTCCTGTGTTGTTGATTTTAGCCATTCTGACAGGTGTGAGGTCGTATCTCACTGTAGTTTTAATTTGTATTTCCCTGATGATGAGTGATATTGAGCATCTTTTCATGTGTCTCTTAGCCATCTGTAGGTCTTCTTTGGAAAAGTGTCAATTCATGTCTTCTGCCCCTTTCTTCACTGGATTATTTGCTTTTTGGGTGTTGAGTTTGATACATTGGAAACACTGGACAGCAACATGTAAAAGAATGAAACTTGACCACTTTCTTACAGCACACACAAAAATAAATTCAAAATGGATGAAAGACCTAAATATGGGGCAGGAAACCATCAAAATTCTAGAGGAGAACATAGGCAATAACCTCTTTGACATTGGCTGTAGCAACTTCTTACTAGATGGATCTCCTAAGGCAAGGGAAACAAAAGTAGAAATAAGCTGTTGGGGCTTCATCAAGATAAAAAGCTTCTGCACAGTGAAGGAAACGATCAACAAAACTAAAAGGCAACCTTTGGAATGGGAGAAGATAATTGCAAATGACATATCTGATAAAGGGTTAAGACCCAAAATATATAAATAAATCATTTTACTTTTGAGCTGTGCTTTTATATTTAAAGTCCATCTCTTAGCAAACACATATAGTTGGATATTATTCTTTTATCCAGTCTGACAGTGTGAATTTTAATTGGAGTGTTAAGTCCATTTACGTTTAATGTGTATAGATATGATTAGATTTTTGTCTACCACTTTGCTCTTTGCTTTCTACTTTTGTTCCTGTATGCTTTTCGTTCCTGTTTTCCTGGCCTGCCTTTTGTTAATTAAATATCGACATTTTTGAAAGTTTTAATCTTTCAGACTTACAAAAATGGTGTCGTTATAGTCCACAGTGTAATTATGTATACATCACCCCAATTCCCAAATGCTAACATCTTGCAAAATCACAGCACAGTTATCAACATCAGAAAGCTACCATTGTTGCAATGCTATAAGAAAACCTACAGACATCATTCGGAGTTCACCAGCCATCCTGCCAGTATCTTTTTCTAGTCCAGGATTCACTCCAGGATCAGACATTGTATTTAGTTTTCATGGCTCCTTGATCTTTAAATAGGTCCTCAGTCTTTATTTGTATTTGATGACTTTAGCATGTTTGAATACTGTCAGCCAGCTATTTTGTGGAAAACCCCACATTTGGGGATTGTACGAGGTCTCCTCGTGATTATGTTCATCTTCCGAATTCTGGGCAGGAGTACCACGTAAATGATGTTACATCCTTCCCAGCGCATCATCTGAGGAAACGCATAGTGTTGATTTCACATCATCGGTGGGAATGTTAACTTTGGTCCTTTGGTTAAGGTAGCGTCTGCTGGATTTCTCCACCATGAAGTTACTATTTTTAACTTTATAATCAGCCTCTTGAGGCAGATTCTCCAAGCCTATGGAATTACCCCATTTTTCATCATACATTGCCTATTAATTGTAGCAGCCTTTGAGGCTTCTTGCCTGAAACAGTTAGTACTGTGGTGTTTGCAAATGGCTATTTTTCTTTAAAAATTTTTTTTAAATTTATTTTTGAGTGAGAGAGAGACACAGTGCAAGCGGGGGAGGGGCAGAGAGAGAGAGAGAGGCACAGGACCCGAAGCAGGCTCCGGGCTCTGAGCTGTCAACACAGAGCCCGATGCGGGGCCTGAATCCACAAACCGTGAGATCATGACCTGAGCTGAAGCCGGACGCTCAACCGACTGAGCCACCCAGGCGCCCCTGGTTATTTTTCTATGTCAACCATTGTTTCTATTTTTATTACATGGAGTTACAGTATGAGGGAGAACGTTCCCTTCTCTCCCACCTATTTATTAAATTATTTTTTATCACTGTAGGAACTTAAGGAGTTTTATTTTGTTTTACAGAGTGTAATTACATTTTTAAATTAACATAAACGTCATATTAGTTTCAAGTAGGCAACACAGTGAATTGAAAGTTCTATGCGTTATGCAGTGCTCACGACCATAAGTATAGTTTCTGGTGGCTCAGTCAGTTAAACAGCCGACTCTTGATTTCAGCTCAGGTCATTACCTCATAGGTGTGAGATCGAGCCCTGAGCCAGGCTCCACACTGGGTATGGGGTCTGCTTAAGATTGTCTTCCTCTCACTGGGTGTCGTATGGAAGCGATGAACCGTGGGGATCTACCCCCCAAACCAAGAGCACCCTGTGCACACGGTATGTCAGCCAATTTGACAATAAATCGTATTAAAAAAATCAATAAAAAATAAAAAGATAAACAGGTAAAAAAAAAAAGAAACTAAAAAAGAAAGGAAGTATAGTTACCATCTGTCACCATACAACATTATAACAGTATTCTTGACTATATTCCCCATGCTGTACTTTTCATCCCTGTGACTTAACCATTTTATAACTGGAATTTTGTGTCTCTTAGCCCCCCTCACCTATTTCACCCAACCCCCAACCCCCTTCTCTGACAATATCGATGGACCTAGAGGGTATCAGGCTAAGTGGAACAAATCTGACAGAAAGACAAATACCATATGATTTCACTTACATGTGGGATTTAACAAAACAAAACAAATGAATGGCATTGTTAGTAGGAGGTCTCAGTCGTCAGAGATAGGATGTGTATGTATTTATGCATACATGTCTATCGATTTCTATATTTCTCTGTATATTTATTAAAAACCATGAGGTCATACTGAAACCATCAATTGTACTCCAATATCACAGGTTCACCTCTTCTTTATTTATTTGTAGTTCCTATCTTTGACAGTGAGAAATTTATCACTCTTCATACACAGTATTTTTATTTATTTGCTTAATTCTAGAATACTTTTGAAAATTGATAACATATACTCCTATGAAAAACAAGCCTGGAGCACTTGGCTGACTTAGCCGGTGAACCTTGCGACTCTTGACCTTGGGGTTGTGAGTTCAAGTTCCGTGTTGGGTGTAGAGATTACTAAAAAATAAAATCTTAAAAAAAAAATTAACTACGGTTTGTGTAAGGTCATTTTTGTCTTTGCTCCTAGAAATACAGTCCTAATATTTTTTCCCAAAGTTAGGAAAGTTCATTTTTATCCCCCCGACCCCCACTTCATTATGGTTACGTGATTCTCTTATAAGACAGGTAAGTTTATTTGATTCTGTGTGTATTTCGTTTTGTGTCCTGATACTCATCTTTGTGGATTTTTATTATTAGTGTCATTACTATTGATTCTAAGAAATATTCACCAAGATCTAAAAGTCAGTAGCATACAAAAAATTATACCTAGAGAAAGTTCACTCTCCACTCCTTCTTCCCCATCCATTCTAACTATTCCAACATTTTCCCATATGTTTTGACCCACTCTCTCTCTATAAATGACCTCATTAGTTTTGGTTTATTCTTTCTGTCTTTCTTTTTGTGCAATGAGTGTGTGTGTGTGTGTGTGTGTGTGTGTAAATTTCTTATTTACCTTTCTTACCTCACCTTTCTTTACCTTACCTTTCTTTATAGCATATTACAGATAATCTTCTGCACTTACTTTTTATGTAAAAATATATTTTGGAAATCCTTTTTTAAAAAAATGTTTATTTATTTGAGAGAGAGAGAGCAAGCCAGGTTAGGGGCAGAGGGATAGATAGAATCTCAAGCAGGCTGCACTACCAGCATGGAGTCCAATGCTGGGGTCCATGTCACAACCATGAGATCATGACCTCAGCAGAAATCAAGAGTCAGATGCTGGGGCGCTTGGGTGGCTCAGTCGGTTGAGCGTCCGACTTCGGCTCAGGTCATGATCTCACAGTTCGTGGGTTCGAGCCCCGCGTTGGGCTCTGTGCTGACAGCTCAGAGCCTGGAGCCTGCTTCGGATTCTGGGTCTCCCTCTCTCTCTGCCCCTTCCCCACTCATGCTCTGTCGGTCTGTCTCTCTCTCAAAAATAAACAGACATTAAAAAAAAGAGTCGGATGCTTAACTGAGTGAGCCAACCAGGCGCCCCTGGAAATAACTTTTTATCTTTTACAGAAGTCATTCGTGTCCTTTTTTTACAGCTGTAACATATTGGAATGTATGGATTACCATAATTTATCCAATCACTCTTCTCTGTGTGGGAATTCAGGTTGTTTTCAATATATTGTAATTACCAATAATGCTAACATGAATATCCTTGTGCATATTTTTGTTATTCTTGGAAGTACGCCTTCAGGGTAAGTTCCCCGAAGGAGAATTGCTATTTCAAATAGTAAGTAAATGTGTGTTTTTCTTGGATGCTACCGAATTTCCCTCCCAAGGAATTTTATCAGTTTGCATGCTAACCAGCAGTATTTGAAGGTCTCCATTTTACTGCAGCTTCACTAACATCATATGTTGTTATTTTTAAAAATTTTTGCCCTTCTTGGGGCACCTGGGTGGCTCACTTCTTTGTCTGACTCTTGATTTCAGCTCAGGTCACGATCCTAGGTTCATGGGATAGAGACTTGTGTCAGGTTCTGCACTGAGGGGGGTGTGTGCTTGAGATTCTCTCTCTCTCTCTCTCTCTCTCTCTCTCTCTCTCTCTCCCTCCCTCTGCCTCTTCCCCCGCTCACACGTGCTCTCTCTCTCTCAAAAATAATAAAGAAAACTAAAAAAGTAAAAATAAATAAAAAATTGCGCCATTCTGATAGGTGGCAGATTATTTCTTAGCATGGCTTTAATTTGTCCTTCTCCAAATATCAGTGAGAATGGACATCCTCCAACAGGTTTCAGGGCCATTTTTATATGTCTTTTTGTGAACATTTTGTTCATATCTTTTTTCCACTTTTTCGGTCAAGATTTTAAGGGTTCCCCTCCCCCCCCTTGATTTTGAGAAATTCACAAATATTAGGGATATTCACTCTTTATATATCACATATGATGTAAAGATTTGTTCCCAGTCTGGCAGTTAACCTTTGATTTATTTATGGTGGGTTTTCCTTTTCTTTTTCTTTCTTTTTTTTTTTTTTTTTTGCCATGAAACAGTTTTTTTAAATATTTACATAGCCAAAGTTATCAATATTTTTTCTTGTCTCCGGATTTTGAGCCATAGCTAGAAGATTTGGCTGTATACATAGGGTAGACAGCAATTCACCCCTGTTTTCTCCCAGTACTGGTGTCGTTCAGTTTCTGCATTTAGATAACTAATCTATTGGAGTTTATTCTTTTTATTTTAAATATTTATTTTTGAAAGAGAGAGCGCAAGCACAAGCAGGGGTGGGGCAGAGAGAGAGGGCTCAGAGGATCCAAAGCAGGCGCTGCTGTGCTGACAGCAGAGGGCCTAGTGTGGGGCTTGATCTCACGAACTGCGAGATGGTGACCCGAGCCGAAACTGGACGCTCAACCGACTGAGCCACTCAGGCGCCCCTGGAGTCTATTCTTGATTTTGGTGTGAGGTAGTATCTTTTCCAAAATCATTAACCAGTTTTCACAGCACCGTTTTTTAAAAAGTCACTTTTGCCCAGTGTTTTGAGATGCCACGTCAATCATATACTAAATTTTCATACGTATTAGGATCACCTTTTGGCATTTCTGTTCTCCCACGTTGGTCTTTTTATTCATGTGTCACAAACCTGTTCTGATTTATCTAATGAGACCTTACAGTACGTTGTGATGTCTGATGGGTCTAGTCCCCCTTGCAGTTTTTTGTATGATCCTAGTTCGACTTGCATGATTGTTTTCTATATCAATTTTATTATCTGTTTGTGTTTATTATCAACTTACCAAGTTCCATTGAAATGTAAGTACTCTTATTAGAATCATGTTAAATGTTTATGTTAGCAGAGATAACGAACATCTTTGTGACGTTGATTCCTCCTACCCAAGAATGGGACGTAGCCTTCAATGCATCCAGGTCTGCTTATGTGTCTTCCAAGTGTCTTTTAACATTTCTTCGCATAAATTTTGCACTTCTCATGTTTGTTTTATTCCTAAGAAAGTAATCTCTGATGCAGTCGTAAATGGTCTTTTCTCTAATATTATTTCCCCTAGCTAGCAATTGTTTTCTATATGAACGCTAATAACTTCTGTACATTAATTTTATATCCTGCTATGTCTTATGGAATGCTTTTACTGTTCCAATTAGTTTTATCACTGAATCTTTAGAGATCTTTAGATGTGCTATCATAGCATCTGAAAATAGAGATAGCTTCACTGCTTTACCACTTATTATACCTCAAATTGATTTTTCCTCCCTTGTCTAGTTTCATTGACGAACACCTCTGGTACGATGCTAACCAGTGATGAAGAATCTGAAAAGACCTCACCAGAGAAGAAAGGCAGGTAGCAAGTAGGCATATGAAAAAATACTCCATATGATACATCATCAGGGAAATGCAAATTAAAACAATGAGAAAGAACTATACACCTATTGGAATGGCCAAAATCCAAAACACTGACAATACCAAATGCTGATGGGGATGTGAAGCAACAGAATTATCGTTCACTGCTGGTAGGAATGCAAAATAGCACAGCCTCTTTGGAAGACAGCTTGGAAGTTTCTTACAAAATAAACATACTCTTACCAGATGATTCAGCGATCTCATTCCTTGGTATTAACCCAAATAAGTTGAACACTTATACCCGCACAAAAACGTGCACATGATGTTTGCAGCAGCTTCATTAATGATGGCCAAAACTTGGAAGCCACCAAGATATCCTTTAATAGGTGAGTGGATAGGTAAAATATGGGAAATCGATACAATGGAATATTATTCGGTGTTAAAAAGAAACGAGTTATCAGGTTATCAAAAGACATGGGGGAAACTTAAATACTTATTACTAAGTAAAAGATGCCAATGTGAAACGGCTACGACTGCGTGATTCCATCTGTGACATTCAGGAGAAGGTAAAACCATGGAGACATGTGAAAAGATCAGTGATTGCCAGGGGTTTAAGGGAAAGAGTGATGAATAGGTGGGGCACAGGGAATTTGTAGAGCAAGGGAACTATTTTGCGTGATACAATAATGGTGGATAGATGTCATTATACAGTTGTCCAAACCCAAAGAGTATATGACACCAAGAGTGAACGGAAGGCAGAGGGCTGGATGAAGATAAACCCCCGAAAGTGTGTCCTGTGCCCCAGCTCTCTCTGGGCTAATAGATGGTCTAATCTTGGGGTCTGGTGCCCGCCCTCCCCTCCCCCCAGATCACAAACTAGCAGCGGGCATCTTCAGGTGCTCTGGGAAGACTACAAAATCTAATCCTTCTCCCTAGCTTTTGGGGTCTGGCCAGTCTGTGACTGCTACTTTGTCATAGCATATATGATTTGTAAATTCATTTTCTACCTTCTATCCCTTTCTCTTGTTTTCCCAGGGTTCAGTCTCAAAAAGGACTTACAGTTAATGAGTATCCCTATGTAGGGGCACCTGGGTGGCTCAGTCGGTTGAGCGTCCGACTTCGGCTCAGGTCATGATCTCACAGCTCGTGGGTTGGAGCCCCACATCGGGCTCTGTGCTGACGGCTTGGAGCCTGGAGCCTGCTTCGGATTCTATCTTCCTCTCTCTCTTTGCCCCTCCCCCACTCACACTCTGTCTTTCTCTCTCTCTCTCAAAAATAAACAGACATAAAAAAATAAATAAATAAAAGAATACCCTTGTGTTCTTTTATGTATAAAGCTGTTTTTCTAGAGCCCTGATAATAGAAGAGCAGCTTGAAAGAACATAACATCCTTCGTCACACTTTCTTTCACTGAGATTTCTCAAAATGTTTCTACATTGTTGCCTTGCTTACTATGGGTTTTAGAAGTATGATATCAGTTTAATTCGTTTTCTCTTACAACTCGTTGAAATTTATCCTGCTTAGTGCTTGTTTAGTTTCTTGAGCTTGCAAATTGATATTTTTAAACAAATTTGGGGAAATTGCAGCTATTATTTATTCAAATAAATTTTCTACCTCGCTCTTTCTTTCTGAAACTCCAGTGACATGTGTTTGTGATTTGACATTTTCCACAGGTCACCGTGACTCTGTTTATGTCTTTTTAATCATGAATTTTTCTCTATTCTGCAAACTGTATAGATTCTACTAATTTACCTTAAGTAATTGACTCTCTAATTTCCTGGGCCCAGTTTTCTATTAAGCTTATTCAGTGAATGTCTGATTTCAGATGACTGAATTCAGGTCTATTTTCCCCCTATTTTTAAACTTTTTTTTTTTTAAGCTTAGTTATTTTGAGAGAGAGAGAGAGAGAGAGAGAGAGCAGGGAAGAAGTAGAGAGAGAGGGAGAGAGAGAGAATCCCAAACAGGCTCTGCACCATCAGCACAGAGCCCGACTTGGGGCTCGAACTCACAAACCATGAGATCATGGCCTGAGCCGAAACCAAGAGTAGGGCATTCAACAGAGTGAGCCATCCAGGCACCCCATCCCCCCATTTTTATAGTTTTAATTTTATCATTAATACTTGCTTTCTCTTCATTCATTGTGTCAATATTTCACCACTTTGGACATATCCGTATTGTGTTTATTGAAAGCCCTTGTATCCTAATTATGTCATCTCAGGTATCTTGGTATTGGCTTCTATTAACTGCCATTTTTGTTACTATTTTCCTATTTCCTGGCATGTGGAGTAAGTTTTAGTTAGAGACTAGATATTGTTGCTGATATGTTGTATATTGTAGAAAATCTTGATTCCGTCCTGTATCTTTGAAGAATACTGATGTTTTCCCTGGGAGATACGAAAGTCCAATTTGCCCCCACTCTCCTTTATAGTAGACAGTACCTGAAATCTCTGATGAGTTCTTTCGGACTTCCAGCTGTTTCTTTGTGGTCTCCCTCACTCAAAAGCAGTTCAGGAATTAGAGGGATTTGAACGAAGTTCATATGTAGATTTGGGGGCTCTCTCTCCACTCTGTGGCTCCCTCCCCTGTGATTCCCCTTCTCCATTTGCAGCTACCCTAGCAGCCCCAGCTTGGTCCTCTGCTCGAGCTAATATAACCATAGCCTCCTGCTTAACGTATGGCCTTCCTATGCAGCATGGACTGGGAGTGCCTTTAGACTAATAACTATACAAATGTGAATCTTTCTCCCTTGAGTTCCCTCCATTCAAAGGTTGAACTCTTTAACATTTTCCCCTGCCTTTATGGACTTTTGTGGGCCTTGTGTGGTAGGCAGAATGGTCCCCTAAAGATGTACCTGTTCTTTTTTTTTTTAAGTTTATTTATTTATTTTAAGAGAGAGAGAGTGTGTGTGAGTGTGTGAGGGGCAGAGAGAGAGAAAGGGAGAGAGAGTGAATCCCAAGCAGGCTCCTCAGGGTCAGTGCGCAGAGCCCAACTTGGGGCTTGAACTCACGAAACAATGAGATCACGACCTGAGCAGAAATCAAGAGTTGGATGTCTAACAGACTGAGCCACCCAGGTGCCCTAAGATGTCCATGTTCTAGTCACTGGAACCTGGAATATGACAAAGGGGAATTAAGGATACATTGGGAATTAACGTTAATCAGCTGACCTTGAGATGGAAAGATTATCCTGACTGGCCCAATGTAACCATAAGGTCCTTCTATAAGTGGAAAAAGAGAAATACGTGACCAACCGTTGCTGGCTTTGAAGATGGAAGGAGGGCATGAGTCAGGGAATGTGGGTGCCTCTGGAAGCTGAAAAAGGCAGGGATATGGATTCTCCCCTAGAGTCTCCAGAAAGGAACACAGCCCTCCTGACACCGTGATTTTAGCACAGCGAAATCCATTTCCGACTTCTGACCTCTAAAAGTATAACATAAAAGTAGATCCTAATATTTTAAACAATATTTTATAGTGTGTACAATTAATTCTGTGAGGACTACTGTGATTCAAAATCCTCTGCCATAACTGGAAATTTACAGCTTTAAATGTATTAATTCAGGGGTGCCTGGGTGGCTCAGTCGGTTGAGCATTCGACTCTTGATTTCAGCTCAGGTCATGGTCCCACAGCTCCTGGGATCGAGCCCTGCATTGAGCCCTGCATCGGGCTCTGTGCTGACAGCATGGAGCCTGCTTGGGATTCTCTCTCTCCCTCTTTCTATGCCCCTCCCCTAGGTGCATGCAGGCCCTCTATCACTGTCTCAAAATAAATAAACATTAAATAAATGTATGATTTCATGTAGATATTTACAAATTAATCCTTATTTTCAAGAAATCATCTCCAGTGTCATTCAGAATCATAATTTGTGAAATATTCGCAGAAATTCTGTTTTCTACTTTTTCTTTTACGCCTTCACTTGCTTAAGAAGGTGAATTCAGTGCCTGTGCATTGGTGAAAATGACCATAGGACTTGGAGTCAGAAGTTCCAGTATGTTCTAACACTTAGTCCCCTTTTCCTTAAAATGAGAAAATTAATCCTTTCACTTTCTTGCTTGTTTCTGAACATAAATGAGATACAGAATGTGAATGTTTTTGCAAAGCACTGTATAAATGTAAAAGCATGATTGATGTGGTGAATTTGTGTCCCATGAGTAAGATGAAGAAGCTGTACAAAATGTTGAATGTGAAGACATACAAAGGGATAGGAGTATGGAATTAATTTTAACAGAAATAAAGACATCATGGATATTTCATAGTGCAAAATGTGGTTTTTCTCTGTTGAGTTTGAAATCCCCAAGCAAAGGCCAAGGATGTCTAACTAAGCAGCAAACAGTTAAATATACCAATCCTAAAATAGCAGTGTCTGTTATCCAGGAAAAATGCTATAATTTCCTTGGAACCATAACACTACTTAAATCATACCTCTATCACCCTTTTATACTACCTTCTTTTCATGTAACTTCTCCCATAATCTCTTCCTATCTTGGATTTGACTTTGTTATTCTTGACTTGTCGACTCGTTGTCAATATCACTGTGAAACTTTTCTAACTGGATCACTGGGATGCATGTTCCTGATAAGCGAATTACCTTTTACCTTATACGATACTATACTTCGCTAGTATAGATAGACAGAATTAGAGCTTCATAGGTACATATTCTTTTTTTAAAAGATTTTATTTTCAAGTAATCCCTCAGCCTAAGGTGGGGCTCTAATTTACAACCCCTAGATCAAGTCACATGGTCTACCAACTGAGCCAGCCAGGCAACTCTAGATATTTTTTATATCTATATATTTATATATCTATATATTCTAAGTGTATCCTGTACATACATTGTATATACTCTATATCTATTCTACATAGAATGCATAGAGTATGGGGCGCCTGGGTGGCTCAGTCAGTTAAATGTCCGACTTCGGCTCAGGTCATGATCTCGCGGTCCGTGAGTTCAAGCCCCACGTCGGGCTCTGTGCGGATAGCTCAGAACCTGGAGCCTGCTTCGGATTCTGTTTCTCCCTCGCTCTCTGCCCCTCCCCCGCTTGTGCTCTGTCTCTCTCTCTCTCTCTCTCTCAAAAATAAACATTAAAAACTTTTTTAAAAGAATATATAGTATACATCTATATCTTTATATTTATGTTTATTTATAAAATATAAAGATTCTTTGTGTGAAACGTTTTCACAGAACTTCATTCTTTTGGCTATACTACACTTTAGGCTCTGTGATTGGTTGGTTGGTTGATTGGTTGATCGTTTTTTAGCTTCTGTGATTTAGCTAGGTGCGGATATTCTCCGGGACAGCCTCTTCCTAGGCGCTGGAAATTTTACAGCTGCCTTTACAATTTTACTTGCTTTACAACCATGCCCAGTTCCATCACTTACAGGACTGCTCATATCAAACTTGAATGACCCACAGCAAAACCTAGTACTTCATTTTCTTCACCTCCTAAACTCCAATGACCCGATTCCACTTCAGCCATCCACTCCCAAGTTCATGAGGTGCATTTCTTTTTAGTTACCCATCTTGGTTTGGATCCTCAGTCAATGCAGGTGTGAATATGGATTAAACGTGCAAGAGTTTTGTCAGAGAAACGCCTGTGTGGATTAAATACGGAGGGGTTGAGGAGGCTGAGAAAGCTGTCAAATTGCCATGCCAGATCTGACCTCAGCCAAAGGATAAACGGAAAGAAGGTCAGGTGAAAGTGACTGAGACTGCCCCGCATTCTTTTTTAATTTTTTTTTCAACGTTTTTTATTTATTTTTGGGACAGAGAGAGACAGAGCATGAATGGGGGAGGGGCAGAGAGAGAGGGAGACACAGAATCGGAAACAGGCTCCAGGCTCTGAGCCATCAGCCCAGAGCCTGACGCGGGGCTCGGACTCACAAACCGCGAGATCGTGACCTGGCTGAAGTCGGACGCTTAACCGACTGTGCCACCCAGGCGCCCCAAGACTGCCGCGCATTCTAAGGAAGGTTTGGCAAAGCCACAGGGTACTCCTTGAGCCAGAGTCAGCTAGCACAGAAACGCCATGTCTTGCCAGAGTGGGTCTGCCTTTGTATCTTCCTTAGTATTCAAATATCGGGAGAAGAAGATGAGGGTGGTGGTGGTGTGTGAGGCTTGGCGCAAACACAAGGACGGATCTCGGGGTGCCGCAGCTGAGGCCCTTGGCTAATCATGCTCCCTGTAGTAGGAGGTCTGTGAGGTGCATTCTTACGGCCGCCACCATCCAACCCTTGGGCCATGCAGATCTACTTGTCCACAGACGTTTGTGAAGAAGCTTCTGCGTAGTTCCCATGGATATTTCTTTCTAAAGGAGAGCTCAGAAGAAGGTAGTGGGATGGACTGCAACCCCAGTCATTGCAGTTGGTCTTGGGGACACAACTGCTACTCATCCTCTCCTTCATCCGCTACTCATTCTAAATTCACCTGGCCCTCAGCTGTCTCCTCAACAGGTCTTGGTTCTGATCTGGTGATAGAACCTAAACCTTCATGCCTGAATGGTGTGAGACTTGCTGTCTGGGATCGTTGTACTTCTTTATTCACACTTACCGTGGGTCAGTGGAGTAATAGGAGGTACCCACGTGGATCATCTGGGACACACAGACAATTCTTCCCTGCTGCCGTTGTTTAAAGGCAGCTCTGCCTCCTCCAGAACACCGGGATCCATTACCCTTTCCAGGACCATGACTCCTTGTCTCAGTTTCTGGTCCCTGGGCACAAGGAGTCCAACGTGTT
The DNA here is from genome assembly GCF_018350175.1 of Felis catus. Classification (NCBI taxonomy): domain Eukaryota; kingdom Metazoa; phylum Chordata; class Mammalia; order Carnivora; family Felidae; genus Felis; species Felis catus. Next base: position 116,812,305 of record NC_058386.1, on the reverse strand, counting down.
TGTGGTTCAGCTCTGGCTTGTAGTTCATCGGGAACCTTGCTGCGTCCCCTGGAAGGAGTGTACCTGTTTTGGGAGACAGGACCTTCGGCTTTACAGAGCCCGGAGTTGGGGAGACAGAAAGCATAAGTCTCTCAGTGGGTCATTAGGAGTAAAGGTAATTGGGGTCATTCTTGCTTCCAACCCTAGGTTCCCAAATTCAAGGATCCTTAATACTGGGGTAGAGCACCATATAGAGGTCTCTGATTCCACAAATACACTACACCTTTAAGGTTTTCCATCTATTTTCAGAGTGTGTCTTCTTAGCTAATACTTCAATTGTATCTTTAGAAAGCTGTCCCAGAGTTCTTTGAGACCAGCCACCTGGGCATGGTGTGGTAGGTCATATGACCAATGGTGTGATGTGCTCCTGGCTGGGGCTCTGCAAGCAGGAAGGGCAAACTCATGCCTTGAATAATTATCTATCCCTGTGAGGATTAACTCCTGGCCCTTCCACGGTGAGAGAGCCCCAAATAGCCAACTTGGCCAGTAGGTATCTTCAAGGAGTACTGCTCTATTGGGGCCTCAGTGTTGGTCTCTGTTGCCGACAGTTCTGTTATTGAGAGGCAGTAGTAAGTCACCAGATCACCCTCCTTAAGTTGGAGTCCGTGTTTCTGGGCCCACACGTGGCCTTCATCTCTACCCCCACAGGCACTGTTCGTGTGCCCATTCTGCCGGTTTGGGAATGCCCAACGGTGAAGGTTGACTAAGGTGAACTGGCCGAGTTATTTTGTCAACTTGGTTGTACAGTGTTTCTTCTACAGTCGATGCTTTCTGGTGGGTGTTGACCTGTGACACAAATGTCTTCACATTTTGTCCTCCCACATGCCCATGCACATGTCTCTACTAGTGAACCCCTTGCCTTATGTATCTGTCTTTGTTTTGCCAGGCCTCCAAACATTTGGCCAGGCTATTGGTCACGGCCATGTATCTCAGTCCTTATTAATATGCTCTAGCATGATATTATAAATGGCATGGTGGCTATAATCAGGGCTTATACTTGTTTAATTAAGTCTTTGGTAGTCCACAATCATTCTCCACGATCTGTTAAGTTTCTGTAGTGGCCACCTTAGTGAAATCATTGTAGATATGATATGGACCACCAGCTCAACATCTTTTAGGCCTTAATATTTGTCATAATTTCTACCTCTAATTTTATATATATATATATTATATATATACATATATATATAATATATATATATATATATATAATATATATATATATATATTTTAAACTTAATGTCTTGCCTGGAGTGAATGGGAAGCATTTTCAGTGATTTCTACTTGGCCTTCCCTAGTATATCTCTTACTCCAAGCCAAGGACCCAATGTGGGGATTACTCCAAATGCGAAGTATATCCATCCTAATTATATACTTAGCATCTGGGCAAATAACTGCTGGGTCCACTGTGAGCCAGACTTTAGCCAGGACTCTATTTCTTGGTCTTCATGGAGCCCTACCCCCACAGGGGAGATGCAATGATCCTTTGGATTGATTCAATGATTCTGTGTACCAATATCAACTCATATCTTACGTCTAATAGTTCTTGAAATGTCTGATTATTCCCATTTCACCAGTCACTTGAGTCAATAACCATAAGTCCCTTTGGGCAGGGACTGGGGAAATTATCATGGCATATATTTTCTATGGTGTTTTGAAGTCCCTCCCCCTAGCGACTCAGATACCTATTCAGTCGATGGATTCTAGAACTGAAAATTAGCTCAGGTCTGGGAACTGAAAAAAAAATTGTGACTTTTTATTGGGGTGACTTCCCTCAGCCTTCTGCTTCTCCATTCTTACCTTTTTATGGTTGCAAATATTAAGCAGGACCCTTGTTGTCTACCCTTTATTTTGCCCCTCGTTACACCATGCTCTATGAATAATCTGCAGCTCCCCGTGGGCCAAACCCTTTTAGCTGTTCCCACAGTCTTGCTGGTAATTGTGATCAATGCGGGCCTTTCCACTTCTGTTGGTTAAGCACTGCCACCTAGCCTCCGTGGTATTGTGACTCTGTCGTCACCATGGCCATTAGTGAATCCAGTTTTGCAGGTGCCTTTCCTAATAGCAACCCAAGCTTAATGAGGAGAACCCCCACTGAAATCCTTAGCGGTACTTGTGCCCCTGTCATTAGTACAGTCCTGATGACCTTAGGGAATGGCGCAGACTCTGGCTCCTCTCAGAGAATACAAATCTGTTGTGGGGTTTTGGCCTTAACATATCCATTCCTGGACGTCCACTTGCTTAAGCTTCTTTATTTTCTCTTTTGCCATCTTGCAGGGCAATGTATGAATGTCTTCTTTGCCGAACGCCGGTCGCCATTTTTTCAAGGCTTCTAGGAGCCATCCTAACAGCGGGTTTGCCCTATTCAATGGGGTCCTTGGTAGGATTAAATCTCATGGGCCAAGAAAAATTATTCAAACTAATGAATTCTTGCTTATTTAGCCTTACTTCTGACCCCATCGAGTACCCTCGTAACCCAGTTCCTGGAGTTCTCCCCTAGTTTGGTGGTATATGGTGGGTTGTCCTTGCAATTCATTAAGTATATAATCTCCTAACTTCCTTATCAGTCCCAGCTTGTCCACAGTCAGATTATACTGGAATTTGACACTAGTTATACTAGTGTCTTCTGGTGGCCAGAAGAGTAGAGATGGGACAGACTCCTAAAGGGGTACCAATTGCCTCAGGGGATTACTTACAGCAGGAGTGCTAGCCATTATATGGGAAGGGTGGGCCATCTACACATCATGCCTAGTGTGCTCTTGTGTGGAGTGTGGGAGGGCTGTGGAGTAAGCATACTCAGGACAGCCGTCTAGATGTGTCCCTTCAAGTTGTCAGGATACTAGGTTTTCCCCATCAGGGTCCTGACCTTCACACAACAGACCGGCTTTGGTGTCCCTGGAGCTCTGCAACTCTCACGATTAGTTCTTCAGCCTGCTGTTTCATTGTGTCTTGGCCTTCCGCTGCAGGTGATGAGGGCCTGTTTATGTGCTACCACTAAGGCCCTCTGGTTCCTGCACTTAGCTATTAACTGCTTAACATCTCTAAGTCTCCCATTATCTGTATGCAGTGCATCAACACAGCTTGGCATTAACCAGCCAACTCCGCTGTGTTTGTAGGTACTCTTCTACCCAGATATTCCAGATGTCTGCTTCCCTGTACCTGCTACAGCATTCCCCTCCTCTGACATATTTTTCAAGGTTACTGCAGGTGAAATATTTAGCAATTAACTATTTTGTGGCAAGGACTGTCCATGGTACCAATCAAAATTGTGTCCTCTTCACCATTGGTGTGGGGGGAGGTGGGGTAGAGATGGAAGGGTATGGGAACCAGTTAGAACTCTTCATCCTACTCACTATTATTTTGGACCATTGTGAGTACCACTTAGTTTAGCCTGGGTACTCCAAGAAGCAGACACTAAGAGAGGACTGACTGTATACAAGGATTTTATTAGAATCACTATGAAAGGGAATATGGATGGAGCTGGGGAAGCTGGAAGAGCTGTCAATCTCCTGGCAGCCAGGGAAGAAGAGGGAGAGAGCAATCTGGACTGTGGTGCACCCTGAAGACCTTTGGGCAAAGCCATCAGGATGCCCTTGAGCCAAAGTAGATCGACAAAGGTGTCCTTTGTCTCCCAGGAACGGGGCCACCTTAGAATTACTCAGGCATTGGTGGGGAATACTGCCTGGGAGGTGTGGCCTTGGCACAAATTTTAGGTAGATTTCAGAGCGAAGCAGCAGCTGGGGCCTTTGATCAAGCACACAGAAACATCCTAATTCTGATTCCTTTGAAATGACCACTGAGCAAAGCTGGTCAGAGTTACACTTCAGTGCACCTTTGTATCACTGCAAATTCATGACCTTCAAAACCATCTTTGCATCAGCACGCCTTCTGTTTCACCAAGAAAAACCATTTGGTGTGAGTCCCCTGTAATATACCCAACGCTTTCCACAAATGTTTCAGTCTAGAAGCAACTATACTTAATTCTCTTCCATTGGTCTCAAAGAAGGTTCCATTTCCTCCAGTGCATTGCTGGCCATTCCTTCTAAAATTTTATTCTGTTATTTCCTAGTCTTTATGGTCAACCTCCTCCATGCTTCTGTGCTTCTAAATTTCCCTTTCACATATGAATGTCATGAACATTGCTGTGTCTCTCTCAACATTAAAAGAAAATTTATTATATTTATTTTGAGAGACAGAGAGAGAGAGAGGGACAGAGAGAGAGAAAGAGAGAGGGAATGGGGGAGGGGGGGAGAGAGAGAGAGAGAGAGAGAGAGAGAGAGAGAGAATCCCAAGCAGGCTCCACACTGTCGCTGCAGAGCCCAACACAGGGCTCAAGCTCACAAATTGTACGATCATGACCTGAGCCGAAATCAAGAGTCAGATGCTCAACTGACTGAGGCCCCCAGGTACCACTAATCGAAATCTTAAAATAGCTCAGAAGTAAGTGCTATTCTCTCTACTTTTGAAAAACTTTTTTTAATGTTTATTCATTTTTTGAGACAGAGAGAGACAGAGACAGAATGTGAGCTGGGGAGGGGCAAAGAGAGAGGGAGACACAGAATCTGAAGAAGGCTCCAGGCTCCTAGCTGTCGGTACAGAGCCGGACGTGGGGCTCAAACTCACGAACTGCAAATTCATGACGTAAGCTAAAGTCGGACGCTCAACCGACTGAGCCAGCAAGGCCTCCCTAGTTTCGACCATGAGATACTGAAGCTCAAAGTTGTGGTTTGAGTCAGGCCCTGCAGCTTCTATGGAAAGAGCGAGCGTCTTTCATCAAGCACTATATTGGACTTAAGCGCAGTAGAATCCAAAAATTATGACCAGCCATTTTTCTTCAAATTTAACTCTGTGGGCAATCACAGTTGTGAGAGATGTGAATTCTGTTTACTTCTATATTGCTGTTTACTACATGGATAATTCTAATAGTTTTCTTTGTCGCTCGTCAAACCCAAGGGTGAACAAATCCGTGCCCGTCTAAAATCTAATTGCCTTGTCTGAGTTCACAGTCTTCAGGCTTCACTTTTCCTTCCGAATATCAATTGAGTTGAGTTTGAGTGGGATGATTTTGTGATTTGGGGTTCTCTGGAGATGCACAGAACTAGATTATATTGTAGTATATACATTTTTATATCAAATCTGTGGCACACACACTCTGGTTGAAGTACCTAATTGTAAAGGTAAAAGTCATGTTCCTCCACAGGGCCGATCAAATGTTTAATTTGGGTAGGCGGCTTTGCTTTATTTTGTTGTTTGTTTTCCTTTAGTTTAATAATTACTAGTAAAGATTGAAGTACTCATGTGGTCTCTCTAGATTTCACTCTACCATCTCAGCTATTTTGACATACTTTACTATTCACTTTAGTCCAAAATATTGAAGCTTTTGGAATTTATTTGAAGGTAAATGATTCATAATCTAATGAGCGCTCCAGGGTAATTCAATCAATAGCTCCAACAGTGTAAATAATGCTTAGCAAGAAATGCTGTGTTTTCCCTGTTTGTGACCATTCAGACTTCAGTCTTGGTCTCCGAAAACAATGCCATTTAGAAAACGAATCAATGGGGGGCGCCTGGGTGGCACAGTCGGTTAAGCGTCCGACTTCAGCCAGGTCACGATCTCGTGGTCCGTGAGTTCGAGCCCCGCGTCAGGCTCTGGGCTGATGGCTCGGAGCCTGGAGCCTGTTTCCGATTCTGTGTCTCCCTCTCTCTCTGCCCCTCCCCCGTTCATGCTCTGTCTCTCTCTGTCCCAAAAATAAATAAAAAACGTTGAAAAAAAAATTAAAAAAAAAAAAGAAAACGAATCAATGATCTAAACATAGAAATATAATTGCACAAATTGTATAAATATATAAGAAATTATTGGCACAAATATCCCTGGGCATATGCTTAAAATGCCCTCTTCTCATCTCTCGCTTAGCAAAGACCTACTTAAGTTAGAGCCCAAAGAGTGCGCGGCGTGTGATACAACGGTCAGCCGTGACCACGTGTGAGGCACTATTTTAGGTGCCGGAGACAGAAAGGAAAATAAGAAAGTTTCCCCATATCTAGTTTATGTGAACTTATAGGATAAACAGTTAATAAACAACAACAGCAAAAATACTTTAAGATAAATGCTGTGGAGAAAATAAAATGGGGTTGAAGTCACAGTGAGTGCCTGTGTGTATGTGTGTGTGTGGGGGGGGGGGGATTGGGGGAAGGTCGTTGAAAAGTATGGGTCAGGGAATGGTTCTCAGAAGAAATGCCATTTGAGTTGAGGCGTGCATGCCAAGAGAAAGCCATTCATCCAGAAAACCTTGGGGTGGACCTATTAAGGCAAAAGGAACAGCAGTTTACCAGGCCACAAAGTGAACCTGAGATCGGCTAATTTGAGGACAAGGAAGAAGGCCAGTGCGGTTGGGGGTAGATGAGTTGAGGAAAGCAGTGGGAAGAGATTTTGAGAAGAGATCGAAAAAGGCGATTTGGGCCTGCCAAGAGTTGGGGTTTTCGTTCATGTGCAGAGGAGCGCCTTCGGAGAACTGAGTGAGGGGAAAGATGTGACTGTATTTCCATTGAGAAAATACTACGTGGCGTGCTCTGTGGAGAATGGATTGTGGGAACACAAAATGGAGGCACAGAGAGCAGTTTAGAGGTTACCGGGACGGTCAAAGCTGGGGAGCAGAGTGGCTTGGAAAGCAGTGGAGGGAGAGAATAGTCAAAAGATTCAAGGTATTTTGAAGGTAGAGGATAGGACCGAATGTGAGATTGAGGGAGGGAGGACTTGAACGATTCCTTGTAGTCGTATGTCTCCCCATTTACTCAGGTCATCGCTTAAGCAAGAATTTTTACTTTTCTTCATCGACAGTTCTTACACACGTCCTGTTACATCATTGTGGAGAGATGTATTTATCTTGTAGCTGGAATTTGATTTTGAAACTTAAAACTGTATTACTTTCTAATTCCTTTGTTCTTCTTTAGTTTGCTTCTATTCTTGCTAACTGGGAATTGTAGCGTGATGTGGAAAAAGGCGGCAAAGCTCTCGTCTTGTTCTGATATGAGAGCTAAAACCTGTCACTTTAAGTATGCTTGTTGCGGATTTTTGGTAGATATATTTTATCTATTTGAGGAATATCTAGATTGCTAAGCGTTTTTATTACAAACATCTGTGTGATTTACGGAATGCCCTTTTCTGCGTTCATTTATACGATCATGTAGTTTTTCTCCTTTAATCTCTTAAAGGTGAATTAGTCGATTTGTTTTATGTTACAGCATCTTCTCATTCCGGAGACAAACCACTTAGTCGTGACATACATATTATATACGATTGGATTCAGTTTTTTAATAAGTTATTTAAGATTTTCCACCTATGCTCATAAGTCTGCAGTGTTTCCTCCTCTTACTAACCCTTGTCAGATTTCAAAGCCTTCTAGACTAATAAGATTTTCATTCTTTTATTTTAATGAAATAAGAATTTTCTTTTTTAATTTTAATGGAAATGACTTCAGTAAAGATGAATTTTCTGTCACCTAATTCATATTTTCTAGTTCTTCTCGAGTCATTTAAAAAAATTTGGGGGGGGGGCGCCTGGGTGGCACAGTCGATTAAGCACCCGACTTTGGCTCAGGTCATGATCTCACGGCTTTTGAGTTCGAGCCCTGCGTCAGGTTCTGTGCTGACAGCTCGGAGCCTGGAGCCTGCCTCGGATTCTGTGTCTCCCTCTCTCTCTCCCCCTCCCTCGCTTGCACTCTGTCTCTCTCTGTCTTTCAAAAATAAGTAAACATTAAAAAAATTTTTTTTCATTAAAAGAGAGAGAAAGAGAGACAGAGAATATGAGCAGGGGAGGGGCAGAGAGAGAGGGAGACACAAAATCCAAAGCAGGCTCAGGGCTGCTGTTTGAGCTGTCAGCACAGAGACTGACACGGGGCTTGAACTCATGAACTGTGAGATCATGACCTGAGCTGAAGTCAGACACTTAACTGACTGAGCCACCCAGTGCTCCTCCTTGAGTCATTTTTGATAGTTTCGATGGTCCATCTCAAGTTTCCCCCCAATTTATTAGGGCAAAACTGTTCATAATTTTTAGCACTTAATAAACTGTACTGTGTTTAATTATGTCTCTTCTCATTCCTAGGAGTTTCTCCTGCATACTCTTACCTGAAGCTTGTCTATTTTATTAATTTTCAAAGAACCAGTGTTACTGTGTTTAAGCTCTCTTGCTTATTTGCTGTTCATTAATTCCCGCTGTTAACTCTCCTCCATTCTCGTGGGTTTCTTCTGTTAATTCTTCTTCTAGCTTCTAGAGTGAAACAACTAACCCATTAATTTTTTCTCTTTTTTGTTTTGTAATGTGTGCATTTTTACCCATACTTTTTTCCACTAAGTATTTTTTTGGTTGCCTATGTCACATTTGATATGTCACATTTTCCTTGATTTTTCTTTCTCAATATTTTATAATTTCCATAGTAGTTTCTTATTTGATCCATTTGTGCTTTATTGTCTGCAAGGTGTTTCTTACTTATTATACATAGAAGTATCTATTATTGATTTCTTACTTTATTACGCTGTACTCAGGGACTCTGGTCTGTATATTTTGGATTCTTTAATATTCATTGAGAATTCCTTTGGGACATGGACAATAAATTTTTGTTAATATTTCATATGTGCTGGGAAAGAATACGTTGTATACATGTTGTTTATAACAAACTTGATCATTTTTTAGTTTGTTCTCAATACTCTTAGGAATTTAGTAGCTTCCCGATTTATCAGTTTCTGAGAGAGGTGAGGCAAGACCTCCTTCAAGTCTTATTTCTTTGTGAAGTGATTTACTTGGTTGAAGGACGTCGTTTGGGGCATCATCATTGTGTAAGGTGTATCGTAAGTTCTGTATTGTGGGCTAAATTGTGTCCACCCCCAAAATGTACATGTTCAAGCCCTAAACCCTAGCATCTCAGATGGTGACACCAAACCTACCAACACCTTGATCGTGGACTTCTGGCCTCCAGAACTGTGAGAAAATAAGCTTCTGTGGCCAAAGCCACCCAGTCTGTGGTGTTTTGTTATGACAGCCCCAGCAAACTAACACATGCTCTACGAATGGGCATGGAGAGCGAATCCAAATTAAAATCCATATGTATGCACAAAGTCTTGTCCCCTCCACAATGGAAAGGGTACAGCGTAACCCACCTAAGACCAATGACTAGGTAGTTCATTGACTCTGAATCATGTAAACAAGATCGGTTACTGCTGCTGGAGTATTGGTTAATCACTGGTGGTACTTCTTGTCCGCTTAGATGAGGGAAATTTCATGTTGTTCAGATTATACGTATCCTCTAATTTAACCAGTATGGCTAGTTTTCCTGGGAGATCACAGGAAATTAGATGAAGAAAACATAAATATTCACAAAAAATGCATATTATGTCCGAAAGGAATTCTTGTTTATTTGCCCAGAAGGAAAGATAGTCTATTATAAGATTCTACACTGGTCACCAAGTATCAGACATCATTTTTATTGGAGGGCCAGGGACTTGGAAGGAACAAACTTGGTGGATTAAAGATAAGAAAGGCCAAGACACTGATATGTAGATGAACATCAGGGAATAGGTCCAGAGCCTGAGAAAATTCTTTTGTAGTATGAATGTTCTGCCAGTCTGATTTCTGCCCGCTGGGATTTCCATTTTCTATTCTTCAGGGTAATTTCAGAGCGGAGCTATAACGTCTTAGAGTTCAATTTTGACGGATGCTGGAATATTGCACAGAAATATCTGTGAACCAGGCTCAAATGTTTATTTTTAATTCTCTGTAAACTGATTATATAAAATTCGTCATGAGACCACAGGTGTCAGTTGAGAGAGAAACATAACGGTAGTATAAGTGAAATTAGGAGTGGTAAAAATATACTTTTTGTGTCTTCAGGGCTTACCACTTTCACTCGATGACAGAATACTCCTTGGCACGCCCAAGATTATGGTTAGTTGCCTCGGCTAATATCTAGTTCATGACAAGCACTTGGATGTCATGGTCATTGCTTCATGACCTTGTTTTCAATATTTACTAGCAACCGGGGCGCCTGGGTGGCGCAGTCGGTTAAGCGTCCAACTTCAGCCAGGTCACGATCTCACGGTCCGTGGGTTCGAGCCCCACGTCGGGCTCTGGGCTGATGGCTCGGAGCCTGGAGCCTGTTTCCGATTCTGTGTCTCCCTCTCTCTCTGCCCCTCCCCCATTCATGCTCTGTCTCGCTCTGTCCCAAAAATAAATAAAAAACGTTGAAAAAAAAATAAAAAAAAATATTTACTAGCAACCAATAGCAACTCATCAATTGTTTCTCCAAAGTTGTTTTTAAAAGGTAGTATGGCTTTGCTCCAAATTCGTAATGGTTTCCCATGTAAGTTGTCCTACCATAGGCTCTATGGAGCATGCAAGTGTACTAGTGACACTCTAATTATATTTGGATATGTCGTGTTATAATCGCAACTGGAAGCAGCTAGAGAGCTTTCTCCTCTGCTTCCCACAAAAATCTGGCCGCATAGAAATGCAGTGTTAACCCCATAGAGTCTCATGCATTGTCACACTTCCTTTTTAGGGTCATGAGATACTTTTCTCCTTCGCCAGGAAGGAGATATACTAACATGCTTTCAGATTAGTGGGTTCCTGGGAATTTTACTCTATTTTCTTGAGATCTCTTTTCCACAATGTCTGTATATTTTCCTAAGACATCCAAGGAAACTGCTGGTATCTATCCTCCAGGTTCTCTCGGCAAGATGTTATCAATGTAACAGACCAACATGAATGTCCTGTACACTTGCGGGGCAGTTAAGTTTCCTTTGAACTAAGCATAAAGAAACGAAGTACCATTAGCAGTGCTGATTTGCTCTAGAGCAAGCTGTAGCTACCAAGCCTCTGGTTGATTAACTTTACCAATATCTAATACTATTCTCCAAGACCTGTTAGACTATTTATCGGCCAAATGAGATAATTAAATAGTGCTGTTGTAAGAATCAATGGGCTTCAATCTTTCAAGTCATTCTTGTTGGCAAATTACTCTGCCGTTCCCCTAGAGGAATACACTGATAGGTAGCCCTTACTTGACTCAGTAGTCAGGAAGGGAAAATGGAATTATGTCATTTGTTGAAGGTATATATCTTCCAAAAAAAAAAAAAAATTCCCCTCAGAAACAAGAAAAAAAAAAAAAACCGGTATGACTTTGGTGTCACATGATTAAATATGAGCATTTTAACTGAGAATTCCACTTGTCATCTGATCCCATGTGGCCTCATTCTGGCTAATAAGTGAAAATTGTGTGAAAGGTCCTCAGGAGGTAGGTTAGCTTGTTGCTCATATATAATCCCCCAAGAGACATTCATTATATCTATGATATGATACTAATCATACTGCATGTACAAAAAGTAGCTAGCATATTGAAAATCTTGATTTTTATCACTCTCTACAGAGTGAGAGATACAGCCAAGAATTTTTTCATTAATTAATTAATTTTTAAATTTACATCCAAGGTAGTTAGCATGTAGTGCAATAATCGTTTCAGGAGTAGAATCCACTGTTTCATCCCTTGTATATAACACCCAGTGCTCATCCCAAGTGTCCTCCTTAATGCCCGTTGCCCATTTAGCCCCCCACCCACAACCCCTCCAGCAACCCTCAGTTTGTTCTCTGTATTTAAGAGTCTCTTATATTCTGCCCCCCCCCTCTGTTTTTATATTATTTTTGCTTTCCTTCCCTTATGTTCATCTGTTTTGTATCTTAAATTACACATACGAGTGAAGTCATATATTTGTCTTTTTCTAACCGACTAATTTCGCTTAGCATAATATGCCCTAGTTCCATCCACGTTGATGCAAATGACAAGATTTCATTCTTTTTTGATTGCCGATGAATACTCCACTGTGTGTGTGTGTGTGTGTGTATATATATATATATATATATATATATATATATATATATATATACATATACCACATCTTCTTTATAGATTCATCCATCGATGGACATTTGGGCTCTTTCCATACCTTGGCTATTGTTGATAGTGCTGCTATAAACATTGGGGTGCATGTGCCCCTTTGAAGCAGCACACCTCTATCCTTTGGATAAATATCTAGCAGTGCAATTGCTGGGTCATAGGGTAGTTCTATTTTTAATTTTTGGGGGAACCTCCACACTGTTTTCCAGAGTGGCTGCACCAGTTTGCATTCCGACCAGCAGTGTGAAAGGTTTCCCCTTTCTCTGCATCCTCGCCAAAGTAAGTCAGTCAGAGAAAGAGAAATGCCTTATGATTTCACTCATATGTGGAATTTAAGAAACAAAACAAACAAGCAAGGGGAAAAAAAGAGAGAGAGAGGCAAACCGAGAAACAGACTCTGAACTATAGAGAACGAGCTGGTGGCTACCAGAGGGGAGGTGGGTGGGGGATGGGTTAAATAGGGGATGGGGCTTTAAGGAGTTCACTTGTGATGAGCACTGGGTGTTGTATGGAACTTTTGAATCACTATACCGTACACCTGAAACTAATATTGCACTGTATGTTAACTCACTGGAATTTAAATAAAAACTTCTAAAAAGTGAATAAAAAAATAAAAGCTGCTGGCCTCTTAAATATTGGAAAACCTCTTTAAAATACAATGCAAATGCCAATTAAGAGTGATACTATACAAGAATAGGGTGCTATCTCCAGGACACCTTTTATTTTAGTTTAGTTTAGTTTAGTTTAGTTTTTAATTTTTTTAATGTTTAATTGTTTTTGAGAGAGAGAGCGGGAGCAGGAGAGGGTCAGAGAGAGAGGGAGTCACAGAATCCAAAGCAGGCTCCGGGTTCCGAGCTGTCAGCACAGAGCCCGACGCGGGGCTGGAACCCACAAGCCATGAAATCATGACCTGAGCTGAAGTCAGATGCTTAACCAGCTGAGCCACCCAGGTGCCCCTCCAGGACACCTTTTATACCTTGAATCAAAGGCATTTATATGGTGCCAATCCTCTGTGGGAAGAATGCGTGGGATTGGAAATGAGGAAGTTCTTGTCATCAGTCCGAGCGCCTCGCTTGTAAAATATACACAGCTGATCCCTACAGATCTGGGCTTTGCTGGTTTAAACGCCCTCAGTTGTAAATGAGGAATACTTCTGCCAGGGGACACATCAAGACTAACATTGAATCCTATGCTGAGACTGCTGCCTTGGCCCTCCAGTTTCCTTGTGCAAAAGAAATAGACAAGAAGAGGAGTCAAGGACCTGCCGTGGATAACTGACCACGATCATCAGGAGGACATAGGGCTACTGTCATACCATGGGGACAGGGGAATACGTGTGTACCCCAGTGACCCTTGGTGGCAAAGGGCTGAAATTCCTCATGAATTATGGTTGCCTTCCTGTCACCAAGGAAGTCATCAATACCCGCAGAGTTACTATTTTAGTGTGAGAGGAATCTGGAATGAGGGTGGAAGAGGAAACAGTGAGTATCAGCTGTGACCTTGAAAGCAACTGGAGCGCTATGAGTTGTTCATCCCACCAACCTTCTTCTCTACATGTCCTCCAGGGAGAGCGGTTCACCAGAATCCTGGGGGAAATGCATCCGAAACACACGTGAGGTGTTTCTAAGCAGCACAACGGGTGGACTACGATGGGCACACAGATGCACTTCCCAGATCCCTCTGGGGAAGGACTTGATGATTTAGCTACTGTCTCAGCAAACATCCTTCAGTTGTCAACCCCTTCAGAGATTCCTTAGGTTCAGAGATCTGACCGGCCTAGGATCATGCCCCTTTGCAGGATAGCCCACGTTCAGTGACTTGATCAATGCAAAAGTATAATGGTCTGATTGATTTTTTTTTTTTTAATTTAAATCAGAAGAATTTCCAACATTGACAACTCTTATAAAAAGCACCCAAGCACAGGCAGAACTCCATCAAACAGAAATCTTATGGGTAGCTAACAGGCACCAGCACTTCCTGCTTTCTTTGCGACACCTCTAGCTCCCTGGTGAACTCTCCTTTTGTTACTCCTGCAAAGCACGCCACAAGCTCAGTCCGTGTTCTCAACCCACCAGCTTCAGTTCACATGAATGGTCTGATCATCATAGCACAAGTTGGGATAACTGGAATGGCTGTTCTAACTCTAGAGCTCCCAGTGGCCTTGGCTAACGTTGTGCCCGTCACAGCTTGACTTCTTCCTCTGCCCAATTCTGCTTCCTTCCTCTCTTTTCTGTAGGTGTTGATCCAAAAGTCACTCATGAACAAACACGCTGCGTATCTATCTCAACATCTCCTTCCTGACCCATCCTCCAATACCTGCTTAACCACAATGAAGGGAAAGGAGTTTTGGGAAAGTAGCAGGTTTTATGTTCAAGAGATAAATGACTTCTTTAGGCATGTAAAGTATGAATTTCTGGGCTTTTTTTTGTTTTTTTTTGAGTTTTCTCTGTTTTCTATATCCAACAATGTATCACCATTCTAAATTATTAGGATCTTACTCTTTCCTAATCACTGTGATAACTTTGTCACTTACGTGGCCCCAGCAACAGTTATAATTCAAACTTTGCGTCAATTTTTATTTTTTTAATTTTTTTTTAATGTTTATTTTTGAGAGAGAGACAAAGTCTGAGCAGGGGAGGGGCACAGAGAGATGGAGACAGAATCCAAAACAGGCTCCAGTCTCTGAGCTGTCAGCACAGAGCCCGATGTGGGGTTCAAACTCACGAGCCGTGAGATCATGACCTGAGCTGAAGTTGGGCACATAACCAACTGAACCACCCAGGCGTCCCTGCATCAATCTTTGTGTTTGGTTTATAGTGATGTGTGTGTGTGTGTGTGTGTGTGAAAAAGGCCTCAGGTAACAATCCTGAGTTTTACTACATGCCTGGAGGGAAGAATTTGAGTTTTGAGCTTTATCTGTTCTGTCAGAAACAATCATCTTAGACCATCCCATTTAAATGAGTTTCTAGCAGCAGTTACCTGACCTCCCAGAGCTTCACCTTCAGTAGGCTCACTGCCTTGGGATACCTCAAGCACACTTCACTAGGTTACTCTGTACCCCATGACGTCGTCTGCTAGTTTACCATTCTGGAATCTGAATCGGCATCTTCCTGCCTTTCATCTTAGCTCAGCTCAACAAACTACTCCAGATATGTTTTCCTGGGGGTCTTGTTTCTGGGAGATAGGATAGTAAGCTATAAACATAAATCCTGAATAATTTAAAGAGAACAAAAGGAATTTATCAGAAAACAGGTACAGTTCAAATATTTGGGAGAAGAGTAGAACAAAAAGCCTCAGGAAAGGCAAATCTGCAGCAGCTCTGGAAGATATCAGTAACAGTTATTCACAAACTATCTTGAAGTATTTCCCAGGAATCTCCCCTGGTGATTCCGAATTAGTAAACCTGGGATATAACTTAGAAGTTCATGTTTTTTACAAGGACATACTAATGTTAGTGCTCACAGTGACTTAGCCCCAACCTCCTTCCGTCCCTTTGTGTATATACTCAAGTTGTTTAAGTTTCCAGACTATGCCAAACTAAAAATGTTCTGCACACCAAAGGAAGCTATCAGCAAAATGAAAAGGCAGCCTACAGCATGGGAGAAAATATTTGCCAATCATATATCTAATAAATATATGTAATGTCCAGCATATACGAGGAATTCATATAGCTCAGTAGAAAAAAAACCAACCTGATTAAAAAATGGGTAGAGCATCTGAATGGACATTTTTTTTCAAAAAGCAAAAAACAAAAAACAAGCATACAAATGGCCTTCAGGTACACGAAAAGGTGCTCGACGTCACTAAACATCAGGGAAATGCCAAACAAAACCACAAAGAAATATTCTCACGCTTGTTAGAATGGCTATTCTCAAAAGGACAAGAAACAACAAATGTTGGCAAAGATGTGGAGAAAAGGGAACCCTTGTGTACTGTTGGTAGAAATATAAATGGGCATAGCCACTATGGAAAACAGTAGAGAGGTTCCTCAAGAAACTAAAAACAGGGCTACCATATGATTCTACAATTCTGTTCCTGGGTATTTATGCAAAGGAAAACAGTAACTCAAAAACATATCTGCACCTCTATGTTCTTTGCAGCATAATTTACAACAGACAATACATGGAAATAACTTAAAGGCCCATTGATGCATGAATCGATAAAGAAAATGTGATATATACCATAAAAAAAGGAAATCCTGCCATTATGACAACATGGATAGGCCTTGAGGCCATTATTCTAAGTGACATAAGTCAGCCAAAGAAAGAAATACTATATGATTTCACTTATATGTGGAATCTAGAAGGAGGGAAAGGGGGGAGGGGCAACAACTCATGGATACAGAGAACAGAATGGTGTTTTGCCAGAAGCGGAAGGTCAGAGATGAGCAAAATGGCTAAAGGTAGTCAAAAGGTACAAACTTAGAGTTTCAAAATAAATAACTCCTGAAACCTATAACATGGACACTATAGTTAATTATACTGCATTACATATTTAAAAGCTGCCAAGCTAGTGAGTCTTAAAAGTTCTTACCACAAGAAAAAAAATTTGTAACTAGACTTACTGTGGTGATCATTTCACAACATACACATTTAATGAATCAGTATGTTACACACATGAAACTAATATAATTATATGTCAATTATATCTCAATAAGACAGAAAGATTTGAACAAGGAGAAAAAAGAGAAATTAATAGAGAAAGTCAACCAAACCAAAAGTGGACCTTTGAAAAGACCAATAAAATCAAGAAGTCTCTCTCTATCCAGTCTAAGAACAAATGAGAGAGTAACCAAACTGCTAACATCAGAAATGAAAGAGGGGATATCACCACAGATACTGTGGAAATTGAAGAATAATAAAGTAATACTATAAACAACTCTGTGCTCACCAATTTGGTAACCTAGACGAAATGGGCCAATTTCTTGAAATACACAGTCTACCAAAACTCACGCAAGAAGAAATAGATGATCTGAATAGAAATGGAATCAATAATTAATGACTTTCCCAAACAGAAAGCAGCAGGATCAGATACGTTCACCGGTAAACACTGCTAAACAATTAAAGAAGAAATCATCCCCCTTCTCTATAATCTTTTTCAGGGGATAAAAGCTGAGAGAATACTTACTACATCATTCTATGAGGCCAGTGTTACCTTAATACCTAATTAGACAAAGACATTATAAAAAAAGACAAGTAATTCTCATGAACATAGGTAGAAAAATCCTCAATAAAATATTAGCATATTGAACCCAATGATGTATACATAGAATTATACATTGTAATCAAAGGGGATTCATCACAGATATGCAAGTCTGGTTCAACATTTGAAAATCAATTAATGTGGGGCACCTGGGAGGCTCAGTCAGTTTAAGTGTCCAACTTCGGCTCAGGTCATGATCTCATGGTTCATGAGTTAGAGCCCCGAGTTGGGCTCTGTGCTGACAGCTCGGAGCCTGGAGCCTGCTTCGGATTCTGTGTCTCCCTCTCTCTCTCTCTCTCTGCACCCCCCCCCCCACTCATGCTTTTTGTCTCTCTCTCAAAAATAAAAATAAACATTAAAAAAAAAGAAAAGAAAATCAATTAATGTCATGGCCATATCAATAGATGTAGGAAAAAACACTTGAAAAAAATCCAGCATTCATTCATGAAAAAACTCCGAGTCAACTAGGAATAGAAGAGAGCATCCTCAACCTGACAAAGAATATCTTCAAAAAAGCTACAGCTAATTATCTTACTTAACGGTGAGAAACTCAAAGCTTTCTCCCCAAGATCAAGTAAAAAGTGGGAGAGTCCCTTCTTGCCACTCCTTTTCAAAATCGTACTGGATGTTCTGGCTAATACAACAACACAAACAGACATGCACACACACACACACACACAACACACACACACACACACACACACACACAGGAAATAAGTGATATGAAGATTTGGAAGGAAGAAATAAAAATTTTTCTTTGCAAATGACTTGATCATCTATGTAGGAAATCTGAGAGAATCAACCAAAGAAACTCCTTGGAAGTAATAAGTGAAATTGCAGGATACAAGGTTAATACACAAAAGCTAATTGCTTTCCTATGAACCTGGAAGGACCGAGAGGAATTTTGAATTAAAAACACAATGCAATTTACATTAGCACCAAAACAAAATACTTAGGCATAAATTTAACAAAATGCATACAAGACTCCTATAAGGCAAGCCACACAACTCTGATGAAAGAAATCAAAATAAAAACTCAATAAATGGTAAGAAATGCCATGTTTGCGGACAGGGAGACACAATAGTGTCAAGATGCCAGTTTTTCCCAACTAGATCTATACATTCAAGTGCAGTTAGTGATCAAAATCCTAGCAAGTTATTTTGCAGATATTGACAAACTGATTCTAACATTTAAATGTAGAGGGAGAAGCCCCAAAATAGCCAACACGATATTGAAGGAGAATAACAAATTTGGAGGACTGACACTATGCAATTTCAAAACTTACTATAATAGGTGATGGGGATTCAGGAGGGCACTTGTGATGAGCACTGGGTGTTCTATGTAAGTGTTGAATCACTAGATTCTACACCTGAAACTAATATTACACTGTATGGTAACTAACTGGAATTTAAAAACTTGGAAGAAAACAAAAGATAGACGTGTATACATATAAAAAGACTTCCTATAAAGCTACAGTAATCAAGACAGAGTGGTTCCGGTGAAAGAATAGATCAGTGGAACAGAAGAGAGAATCCAGACCTAGACCCCCATAAATATAGTCAACTGGCTTTGACAAAGGAGCAAAGACCATACAATGGAGCAAAGATAGTCTTGTCAACAAATGGTGTTGGAACAACTGGACATCGACACGCAAAAAATTGAACCCAGACACACACCTTACACCTTTCACAAAAATTAACTCAGAACGGATCACATACCTAAATGCAAAATATAAAACTTCTAGAAGATAACATCGGAGAAAACCTAGGTGGCCTTGGGTATGGCGATGACGTTTTAGACACAGTATCAAAGACACGATCTACGAAAGAAATAATTGAAAAGCTGGACTTCATCAAAATTAAAAACTTCTTCACCAAAGACAGTGTCAAGAAAATGAGGAGACCAGCTGCAGACTGGGAAATATTTGCAAAAGACACATCTGATTAGGGACTATTGTCCAAAATATACAAAGGACTCTTAAAATGCAACAGTGAGATAAGAACCCAATTAAAAAATGAGTAAAAGACTAGAACAGACACCTCATCAAATATGTACACATGGCAAATAAGCATATGAAAGGACGTTCCACGTATGTCACTAAGAAATGTAAATTAGAACAATGAGCTACCACCATACACCTTTTGGAAAGGCCCAGATCCAGAACACTGACAACACCCGATGCTGGTGAGGATGTGGAACAACGGTAACTTTCGTTCAGTGCTGATGGGGATGCAAAATGGGGCAGCCACTTTGGAAGACAGTTTGGTGGTTTCTTATAAAATTAAGCTCACGCTTATCCTGTAACCCAGCACTCGTGCTCCTTGTTTAGCCAAAGGATTTTCAATCACACAAATGAAATCCACACAAAAATCTGCATACAGATGTTTCTAACAGCTTAATCTAATTGCCAAAACTTAGAAGCCAACATTTTGTCCTTCAGTGAGTGAATGAATAAAGTGTGATACATCCAGAAAATGGAATATTATTCAGTGCTTAAAAGAAATGAGCTATTAAGCCATGAAAAGACATGGAAAAATCTTGGCTGTGTTATTACTAAGTGAAAGGAGCTAATTTGAAAAGGCTACAAACTGTGTAACTCCAACTATATGACATTCTGGAAAATGCAAAGCTATGAAGACAGCAAAAAGATCGATAGTTGCTCGGGACTGGGGGGGAATGAATAGACAGAGCGCAGAGGATTTTGAGCACAGTGAAAATACTTTTTATGATACCATAATGATGGATACCTATCATTGTATATTTGTCCAAACGCATAGAATGGACAACATGAAGAGTGAACCCTAACGGAAATTATGGACTGTGGGCGATAATGATGTGTCAATGCGGGTTCATCAACTGTACCAAATGTACCACTCTGGTGGGGGGTGATGATAATGAGGGAGGCTATGCACATGTGGGGGCAGGGGGTATATGGGAAAGCTTTGTACTTCCCCCTCAATTTTTAAGTGAACCTGAAACTGCTCTAAAAAGTACTCTATTTTCGAGTATTTTTAGTATTTAAAAAGCATATGTCCATATATAGGGCAATGATTAAATAAGATATGTTATAGGCATGGTATGAAATGTTGAGGACTTATAATAAAAAGGAATGTGGAAGTCCTAGCTATATTGACACATGTAGGAATAGCCATGTTATATTAAACAAAAAAATTTGAGGGATAGTTTGTATAGGATCTTCGTAAAACAAGCACACTAAACAAATAAAAAGGACATAGCTGAGAGTTTACATATTTGTATATGTTTACATGACTGTAAAGGTTTTTCTTTTTTAAATGTTTATTTATTTATTTTCAGAGAGAGAGAGAGCATGCACACATGAGTGGGGGAGGGGCAGAGAGAGAGAGAGAGGGAGAGAGAGAGAATCCCAGGCAGGTTCTGTGTTGTCAGTGGAGAGCCTGGCGTGGGGCTCGATCTCATGAACCATGAGAGCAAAACCTGAGCTGAAATCGACTTAGACACTTAACCAACTGAGCCTCCCAGAAGTGCCCCAAGGATTTTTTCTTTTTTTTTTTAAATATGAAATTTATTGTCAAATTGGTTTCCATACAACACCCAGTGCTCATCCCAAAAGGTGCCCTCCTCAGTACCCATCCCCCACCCTCCCCTCCCTCCCACCCCCCATCAACCCTCAGTTTGTTCTCAGTTTTTAACAGTCTCTTATGCTTTGGCTCTCTCCCACTCTAACCTCTTTTTTTTTTTTCTTCCCCTCCCCCATGGGTTTCTGTTAAGTTTCTCAGGATCCACATAAGAGTGAAAACATATGGTATCCGTCTTTCTCTGTATGGCTTATTTCACTTAGCATCACACTCTCCAGTTCCATCCATGTTGCTACAAAGGGCCATATTTCATTCTTTCTCATTGCCACATAGTATTCCATTGTGTATACAAACCACAGTTTCTTTATCCATTCATCAGTTCGACATTTAGGCCAAGGATTTTCTTAAAACATTGGTTAATGCAGCTATGTGGGCTTAGACTGGTTAGTGATATAATTAACTTTTTATACATCACTATATTCTTTCATTTATTCTAATAGTCACATAAGACTTTGTTTCTCACCAGTGAAAAACCTTTGTTTTTATGACTATATTAACAATGTACACCACTTAATATGGGAAGCCAAATATTACCAAAAATACAATTAAGGAAGTAAAAGTTACCTTGAAATTTTAACACCCTGAGAAGATAAGCACTAACTTTGTGGTGGTGGTGACTAATTTGCTAAGGCACAGACACATGAGCATTATTTTCCCTAAATGGAACCCTGTAGGCTTTTTAAAATCTAAATTAGGCACTTAAAAAAGTCTTTTAGTTGGGTGGGTAGTTCTAGATATAGAATGTTAGTACAAACAAGAGAAAGAGACAGGGAGAGAATTTCATTCCTCAGTTATCAATATTTATAACAATCATTTCTTATGAGCTATTACTACTGCATTCCCTCTAGAATCTCTAAAATAATGTCAAATTATAATATTCTCAGCAGGGATTTGTCATGTTTTCTATTTTAATGGAACTGAATTTTGCATTTTACATTTTAGGATGACAACTTAAAAAAATTTTTTTGGTGACTTGTCTTTACTCTTTTAATAGGATTATTTATATTTTATTTAGCTATTTTATGAGAATATCTGCTGAAGTAGGTCTCATAGTTTTGCAACGATTTATGTTATCAATTTAATAAATTCTGTTATTTCCTCATGGTATGAGTCAGCGTTCTCCAGAGAAACAGAACCAATAGGGACTACATTATATGCACACACATATGCATATGTGTGTGTATATTACATATGGGTGTTTATGTAAATATCTTTACCAATCTATCTATCTATAGAGAGATATTAAGATTTATTGTAAGAAACTGGCCCAGGGTGCCTGGGTGGCTCCGTTGGTTAAGTGTTCAACTCTTGATTTTGGCTTAGGTCATGATCTCAGGGTCATGGGATCAAGCCCCATATCAGGCTCTGTGCTGATAGTGTGGAGCCTGCTTGGGATTCTCTCTCTCTCCTTCTCTCTCTGCCCTCCTCCCTCCCCCCTCAAAATAAATAAACTTCAGAAAAAAAAGAAAAAGAAATTGGCTCATATAGTTACGAAAGCTGAAAAGTCCCAAGTTCTGTAGTCAGCCAACTGGAGACTCGGGAGAGCTGATGGTGTAGGCCTGAGCACATGGAAAGCTTATAAGTAAGTTCTAGTCTAAAAGTCAGCAGACTGGAGGTGCAAGAAGGGCTGATGTTTTAGTTTGAGTCTGAAGACTGGGCAAAAAGACCAATGTTCGAGCTCAAGAGTCTTCGGCAGTAGGAGATCCCCCTTACTTGAGGAAGAGTGAGCCTTTTTAGTCTATTCACGCTTTCAATTGATTGGTCGCAGGCCCCCTACATTAGGGAGGGCAATCTACTTTACTCAGTCTTCCAACTGAAAGTTAATCTCATGAAAAAACACCCTCACAGATACACCTAACATAATTGTTGACCACATGTCTGGGCATCCCGTGGCCCAATCAATTTTACAAATAAAATTAAGCATCACAAATCCACTCCTTGTGACCTTGACACCCGTACACATCTCCTTAAACCATACTTAACCTCAAAGACACTAATGAGGTCATAATTCCACCTCACAACGTCTTGTATATGAATGAAAGTACACTACACTTTCTCTAGAAGAGAACGGAAAGTCTTTGAGTGATGTTTACTCTTCTTGATATCCTATAACTTAAGTACCATGATGTAAAGTGAATAATACTTAAATGTTATAAAGTCAATACATCTGATGTTACATGAAAAGTAAACAAGAGAGGGAAGAAAGATTTGACATACAGATAGTTATTGACATACAGATCTACAGATAGAGATATATAAACACACACAAACGTAATGAAATGAGGGGGAAATACTCATGACAATTACAGTCCTCATTTCTGGAAGTGGTAATTTAGTCATAGCTGGTATTTATAATTAGCTGCATATACTACCCATTCCGTATTCCCTTTGCCTTCAGCAAACACCTCAGCTGGTTGTGGATCTTTGCCTGGTGGGGTGATCCAAATCTTTACTCCTGAAGGGTCTCTAAGATTGATAGCTTTGCCAGGATTGTATCATTGTAGTAATCCATTGAATAATCACAGGGCATGGTAATTCTAAGAGATGCCCTAAAGAACCTTGTGTATTCCAGACATGGTCTTCCTTGGCTGCACCGTGAAGTAGTAGTTCAATTTCCTCTTGGGAAACAAGGTCCATCATTCCAGCCAGCACAGGAACTCCCTTCTTTGCCTGTTGATTCAAAGGCACGAGGAGTCCAAAGTTGCCTGGCAGCAGTCTAAAGTTCCAAGTCAATGAAATCATTGTTGTGACTGCTTATGGAAGCATTCCTCCCTTTGGAGCCAAGCTTTCTAGGCCCGTAGACCATAAGATCATGGGAAAAGGAAGCAAACATTTTACCAGTGGGTCACTAAAGATAATAGTGGTACCACTCCCATTCCCATGCCTTCATTCCGTAATTCTTTAGTGAATGCTAATGATGGGAGAAATAGCACCATATATTGGATGTTGATTCAGAGAATATGCCAGCTTCTGCAGCACCCTGTCCCAGCCATACAAGGTATTGCCACCTAACTGGCTTCATAACTCCGTCTTTGTAACTCCATTCCATCGTTCTATCGAGCCAACTTTTTCAGAATGGCGGGGAACGTGGTAAGACCAGTGAACTCCATGAGCACGGGCCCAGTGCTGTGCCTCATTTTCTACTGAGTAGGTTCCTTGGTCTGAAGCAGTGGTGTGTAGAATCCAATGACAGTGGATAAAGCATTCCATAAGGCCATGTGGTAGTTTTGGCAGAAGCACTACATGCAGGGAAGGCAAACCCATATCCAGAGTTAAGTGTCTCTTCCAGTAAGGACAAAGTGCCACCTCTTCCATGACGGAAGGGGTATGATGCAATAAACCTGCCACCGGTAGATGGCTGATCGTCCTGGGGAGTGGCGACATATCAGGAACCCCGTGTGGGTCTCTCTTGCTGGAAGAACGGACACTCAGCAGTGGTGAGTGGAAGTCCACGCTGCTGAGCTAATGGAAAACCTCCATCCCTGCCACCATAGCCATTTTGTTCATGGGCCCATTGGATGATGACAGGGATGGCTGGGGAAAGAAGGTGACTAGTATCCACAAAACGGGTCATCCTATTCACTTGATTATTAAATTTCTGCTCTGCTGAGGTCACCCTTTGGTGAGTTTTTCACACAGGACACAAACATCTTCACTTTTCCCTGCCCCGCACACCCCCCCACCCCCGCTATCAAGAGGTCTATCCATCTACCTCTTCCCTAAATTTGCTTGTCACCAATGTTTCAGTCATGTTCATTCCAAGTTCCTGACCATCTAGCCAAACGCTTGGCCATACATCATGAATTATCTGTCCACTTTCTGGTGTTGCTTGCATATCATGCAGACTCATCTATAAACCAGGCTCAAGTCTTCCCTTCTGTCAACTTTTGGTAGGGAACTTCCCATGAGGCCATACATGTAGGCTAGGAGGGAGAAGGTGGAGTACCTTTCTACTGAGGGTGGTAAGGCTTCATTCAAAATCCTGAGGGCCTGCAGGTTTCCCTCTAGGGGCCTGCCAAAGGCTGCAAATAGTATCCCTATCTGCCACTGATACTTTTTTTTTATTAAGTTTATTTTGAGGGAGAGAGGGAGAACATGAGCAGGAGAGGGACAGAGAGAGAGAGGGAGAGAGAGAATCCCAAGTAGCTTCACACTGTCAGCATGGAGCCCGATTGCAGGACTTGAACTCACGAACCCTGAGACTATGACCTGAGTGGAGACCAAGAGTTAGATGCTTAACTGACTGAGCCATCCAGGTGCTCCGATACTTTTTTTTAAAGTTCATTTATTTATTTTGAGAGAGAGAGAGAGCATGCAAGCGGGGAAGGTGCAGAGAGAGAGAGGAGAGAGAGAATCCCAAACAGGCTCCACACCACCAGTGCAGAGCCCGACGCGGGGCTCGAACTCACAAACCGTGAGATCGCGACCTGAGCCAAAGTCCGATGCTTAACCAACTGAGCCACCCGGGTCCCCTCTGCCACTTTTTGAGTCACTTGGGTACATTGGCTGGATGAACACATCCAAATGAGGAATGTGTTGCCTCCAAAACCCATCAGGCACGGTGCCTCTTTTTTGGTTGTGGGAAAGGCCACATGCAACAGTTTATCCTTCACCTTAGAAGACATATCTCAACAGGGGCCCCTAGAAATTCCACTGTGATGAAAGGCCCCTGAACTCATATGGCATGTATTTCCCACTCTGGCACACAAACATCTTACCAGTACATCTAGAGCAGTCGCTGGCTCGTTAGACCCGATCAGCATAATGTCATCAATATCACAGACCAGTGTGATGTTTTGTAGAAGAAACGGCGATCCCAATTCCTGCAAGTGAAATTATAACATAGCGCTGGGGGGTTGATATGCCCCTGAGGTAGGACAGTCAAGGTGTAATGTTCGCAAACCGCTTTGGGGGATTCTTATTGACAGGGATGGAGAAAAAGGCACCTGCCAGACCGATAGCTGCATACCAAGTACCAGGGGATGTGTTCATTTGCTCAAGCAATGAAATCACATCTGGCAGAGTGGTTGTCATTGGAATCAACACCTGGTTAAGCTTGTGATGATCCACTGTCATTCACCCGAGTTGGGTGGGGTGGTGATGGGAACCCCCAACCCTGCATCTTTCAAGTGCTTTCCCCTGTAAAGCAGAGAAATATCCCAGTGCAAATTGGGAATTGAATAGGAAACTTACATTGTGTGTCAATTCAGTAGGTTACGTTATTTTTGTTTGAAACGATACTGTGTCAAAAATGTATCAACTTAGATAAAAATGAGACAGGATCCCTATCAGGTACCTTAGAAAAGAAATTCAAATGGATATAAGGTCGAAAAATCAGGAGAAAGGGGCAGCTGGGTGGCTCAGTCGGTTAAGTGTGCCTCCTCGGCTCAGGTTATCACCTTGCAGTTTGTGAGTTCGAGCCCCGCATCATGATCTCTGCTGTCGGGGCAGAGCTGGCTTCCTCGGATCCTCTGTCCCCCCGTCTCTGCCCCTCCCCTACTCACGCATGCTCTCTCTCTCAACAATAAATAAAATAAAATAAAATAAACTTAGGGGCTCCTGGGTGGCTCAGTGGGTTAAGCGTCCAACTTCAGCTCAGGTCATGATCTCACGGTCTGTGAGTTCGAGCCCCGCGTCGGGCTCTGGGCTGACGGCTCAGAGCCTAGAGCCTGTTTCAGATTCTGTGTCTCCCTCTCTCTCTGCCCCTCCCCCACTTTTGCTCTGTCCTGTCTCTCTCTCTCAAAAGTAAATAAACATTAAAAAAATATTTTAAAAATATTAAAAAGAGAGAGAGACGCTTAACGAACTGAGCCACCCAGACGCCCTAGCAGTGTTTCTTTAAGCAAGACAACACAGAAACTTGGAAAGGGCTAAGAAACATATTTAGATTTTCTGCTAATTTGTATTCTTGCATTAATCTTGTCTTCTTTAAAAATGAAGATGATAATTTTTTTGGTTAGTTTAGATTTAGCTGGATCACATAATAATATGAAAAATTAGGGGCGCCTGGGTGGCGCAGTCGGTTAAGCGTCCGACTTCAGCCAGGTCACGATCTCGCGGTCCGCGAGTTCGAGCCCGGCGTCAGGCTCTGGGCTGATGGCTCAGAGCCTGGAGCCTGTTTCCGATTCTGTGTCTCCCTCTCTCTCTGCCCCTCCCCCGTTCATACTCTGTCTCTCTCTGTCCCAAAAATAAATAAACGTTGAAATATGAAAAATTCTACAACTGATTCCCTCCAAGAAATTTTACAAATTCAGTACTGATTTCCTCTTTGATCCAAGACAGTTTTAGTGAGTTCTTTTTTTCTTTTTTGTTTTTAAGTTTGTTTATTTATTTTGAGAGAGAAGGAGAGAGAGAGAGAGAGAGAGAGAGAGAGAGAGAGCGAGCGAGCATGCGCACGGGAGGGGCAGAGAGAGGGAGGGAGACAGAATCCCAAGCAGGTACCACACTGCGAGCACGGAGCCAGCTTGGGGCTCGAACTCACAAACCTTGAGATCATGACCTGAGCCGAGATCAAGAGTCAGACGCTTAACTGACTGAGCCACCCAGATGCCCTGGTAATTTCTTTCTTAATTATGTATGAAGCATTTTTTTCAACTTTACTTTTTTGCTCATTTCAATTTTTTTTTTTTAACATTTATTTATTTTTGAGACAGAGAGAGGCAGAGCATGAACAGGGGAGGGGCAGAGAGAGAGGGAGACACAGAATCTGAAACAGGCTCCAGGGTCCGAGCCGTCAGCACAGAGCCCGACGCGGGGCTCGAACTCACGGACTGTGAGATCATGACCTGAGCCGAAGTCGGACGCTTAACCCACTGAGCCACCCAGGCGCCCCTCTTTTGCTTATTTCAAATTTTATTGGGTCATCATCAGAGAATGTGACATGAAAAAGATTTTTAAATCTTTGTTAAGGTTTCTGTTGTCGTTATTTTTTTATAAATATTCATAGGTGTACAGAAATGCATATTATTTTCACATATGATACAAGATATGTGATTATGAATACATTAGTATATGTTCACATTATATATGCATCCATACATATAGAATGTATATTATTAATGTATATTAATCAATCACTCCATGTGTTTCCTTGTTTTTCATCTGAAGATCTATTTGGTTGAAGAAGGACCACAGTCCACTGATCAAGTAAAACCACATTGTTTTCAAATTCTCCTGGTGTTTGGAATGGTTTTTGCTTTATTTAACTTCTATGTGATTTGCTACATACATATTTTGATTTTCAGAGCGTTCACGTAAGCTATATATTTTATTATTGCTTCATGTGGTTTTCCTTTGTTCATTGTAGCTAAACTTAAAATTATACTTTGATAAAACGGTTTTCGTATTTGCCTATTATTAATTTTATTCGTCCCTTTATTTTTAGCCTCTCTGTATTATTTTATGTTATTATTACAGTTTAAAGGCATACACAAATGCAAAATTATGAAGGATGCTACAGCTAAAGGAGCATTCAGAAACTGAACACATCTGTTTAACCAGAACCTCGTTGAAAAGATAAAAACAGTAAATTGTTTCACATCCCAGATGCCTTCCCCTCATGGAAAACTACCGCTTACACTTGTAATGCCGCAGAGTAGTTCTGCCTTTTTCACATTTAGCTCTGCGATGGATAGAAACTGACTAATATGTATGATGTAAAGTAAGAGTGGGATACAAGGGTATCCAGTATTCCCAGTAGTATTTATCGAAAGCTAATCCTTTCTCCATTATATTGCAGTGACACCTTTCTCATAAATTGGTTGATTGGGTATGTGAGAGTCTGTTTCTTTATTGTCTATGCTGTTCCATTGGTCTGTTGGCCTATCCTTATACCGATAACACCCTGTCTTAATTACTACATTATTATAAGAGGACTTGATATCTGATAGTGTAAGTCCTTCCACTTTTATTTGTTGTTCTTTTTATTTTTTTTTCCTTCAAGATTGTATTAACTATTATTGGACATTTGTGCTTTCATATCAATTGAAAACTCAGCTTGTCAGTTTCTGTAAATTCTTTACCATTTTTATACCTTTTCTGCGGCATTGCTTATTAACAATTATCATTGAGCCATTTTAAGTTTACAGTTAGAGGAGTTTTGTTAAGCGTATGCAGGTTACCCCGCTAAAACAACCCGGTTTTAGAGTACTTCCATCATCCTCAAAAGTTCCTTCCTGCACCTGCTTTATATTACTATAGCTTTTTTTTTTTTTTGAACACAAGAGAAGTTTATTGAGTACCCCACAAGGGAGCAGCGGGCAGGACAGCAAAGGACAGACGGCCTATATGACTATAGTTCTGCATTTTCTAAAAATTCATGTAAACGAGGGTAACCAAGGGTTCCACAGCCCCCTTTGCATTTGGGCCCAGCAGAGACCAAGGCCTTGCCTGCACCACCTAGGCCACCTGCTTGCTCAATCCAGGAGCTGCATTCAGGAATGAGAATCAGATCAAAGTCCAGAGAAAAGGACAGTAGAGCTATGCATTTAGGCAGCCATTTTCCATATAGGTATATAATCTTTTTAAAGTATATTTATTTCTTTTGAGAGAGATTGAGCTCACGTGAGTCGGGGCGGGGGCAGAGAGAGAGGCAGACAGAGAATCCCAAGCAGGCTCTATACTGTCAGTGCAGAGCCTGATGTGGGGCTCGAACTCATGAACCATGAGATCGTGACCTGAACCGAGATCAAGACTTGGACGCTCAACAGACTGAGTCACCCAGGTGCTCCTATATATATATTTTAAAAAATATATATATATTTAAAAATGACTAGAAAATAAGAACTCCATAGGATATAAATCTATGCAACTAACTATACAATGATACAAAGTAGATTAATATCTATTATCAAAACAAAAATAAGTCCTTAGATGAAATTTTAATTTAGGATAACTAAAGGGTTGCCTGAGGTTATTTGGCTGAATGGTTTTGGTGAATTGAAAAATGGACTTAGAATACCCATCCATCTGGCTAACCTCATCAAGATTAAATTGAAGTATCTCCTTTTTGGGGAGATTTTTCTAATGTGCTTTCTTTGTGCTTAGCACCATTTCCCTCATTATACTCCATTATGGTTTTTTTTTCTATGTATACAAATGTCTCTGTCCTCTATCTCACTATGTTCAGTGCTTGAGATCTTTTGGTTCAAAAAAATACCACACTGGTTCTCAAATCTAGAAGTACATGAAAATCAGCCAGGGAACTTTTAAAAACTGATGCTTGGACTCCAACCATTAAATCTCCAATCATTAAAGCCAGGATCTCTGTGGGGAGGCCATAGGCATTGCTGTGTTTTATTGTTTCTGTTGTTTTGTTTTTTAGTATCTCAGGTCATTGTAATGTTTATTTAGGATTGAGAACCATTGATCGATCACTTGGTAATTTTTTTTATAATTTATTTATTTTTTTAAATTTACATCCAAGTTAGTTAGCATATAGTGCAACAAGGATTTTAGGAGTAGATTCCTTAATGCACTTTAGCCCATTTAGTCCATCCCCCCTTCCACAACCCCTCCAGCAATCCTCTGTCTCCTCTCTGTATTTAAGAGTGTCTTATGTTTTGTCCCCCTCCCTGTTTTTATATTATTTTTGCTTCCCTTCCCTTATGTTCACCTGTTTTGTATCTTAAATTCCTCATATGAGTGAAGTCATATATTTGTCTTTCTATGACTGACAAATTTCGCTTAGCATAATACCCTTTCATTCCATCCATGTAGTTGCAAATGGCAAGATTTCATTCTTTTTGATTGCCGAGTAATACTCCATTGTATGTATGTGTATATATATATATATATATATATATATATATATATATATATATACATACCACATCTTCTTTATCCATTCATCCATTGATGGACATTTGGGCTCTTTCCAGACTTTGGCTATTGTTGATAGTGCTGCCATAAACATTGGGGTGCATGTGCCCCTTCGAAGCAGCACACCTGTATCCATTGGATAAATACTTAGTAGTGCAATTACTGGGTCATAGGGTAGTTCTATTTTTAATTTTTTGAGGAACCTCCATATTGTTTTCCAGAGTGGCTGCATCAGCTTGCACTGCCACCAACAATGCAAAAGAGATCCTCTTTCCCCGCACCCTCACCAACATCTGTTGTTGCTTGAGTTGTTAATGTTAGCCATTTTGACAGGTGTAAGGTGGTATCTCATTGTGGTTTTGATTTGTATTTCCCTGATGGTGAGCGATGTGGAGCATTTTTTCATGTGTCGGTTGGCCATCTGGATGTCTTCTTTGGAGAAGTGTCTATTCATGTCTTTTGCCCATTTCTTCACTGGATTATTTGTTTTTTGGGTGTTGAGTTTGAGAAGTTCTTTATAGATTTTGGATACTAACCCTTTATCTGATATGTTGCTTGCAAATATCTTCTCCCATTTTATTGGTTGCCTTTTAGTTTTGCTGATTGTTTCCTTTGCTTTGCAGAAGTTTTTATTTTGATGAGGTCCCATTAGTTGATTTTTGCCTTTGTTTCCCTTGCCTGCGGAGATGTGTTGAGTAAGAAGTTGCTGCGGCCAAAGTCAAAGAGTTTTTTGCCTGCTTTCTCCTTGAGGATTTTGATGGCTTCCTGTCTTACATTTAGGTCTTTCATCCATTTTGAGTTTATTTTTGTGTACGGTGTAAGAAAGTGGTCGAAGTTCATTTTTCTGCATGCCACTGTCCAGTTTTCCCAGCACCATCTGCTGAAGAGACTGTCTTTATTCCACTGGATATTCTTTCCTGCTTTGCCAAAGATTAGTTGGCCATATTTTGTGGGTCCATTTCTGGGTTCTCTATTCTGTTCCATTGATCTGAGTGTCTGTTTTTGTGCCAGTACCATACTGTCTTGATGTTTACAGCTTTGTAATATAGTTTGAAGTCCGGGATAGTGATGCCTCCAGCTTTGGTTTTCTTTTTCAAGATTGCTTCGTCTATTTGGGGTCTTTTCTGGTTCCATACAAGTTTTAGGATTCTTTGTTCTAGCTCTGTGAAGAATGCTGGTGTTATTTTGATAGGGATTGCAGTAATTGTTTAAAAATACAAATTTCTGGAGCCCACCACAGATGCACTGAATCAGAAATTCTAGAGTGTTACCCAGTAATCTATGTTCTGGCCAGCCCTGTAGTTGATACAGACATATCTGTAAAATATGGGAACCACTGATCTAACCAGTGTTATTCACCTTTGACACTAGACTGGAGGCACGGAGATGCTTTAAAAAATACTGATGCCTGGGTACCTCTTTCCTAAGTAGTCTGATTTAATTGTTCTGATCTTGACACTGAGATCTTTACAAAAACACTCCAGACAATATTAATGTGTAGCCAAGATTGAATACCTTACTAGTTCATGAACCCCTTGAGAACAGAGATCATCACATAACCAGCTTTGTAGGTTCTGAATTTGGCACAGGACTTGACACATTGAATGAGGAAGAAACGAAGATGAAGGAGAACTTCAAAATGGGCAGGGAGCAGGGGAAGAATAGATCAACCTTGCTAAAAAAGGTTAAACATTTGAGTTTTTCCTTAAGGAATGCAGGTCAACTGCATAGTCTTCAATAGTTATTTAGAGAATCTGACTTTCTTCATATTAACTGAGATTTTCTTCATTTTGCTTTTCAAAAGTAAAAGGTATTGGTTCTAGAAAGACCATCTATGAATAATATTATCTACTCT
Source organism: Felis catus (assembly GCF_018350175.1). Lineage (NCBI taxonomy): Eukaryota > Metazoa > Chordata > Mammalia > Carnivora > Felidae > Felis > Felis catus. The sequence goes on along the minus strand of NC_058386.1, from coordinate 116,779,828 downwards.
GCTACTCCTCATAAATAATCAGTTGGAATACAAAATATATTCAAATGCTTAACTATCTTTCAGGTTTAAAAAATATATCAGGCTGATCATGACTGGAAACCATTCAGCACCAAATGGATCAATTAAGAAAATAAGGAATTTAAAATACATTCACTCCAGGAAAAGATCAGTCTTAATGATTATTAAAATAATCAGTTTAATTATTTATGAAGACAGCTGCATTTCCTTTTTTAAATCTGTTTTGCGGCAAAATCTTCTAACTTCAAATTGTTTTAGACCAAAATCAAGAAACAAATATTTCATTATCTTCAAAAAGACAAAAAGATTAATAATCAACCAAGTTTAGGAGTTATTAACGATTTTCTAATTGAAATTTGGTTAATGCTCGAAACAAGAGGGGCAAAAAAAGTTCTACTATTTTTCTTTTCAATTTGGTAATATGATGTCTAATTAGTTTTTAGTCCTTCATTTATCTATTATAATAATTAGTATCAGAAATAGATTAAATGAAAAAGGGGTGTTTAAACATAACATAATTTTCTAAATTATAATATGAAGATATTAGTCATGTTCAAACAAATGCAGTGAAAACAATCGACACAAATGTTTTCCTATACAGTTTTATAAAACAAACAATAATCAGAATTTTATCAACAGTGTGTCAACATCCGAATGAAATAGTTGTTTTTTTTTGTTTGTTTTTTTTTTTTAATTTTTAAAAATTTCACTCACTCTTGAGCTTGGCTCTCTATAATCGCTCCAAGGTCCTGGACTCCTCTGATCCTTCTGACCTGCCCTTCACTGAAGCAGATGATGAATAGACCCTGATCAGAGCAAATGACCACAGCTAGCTTCTAAGCACGATGGCCTTAGTAGATAAGAAGACGCATAGAGACAACAGCTCATACGAGTTGCAGAAAATAGCTGATGGTTTGGTTAGTACAATGGTGAATTCTGTGTTACAATGTTAATAACAAGGATCTAGATCAAAGCCATTATCAGAATGTTGGAAATAGAATTGAGCGTCTTCCTTGCAGCTATACAACCACAGCTCATCTTAACATTGCCTGCTTCTTACCTCAAGAGAGTTTTAGTATAATTGGTTAGTATGCTTGGGCACAAAAGTAACAATAGGTAAAACCCGAGGCAGTGGCATACCCCCCACCCCCACCACCCACCCCCATTCAGTTTAATAGATTTCCCATGAGTGCCTAAGCACTTGGCAGTGTACTATGAGAATAAAGGGAGGTAAGCTTAAGTTTTCAGTCAGGATCACACCTTAAGTCCTATGATCTTTTCTCTGGGTTTAGGTCTTCTCTTGAATATTGACCTATGATTCTTCAGTGTCCTATTAGTTCTGCAATTCCTCAAAGCTGTCTTATGAAAACGTTGTTCAGACACTCTAGTTGTTCCTAGCATTATTGATGATCTGAATTATCTGATCCATTTTTATTGAAGAAATATACATTTTGTTTCATATTTATTGTCTATTTCATTTCTAAAAGTCTGTTTCTTTTTTTTTTAATGTTCGTTTATTTTGAGAGAGAGTATGCACCCACTTACCAGCAGGGGAGGGGCAGAGAGAGAGGGAGAGAGAGAATCCAGAGCGGGCTCCACGCTGTGACCGCAGAGCCTGACGCAGGGTTTGATCTCACAAACCACGAGATCATGACCTGAGTGGAAATCAAGAGTTGGACATTCAATTGACTGAGACACCCAGGTGTCCCTCTCGAAGTCTGTTTCTGTGGTAGATTTGCTAGATCTCCGTTTATGGTTTCCTATGTCCAAACAACTTCAAAGTTGTGTGTTATATCTTGTAATAATCGTAGTTGTTTATCATATCTGATCACTCCAACATATAAAGTTTGTTTAACTCCGTTTCTATTACCTTTGTTTTTTTTATGTTTCTTTTTGTTCAAGGCACCTTACATGTTAGGTTATTCTTTATTTTTTAATGTTTATTTATTTTGGGGGAGGGAGGGGAAGAGAGAGAGGGAGAGAGAATCCCAAGCAGGCTCGCTCCGCGCTGTCAGCACAGAGCCTGATGCGGCACTCGATCTCAAAGACTGTGAGATCATGACCTGAGCCGAAATCAAGAGCTGGACGCTTAACCGAACCACCCAGGCCCACATGTTAGGTTATTCTTGAGTGTATAATACTTACTGGCACTGCAAATATTGTCAGTGTTGAGAACTGTTGTAAGCAAAATAATGCCCCACCCACAACGATGTCCATGTCCTAATCTTTGGAACCTGTGACTATGTTAGGTTACATGGCAATGGGAAGTTAAGATTAAAAATGGAATTGAAGGGGCGCCTGGGTGGCTCAGTCGGTTGAGCGTCCGACTTCAGCTCAGGTCACGATCTCTCGGTCTGTGAGTTTGAGCCCCGCGTCGGGTTCTGTGCTGATGGCTCGGAGCCCGGAGCCCGCTTCGGTTTCTGTGTCTCTCTCTCTCTCTGCCCCTCCCCCGCTCCTGCTCTCTCTCTCTCTCTCTCTCTCTCTCTCTCTCTCTGTCAGAAATAAACATTAAAAAATTAAAAAAAAAAAGAAATTGAAGTTGCTAATTAGCTGAATTTACAATAGAGATATTACTCTGAATTAATCAGGTAGGCCCAGTGTAACCACAAGGGTCCCTAAAAGTGGAAGAGGGAGGCAAAAGAAAACATTGAGAAGGGGATGTGGGTGTGAGGAAGAAGGGCTAAGGAGAGGAAACACTGCTAAATTCCAAGTTGTGTGAGCCAAGGAACGTAGGTGCCCTCTAGCACCTGGAAAAGGCAAGGGAATGACTTTTGGCCTTTGGGAGACAAGAGTGTTGAACTTCTACTAGATAGACTCTTATCTATAGATTTTTCTGCTCCCATCTAATCTGTAGAACTTTAAAATAAATCTGTGTTTTGGGGGCGACTACGTTTGTGGTCATTTGTTTTTCTTTTCACAAAAGGAAAGTAACAAAGTCCTTGAGACCCAGGGTGAAAGTACCTTGCTCCCGGGAAGATCTGTGTTTGCATCCGTCAGGTGCCTGACAGCAGTACTAGTCTGGGAGCCCCTTAAGGCAAGTTACTACCTTGAGATTCCCTGGATCATCCTAAACCAGTTTGCAAATACAGTAAAACCTTGCTTGCATTGTGAGTAAGCTGTTCTGCGAGACAAGCAAACATTTCTAATAAATTTTAACTCGATAAACGAGTGATGGCTTGCAATATAAGTACTACATGATGCCGAATGTCACACGATCACCACTGAGCCAATGTTTCTTCTCTCTCTCTCTCTCTCTCTCTCTCTCTCTCTCTCTTGCACTGCAGGATTGTGGGTGATCATCTCCCATGCTCGAATGCTCGGTCTCAGGCATGGTGTTTGGCAGAAATCAGTGAGTTTTTAGAACACTGGAAGGTGCCCACAACTGGCCCTAGTGTATCTTTTGTCCCTTCAAGGCACTTGTGGACAGTCCTTGGCTTCTCCATCCAAGAGTGAGCTTAGGAATGCTCTGCTTCCTTCTAGGTCAGGTGCCTGCAGATAGAGACCCTCTCCTCTGCTGCCTTATTGCCAGTTACATTCAATACAGGATATGACAAGAGTTTATTAATACCATACCGTCGTCAACATCCGTGCCAGCCTATTACAATGGCCCCCATGCGGAGAAAGCTTCCACTGAGCCAGTAGATATCAGTGATTCTGTTAGTGATAGTGAAAGTGGTCCTACACAATCACCCTCCCCTCTCTTCTCTCCCTCACACCAGCCACGTAGGTTTTCAAAGGTAAGTGCGGGTCAATTTGTTTATTTTTCTTGATCTTTTGTATTTTCTTTGACATTTTGTATTATATGACAACATCGTAATCGTTTTTATGTGAATATTTTTGGGTTGCGGAACGAATCATCTGAGTTTCCATTATTTCTTGTGGGGAAATTCACTTTGATATACAAGTGCTTTGGATGGCAAGCACGTTTCTGGAATGAATTATGCTCGCAAACCAAGGTTTTACTATATGTGTGATGGCCAGCTCTATTCATTAACAATAAAATCTTTTCTACAGTTCCATGTTGTGGAGAAAAAATGTATATGTTAGAAACCACTGAACTGTATCCCTTCAATTCCTGAATTATATGATACATGAATTATATCTTCGTGAAGCTGATCTACATTTTTTTAAAAAAATTTAATGTTTATTTATTTTTGAGAGAGAATGAGAGAGGCAGTGTGCAAGCGGGGGAGGGGCAGAGAGGGAAACACAGAACTTGAAGCAGGCTCCAGGCTTGAGCATAGAGCCTGACGTGGGGCTCGAAATCACAAACCGTGAGATCATGACCTGAGCTGAAGTCCGACGCTTCACTGACTGAGCCACCCAGGTGCCCGTGATCTACATTTTTACATGTGGCTGTAGTTCTTTGGGTTTCTGCTTTTCTTGCTAGGTTTCTGCTTTCATTCTGGTATTGGTATGAAAGTCTATTTTTGCAAAATGTTTCATGCATTAACACACACATATATAATTTTTTAGGTATTGAAAATTATTCAAATGTCAGGAGATAAATAATATATGTGTGTGTGTGTGTGTGTGTGTGTGTGTGTGTGTGTGTGTTTAATCTTCGACAAAGCTGGAGTCCTTTTGTTTACATGCCATGGTCAGACTCCTACCCATTTCTTTACTCATGCTCCCTATGTCCTCACAAATCACAACACTACCTTTGTTTAGTTTGGTTGTATATTTTGTTAGCATTTTTCTTTAGTCCTTAAGGATTAAAGCAATAAATGCTGTATAAACATGCATTAAAATGAAAGGTCTAGCCATTTCTGTTCAAAAATCACTGGGATTTTGGTAAAGCACTAGAGGAAATCTTTCTTGGCATAGAAAGGTGATGAATAATAATCATGTCTGAGTTCCATTAAATTCCCGCTGCTATCTCTCAGTCAGCCATTTCTAAAGCAAGGATACTGTGTATAAGTGATTATTTTTATTAGTAGACTTTATTGTTTAGAGCAGTGTTAAGTTTATAGAGGAATGGAAGAGAGAGTATGGGGAATTCTTACATACCTCCTCTTGCCAGCCATTTCCCCTGTTATTAACCTCTTCTTTTATTTAAGTTTATTTGTATTTATTTTGAGAGAGAGAGATAGCGAGCAGCGGAGAGGCAGAGAGAGAGGGAGAGACAGAATCCCAGGTGGGCTCTGCGCCGTCAGCACGGAGCCCTAGGCAGTCTTGAACTCACAAACCGTGTGAGCCGAAGTCAAGAGGCAGAGGCTCAACCGACTGAGCCACCCAGACGCCCCTCTGATTAACCTCTTCTACTAGTGCACTACATTGGTTACACTTGACTCACCGATACTGGTACGTTATTTTTAACGTATACATAGTTTACATTAGTTTTCACTGTGTTGTCTATTTCCATGAGTTTCGACAAATGTATAATGTCAGACATCTACCACCCTAAAAATGCCCTGTTCTCCAGCTAAGCTCTCCCTTCTTCCCTCCCCCAGAAATCCTGGCAACCAGTGATTTTTTTTTTTTACTGTTTTTATAAGTTTTAACTTTTTTTCAGAATGTCATGTAATTTTAAGTCGTTTCTGATCTGAGAACATGCTTTGTGTGATTTACATTCTTTTTGTTTTGAATTTTTTTTAACCTTTATTTTTGAGACAGAGAGACACAGAGCTTGAACGGGGGAGGGTCAGAGAGAGGGAAACACAGAATCTGCAACAGGCTCCAGGCTCTGAGCTGTCCGCACAGAGCCTGACGCGGGGCTTGAACTCACAGACCACGAGATCGTGACCTGAGCCGGAGTCGGACGCTTAACCGACTGAGCCACCCAGGCGCCCTGATTTACATTCTTTTTAATTTGTTAAGGTATTTTTCAGGGCCCAGAATTTGGTTTATCGTGGTCAGTATTCCATGTGAGCTTCAGAAGAATGTGTATTCTGCTATTGGATGAAGAATTTTATAAATGTCAGTTAAATCCAGTTCAGTGCTGTTCGGTTCAACTATATCCTTACTGATTTTCTACCTGCTGGATATGTTAATTAACAAAACGGCAGTGTTACAATCTCTGAATGTGACAGCGGATGTGTCTGTTTGTCCTTGAAGTTCTGTCAGATTTGGGTACAAATGTTTTCATTCTCTGTTATGTTAGATACATACATGTTAAGGATTATTATGTCCTGGAGGTATGTGTGCATTACGTTATATTGTTTTCTTGGAGAATTGACACTTTCATCATTGTGTTCGTGCCCTTCCTTTCCCGTGATGCGTTTCCTTGTTATAAAGTCTGGCATGTCTGAAATTAATATAGTTATTCCTGCTTCCTCTTGATTTTGGTATGACTCTCTATCTCTTTACTTTTGATGTAGCTGTGTTTTTACATATAAAGTCGGTTTCTTGTAAACAACATATACTTGGGTCTCGGTTTTGATCGGCTCTGACAGTTTCTGTCTTTTAATTGGTGTATGTAAGCATTTACATTTAACATGATTGCTACTATGGTGGGATTGATATCTATCATACTAGTGATTGTTTTCTATTTGTGATCATTGTTCTTTGTTTCTCTCTCTCTCTCTTTTTTGGTCTATCCCTATTTTTCTCCCTTCTCTGGTTTTAATTGAACATTTTATACGATTCCATTTTTCTTCCTTCTTAGAATATCAATTTTACTTCTTTTTTTAATTTTTGGATTACTTTCCTACAGTTTGACATACACGTTTACAACTAGTCTTCAGCCCACTTTCAAAAAAACAATACCGTATTGCTGCATAGCTGGTACGGTTATCTTAGAATATTCTCGATTCCTTTCTCTTGTCCTTCATAACATTGCTGTCATTCATTTCACTTATCCATAAGCTATAATCATCTGACACATTGTTGTGATTATTTTGAGCAAATGTGTAAATGGTTTTTAAGAAAGCTTCCAAGAATACTGATTGATGTTTAGATAACACAATTATTATCTTCAATGAAATGAGCCACTCAACATCAAATTCACTATTAATTGGGCCGTAATTTCACATTCAAAAAGATGTATGTGTTTCTTTCACTGCAAACCTGAGAGAATGTTAAAACTAATAAACACATAATTTACTGAGCATTTGCTGTGCTCTAGGCACTGTTTCAAGTTCCTTCTACAAAATCTTTGTACTCTTCCTCAGTTTACAGTTGAATAAACTAACACACAAAATGTTTACATAACTTGCCGAAGGTCACGGGACGTGTACATTCTGGTAATTGGAAAGGTAAGATTTGAACCCGTGCATTGTGGTTCCAGGTCCCCGCCTTTTTTTATTTACACTATTCTGCCTCCAGGTATAAGGGAGGAAATATAAAATAATGAAGGAAAGGAAACTAAGTATTTTTAAACACAATGTGCCAGAAATTATTTAATTACTTTATTTCATTACTAATTACTTTATGCATATCGTTTCACTTAATTCTCACAGCACACTAATAGGTGATTTTTATCAACAGTTACAGATGAGGAAACCATAGCTCAGAAAGATTAAATAATTTTACCAAGGACACATGCCAGAACAGTGACAGGGCCAGTATTGTAACTACATTCTGTCGGACTCCAAATAATATGCTAGACTACACTGAACTGAAAAATCAACTCTGATTTCTCCATTGGGAAATATTTAGAGGACACTTGCCAGGGTATTATACACTTGAAAATAACAGGGGCATTCATTACACAAATCCCTGCAGTAAAGATGACGATCCAAGCACCCTAACTGAAAATCATGGAAAAACACTTTGTTACTCTTTAAAAGGCCACTGTTGTGGGGGCGCCTGCGTGGCTCAGTCACGTCAGCGTCCAACTTCGGCTCAAGTCATGATCTCATGGTCCGTGAGTTCGAGCCCCGCGTCAGGCTCTGGGCTGACAGCTCAGAGCCTGGAGCCAGCTTCGGATTCTGTGTCTCCTTCTCTCTCTGCGCCTCCCCATCTACATTCTGCCTCTCTCTTACTCGCAAAAATAATAAACATTAAAAATTTTTTTCTTTTTTTTTTAACATTTACTTATTTTTGAGAGAGAGAGAGAGAGAGAGAGACAGAGTGTGAGCAGGGGAGGGACAGGGAGAGAGGGAGACACAGAATCTGAAGCAGACTCCAGTCTCTGAGCTGTCAGCACAGGGCCCAACTCGGGGCTCGAACTCACGGACCGCAAGATCATGACCTGAGCCGAAGTCGGATGCTTAACCGACTGAGCCACCCAGGTACCGCTCCCCCCCAAATCTTTTAATTAAAAGACAAAAAAAAAAACACTGTTGTCATCATCATCACCATTATCATGATTTTCATGATCATCATCATCGATTTGGCCAATTAAAAACACATTAATTTCGCTGTCCTTTAAAATATGATTTTCTAAAACTTTTTTTAAGTTTATTTGAGAGAGACTGAGACAGCACGAGTGGGGGAGGGGCAGAGAGAGAGAGGGAGAGTGAGAGAATCCCAAGCAAGCTCCGCACGGTCAGCACAGAGCCTGATGGTGGGGCTCGAACTCACAGAGCCGTGAGAGAGGGAGAGAGAGAATCCCAAGCAGGCTCTGCACTGTTAGCACAGGGCTCGAGCCCACGCACCACGAGGTCATGAAGAGTCAGACCCTTAACCATCTGATCCAGCCAGGCACCCTTAAAATATGATTTATGTGATGATGGACTAAATTAGTTATGCCATGAAGCATAAAATATTTTTCTGAACTCATTTTAGTAAATACGTGTTAAATACTATATAGAAGGTTATGAACTTTTCCTCCTCCAAATGTAAATGCTCTCAACCCCTTCCTTTTTCCATAGCTTAATAAGTTTGGTTTAATGATTGTCAAATTTGTGGTTTATGTTTTGAGAGATATTGGCATGAAAATAATTCAGGACATTTATTCAAACTTTAAGAAGTCTCAATTTAGAGCAGCCTTTGCAAAATCACCAGTTATAAGTTGTTATTTTCACAGAAACAGTAATGAGTTTTAAGACAGGCTGTGATAACTCATCGCAGTTTGTCAGAACCTGGGCTAGGCTGCACACTGTTTAGGGTGAATTGTTGAACATTGGACATCATTTAGAGCCTTCTGCTGCTTTTTCCAAAGACCAATGACTTGAGGAATAGAGAGGCCCACATAATTTATGCCTAAGCGCTTCGGTATTTGTCAAAAGAAGAAATACATAATGTAACATTACTTTTTGTGAATCTTCTTTAAACACCAAAAATAAACATATAAAAATAAGCAAAAATAACTTTCATCTTACTAAATATCCTGTAGTAATCATAATTCCCTCACCTAATTTTCATAAAGACTTTATGAGATAGCTATTAATTTATGAGGTAGCTACTAATTACGATCATCCCCATGTTATGGAGGTCACTGAGGCTCATAGAGATTATTAAGCCTTACCCAAATCCATATGGCTCTACTCCAGTAATATGTGAAGCTAGAATTTGAACTCAAGTCTCTCTTTTACCAAAGCCTATGCTCTAGATACTGGTTTTGCCAGCCCCAGTAGTTATATAGGCTTGGTTACATAATGCCAAGGTCTTCTACTGCAAGAGTAATTTTTGGTTCCATTTCATTACTTCTCTATTCAAAAGCATATTTCCTAAGAGAGCCCAATAAACTGGTAAATAACTCTGTTGGTGGCAAGGTTATTTTTTACATTACTCCCTGTCACTTTCCTCTACTGGTTTTCTTAATATATGAGACCTAAAGAGCCTTTTTCATTGTTGTTAAGTAGGCTTCATGCCCAACACGGAGCCCAGGGCAGGTCTTGAACTCAGAATACTGAGATCAAGAGTTGAGCTGAGATCCAGAGTTAGATGCTTAACTGACCGACCCATCCAAAGAGCTTTTTAAATCGCAAAAAGACTGGAAGGGGTCACAAAGAACAAAGAGCCTCAAGACAGTAAGACTGGAAGACGCCTTTTGAGGCACTATATAGCCAACTCTAGTTTCTTTTCCTTCATTGAGACTGCGGTTCTCACAAATTCATTGAAGGTGGAATTGTGAAAACGATGTAAACTCAAAGGGAAAACAACAACTTCATTTCCACAGATGGTTTCAGAAATGCCTGAAAGAAATACTAAGTTGAAATGTGTTCATGATTGAAGGTGAGCCTACAAAAAAGCCACCATACAAGGACGGTGGAGGGCCATGAGCCGAAAATTTGCTTTATGGATCCACAGCAATGTTTAGTGAAAACTAGGTCAATCGGACTCTGTGATCTTTGGCAACTCCTATCTCAGCAGATGCAGACATCTTTGGCAATGTTAAACCACGGAGCAGAAATGATTTTCCACAAAATAACATTTTCCTATGATTTATCCTTTTAGGAAAGAATAGTGTAAGATGGGGTTTCTGGGTTTTTAAAAATAGTTTCGTATCTGAAATATTATGGAGTAATATGAAATAATGACAAATTTCATGTCTAATAGACAGTATGACCAACCTGTGAAAATGAAGTTAGGCACCCTCTGATTCAACCCTCCAGATGAAAATACGCAGGGCAGAGAGGGGAAAGAACATACCTAACGCCTTCCTGGTTGGAATCCTTTGATTCCAACTTTTGCATACAGAAATAATAAAACGTGGCACTAACATAACATATATACGTGCGTATAGATACACACACACACATGCATAAATACATAGACACCTCACCAAAACCCTACAAAGTGAATACTCTTAGTAACACTTTGGACAGATGACGAAACAACCAGAAAGGGTAAATACCTTTTGCCAAGTCACATAGCTCGGAAGTGGTGAAACTGAGATTTGAATTCAGGTAGCCTGAATGTAGAATCTGTACACATAACTACTTCACTACATTTCCTCTGTCGTCCAACTTGAACCTTTGGCGTAGCTAAGATTTAATCAAAACTTTCATTGAGGTCTCGATTCTGGGTGAACCTCAGAACGGTATTACCTTTATCTAGTCGCTTAATATGCAAATCCACACTGACACTCAGAGGGCTCTTCTTCTTCTTCTTCTTCTTCTTCTTCTTCTTCTTCTTTTTTTTTAATATGAAATTTATTGCCAAAATGGCTTCCATACAACACCCAGTGCTCATCCCAACAGGTGTCAGAGGGCTCTTCTATAACACTCACTTCAAACTTCTCAGTGTCCTGCCATACAGAAATGAAGGCACGGAATTGTAAAGGATTCACTCCGGGTTATAGGAGGAGAGGGAAATAATTCCAATACTGGAATGCAAACATCCTTACTGACCTGTTGGCCAGCACCATGTATTCCCAAAGCACAGAGGTTTGTCTGGCCCAGGGCAGGACCACAGAAATGAAGTGACCTCTAACGTGTTCAAGGGCCACGGACCTGAGGGTTTTTCAAGAAACCGCTAAGCAACTAGCTATACTGTAAACTATTCTCTCAATCATTGAGGACAACTGTTTCTTCAGGTGGTCTCCACTAGGAAAAGCATGGCTTTTGTGAAGGCTGACATGACTTCTAAGGTCTGATTTTGTCATTCTGTCCCTCATCGTGTAACACACGAATTCAAGTCAGAGCCTGTCATTTGCATTAATCTACAGCCTTATATTTGAAGATTAATGAAACCACAGTTCAAGAATGTTCTAGTTGCTCCTTTCAATACACATTCTCAAATATATATTCATATGTGGAGACATTCTAGAATTTTAGTAAGGTGGATGGAATAAATATGCCAGAATGTGTCCATCAGGATACCATGTGAGAGATGTTAGATTTGCATATTACAGTATATGGAAGCAGAATTTCTTGGTCATACCATGCTTATTAAATACATGTCATATCTGCTTTCTACAGGCATGATGTATTCTCAAGTGTCAGGCAAAGAGAAGAAAAAGAAGAGCGCCATATTCCAAGAAAGAATGGCCACATGCTTGCACCAGGCTAAAGAGTGAAGATTATCTCTCACTCGACCTTTCCTTCCACGCGACACAACTAAACTTTTTAAAAAGAGTTTTGTGAATGCCTGACTTCAAAATGATAACTCTTCATCCTTTGAGAAAGAATGAAAAAAAAATTTAATCTCATCATAAACTTCCTCTCCATCCTGTTTTTCCGTCATCACTCCCCTAATCTTCTCCAGCTCCGCTTGTTGAAATCTACCCACCCTTCAATAAAGAGATGAAATGGAATTTCTAGAAGGAATGCACCATTGAGCATGACCACCCCCATCATATTTCCACATGAAAGTATTCTTGCTTTCTCCTCTGTATTCCTGTATCACCTTTCTCATACCATCATTACAGCACTTCTGTGTATTTAAATCAAACCACGACAGAAGAGTTCTCAATGGAAATCTGTCTTGATCAATGTGAAATTATGGCTGATCACTTTCAATGAAAGCTGACCCAAAGGAGCAGAAAGCTGCAGAGCTCTCGGGGGCAAGAGTTCCCCCACATCTTTTTTCTCTCTCTTTCTTCTAAGGATGGGCTTTCATTTCCAGGTCCTAGCCCTCTTGGGTGGCATTTGACTTGTTTTTATGAACTTCTGAGGTTAAGGAGCCAATTGTAGTTTTACTCATAGGGCCAGTCTGGTCCATCGATTTGAATTAAAGGGCGAAAGCTGTTCCTAGGAGTGATGATTTGTGTACCCGCTAACTGTAGTGGAACAAAATTAAATCATTGCTATCACAGGCCCGGAAAAGTTGGTTTCTAATGGTAAATATTGAAATCTTCCATTTCCTGAGTTTCAGGTTGAGGAATTGAAAAGGAGTTTTTTTTTTTTTTTTCTCAACAAGCCTCCTCCCAAGGGCACAGTGGTAAACCATAGGTTAGAGTGTCATTATTTAGGCTGTCTTAATGACAGTGATAAGAATTAGAAGGCTCGTTTACATTAACTTTAATAAAAATTAGCTATAGAGGTTAGGGAACAAAGTAAAATACTGCATTTGATTCACAGTATAAATAGGACAATGTTTTGTACACATCACCATTATAATTTGGGAAAATCAAGACTATTTCCAAAGATGTATTATATTTTAGTGAATACGCCACTTTTTAAAAATATTCTCCAGTCTGTTCTCTGTATTTAAGAGTCTCTTATAGTTTGTCTCCCTGTCTGTTTTTATCTTCTTTTTCCTGCCCTTCCCCGATGTTCATCTGCTTGTTTCTTAAGTTCCACATGAGTGAAATCATATATGTGCCTTTCTCTACCTGACTTATTTCGCTTAGCATAATACACTCTAGTTCCATCCATGTTGTTGCAAATGGCAAGTTTTCATTCTTTTTGATTGCCAAGTAGTATTCCATTGTGTATATATATATATATATATATATATATATATATATATATATCACATTTTCTTTGTCCATTCATCAGCCCATGGACATTTGGGCTCTTCCCATAATTGGCATTTTTGGTAGTGTTGCTATAAAGATTGGAGTGCATGTGCCCCTTCGAATCGGCACTTTTGTATCCTTTGGATTTATTTCTAGTAGTGCAATGGCTGGTTCGTAGGGTAGTTCTATTTTTAATCTTTTGAGGACCCTCCATACTGTTTTCCAGAGTGGCTGCACCAGTTTGCATTCCCACCAACAGTGTAACTGGGTTCCCCTTTCTCCGCATCCTCGCCAACACCTGTTGTTTCCTGTGTCATTAATTTTAGCCATTCTGACAGGTGTGAGGTGGTATCTCATTGTGGTTTTTTTGATTTGTATTTCCCTGATGATGAGTGATGTTGAGCATCTTTTTATGTGTCTGTTAGCCATCTGGATGTCCTCTTTGGAGAAGTGTCTATTCATGTCTTCTGCCCTTTTCTTCACTGGATTATTTGTTTTGAGGGTGTTGAGTTTGGTAAGTTCTTTGTAGATTTTGGATACTAACACTTTATCTGATAGGTCATTTGCAGTGATGTTCTTCCATTCTGTCTGTTCGAATAGACCACTTTTCAAGTGACATGTTTAAAAGTGATTATTGTCTGTGACATAAACTCAGTTTATAACATGTGTAAAAGAATTGAAATACACCTACACTAGTTCATTGGCATAACCGATATCAACTGAAATTATTTTTTCACTATATCTTTATATCATCAGCGATTTAATTTTTTATTTTTAAAAATATTTATTTGTTTGTTTTCAGAAAGAGAGAGAGAGAGAGAGAGAGCAAGCAGGGGAGGGACAGAGAAAGAGGGAGAGAATGAATCCCAAGCAGTCAGCACGCTGTCAGCATAGAGCCCTATGCAGGGCTCGAACTCATGAACCCGAGCCGAAATCACGAGTTGGGCACTTAACCAACTGAGCCACCCAAGCACCCCTCAACTGAAATTATTAATCACTTAAGCCCAACAGTGGGAGCCTGCCAGTTTACTAGGTACTTTGGAAATCAATCAATAATCAGTATCAGTGGTGTTTTTAATTTAATTATAACAGATTTATGGAGTTATAATTGATATGCAATAAACTTTACATATATAAGGTACACATTTGATAACTTTTGACATATATGTATATGTATATATATATATGTATAAAATATACATACCCATGAAACCATCACTGTAATCAAGAAAATGAATATAAGCATCACTCTCAAAGTTTCCTCATGTCCCTTTGTAAACCGTATCCCCACCTTCCCTGCCTCCTATTTCTAACCAATCGTTGATTTGATTTTGTCACTGTCGATTAGTTTACCTTTTCAGGAATTTTATGTAAGTAGATTTGATGGAATCCTTTTTTGGCTTCTTTCACTTGATGTATGTGCATTAAGATTCACCAAGGCTATATGTGGGACATCCGGGTCGCCTCCTGTTTAGGTCTAATACAAACAAGGCTGGTATCGATATTTGTGTACAAGTTCTCATGTGGACATATGGATTCATTTCTCTTGGGCAAATACCTGGGAGCGGAAGGGTCGCATTATGCGATAGACGTATGTTGAACTTTTTAAGAAACTGTCAAACTGCTTTCCAAGGTGGTTGCGTCACTTCCGATGGGGCCGAAATGAAGATTTGTCTTCCTGCCTTATGAGTCACACGGACACTGAGATGTGTCAGGTACATCTGGATTTCAGACAAGGGGAGGAAACTCTGCCTAGTTTTGTAATTGCTCTCGTGCAAAGCATCTATTGGCTGATTCTTTAATCATATGTCCTTCTGTTTTGTTTGGGTTTTGCTTTTGTGTTTTTTGTCTGAGAAAGATTTTATTTCTCCTTCCCTTTTATTTTTTAAACAAGTGTTGGTGAGCATGTGGAGAAGTTGGAGCCCTTGCACAATGTAGGTGGGAATGCCAACTGGTGCAGCCACCGTGGAAAACAGTAAGGAGGTTCCTCAAAAACTTAAAAATAGAACTACTATATGATCCAGCAATCCCACTTCTGGATATTTATCTGAAATAATTGAAATCAGGATCTTGAAGAGACCCTCTTCAAGGATCTCTTGTTCGTTGTAGCATTATTCACAATGGCAAAGAGGTGGAAACAATCTAAATGTCCATCGATGAAGAAATGGATAAAGGAAATTTGTTATATCCATACAATGGAATATTTTTATTTAGCCATTAAAATAAATCGGGGCAGCTGGGTGGCGCAGTGGGTTAAGCGGACGACTTCAGCTCCATTCGTGATCTCACGGTTCCTGAGTTCAAGCCCCACATCGGGCTCTCTGCTGACAGCTCGGAGCCTGGAGCCTGCTTCAGATTCTGTGTCTTTCTCCCTCTCTGCCCCTCGCCCACTCACGCTCTGTCTCTCTCTTAAAAATAAATAAACATTTAAATATATATATATATAGAAAAATAAATCCTGTCATATGCTACAACACAGATGAACCTTGAAGACATCACTAAGTGAAATAAACAATTCACAGAAGGACAGTTACTGCATGAATCCACTTTAAAAAAGTATTTTTTTTTTAATGTTTTTACTTATTTTTGAGACAGAGAGAGACAGAGCATGAGCAGGGTTCGAACTCACAGACTGTGAGATGATGACTGAGCTGAGGTCGGCTGCCCAACCGACTGAGCCACCCAGGCGCCCCCGCATGATTCCACTTTTATGAGATATCTAAAGTAATCAAACTCATTGAGGCAGAAAGTAGAGTGGCAGTTGCCAGAGGCTGGGGAAAAGGGATATGGAGAGTTACTAATAAACAGGCACAAAGTTTCAGTTAAGCAAATGTATAAGCCCTCGAGATGTGCTAAACAACATTGTACTTTTGGTCAACAATAATGTACATCTCTTGTTGTATTCTTGCAGCAATAAAGGAAAATCTAAAAAAGTAGACTATTTCTCAGAGCAGTTTTACTTTCACAGTAGAATTGAATAGAAAGCATAAAGTTCCTCTATACGCCCTGTCTGCTCCCCAACAGCCTCCCTCCCTACCAACACCCCCTACCAGACTGGTTTGTTTGTTACCATTAGTGAATCTACATTGCTACATCATTATCACCCAAGGTCCATAGTTTGCCTTAGAGTTCATTCTCCGCGTTGCACGTTCTGTGGGCTTGGACAAAGTTATAATAGCATATATCCACCTTCATACGTCCCACTGAGTAGTTTCACCGGCCTACGATTTCTCTGTGCTCTGCCTTTTCATCCTTTCCTTCTCCCAACCCAGGGTAATCACGGATCGTGTTACTGTCTCCATCGTTTTGTCTTGTCTAGAGTGTCATATATTTGGAATCGTACAGTAAATATGTAGCCTTTCCTTCTCATGGCTTTCTGGCACACTTCTTTGTACTGCTGGATAACGTTCCATCATTAGCCTGGCTTTTTGTTTTCTCAAAAGTGCAATTTAAAAAATAGAAATTTATAATTTTGATGAAATATGATCTCTCAATTTGTACTGATTCTTGTGGATCACCTTTTTAATATTGTATTTACGAAATCTCGGCTTAACCCAAGGTTGCAAAGATTGGCTTTTATGTTTTCTTCTTACGTATTCTCTTATGTTTTGTAGTTTAAGGTTTTACGTTTAGGTCTGTTATCTGTTTCGAGTTAGTGTTTGTATATGGTGTGAGATTTGGAGCTCAGTCTTTTGGCACAGAGAAATCCCGTTGTTTCCGTACCATTTCCAAAAACGACTATTCTTTCTCTGTTGAGCTGGCTTCACACTTGTATTGAAAAGCAGTTGCCCATATTTGTGTTTGTTTTTAATTTTCGTTGTCTGTTTATTTATTTTTGAGAGAGAGGGAGAGACAGAGCATGAGCGGGGAAGGGGCAGAGGGAGAGGGAGACACAGAATCCGGAGCAGGCTCCAGGCTCCGAGCTGTCAGCACAGAGCCCGACGCGGGGCTCGAACTCACGGACCGTGAGATCATGACCTGAGCTGAAGCCAGACGCTCAGCCGAGTGAGCCACCCAGATGCCCCAGCAGTGGCCCATATTTGTGAGATAAGGATACTTGTTGATTTATTACCTTTCTTCATGCCAGTATTACATTGGCTAGATTATTGTAGTTTTTATGAAAGTCTTGAAATCACGTTGTGGTTTTTCTCCAAATCTATTTTTTAAATGTGTTTTGGTTACTCTAGATTATTTCGTTTGCCATATGAATTTTAGAATTAGCTTAATTTCTACAATGTTTAATAGAGTTCACCAGGGAAGCCATTTGGTTCTGAAGTTCTCCTTGTAAAAAGGTGTTTTTTTAAAAAAAAATTTTTTAATGTTTATTTATTTTTGAGACAGAGACAGAGCACGAGTGGGGGAGGGGCAGAGAGAGAGGGAGACACAGAATCCAAAGCAGGCTCCAGGCTCTGAGCTCTCAGCACAGAGCCTGATGTGGGACTCGAACCCATGAGCCATGAGATCATGACCTGAGCCGAAGTCGGACACCCAACCGACTGAGCCACCCAGGCATCCCAGGTGTTGTTTTTTTTTTTAATCAATTTATTTCATAAAATCTTTTAAATTTTTATTTACTTTTAAGAGAGAGAGAGAGAGAGCACGAGCAGGGGAGGGTCAGAGGGAGAGGAAGAGAGAAGGAATCCCAAGCAGGCTCTGCGCTGTCAGCACAGAGCCTGATGTAGGGCTTGAACTCACGAACCGTGAGATCATGACCTGAGCCAAAATCAAGAGTCAGATGCTTAACCGACTGAGCCACCCAGGCACCCCAAAATCAATTTATTTCATAAACCATATGGATAGTCAAGTTATCTGTTTCTTCATAAATGAACTTTGGTAGTTTGTGTATTGCAAGGAATTTATTCATTTTCTCTAATTTGTTGAAATTATTAACATATAGTTGTATATAATGTCCTCTTATTACCCTTTAAACATCTGTAGAGTCTCTTGTGATGCCATCTCTCTCATCCTTCAAATCGGTAATTTGTGTCTTTGCTATTTTTGTTTCCTGATCACTCTAGCTAAGGCTTTTTTTTTTTTTTTAAGGTCCAATCTGATAGTCTCCACCTTTTAAGTGGGGACATTGGTACTATTTTCATTTAACATGACTACATGTTAGGTTTCTTTTCTCTAGTACTCTGTCTTGAGAATTCTGCCTTTATCTCTTCAGATGCTGAGGGTATCTGTCAGTCTTTGTCTGACACATGGGTTCTCCCACTTGCACGACAACCTGGACAATCTCTCAAGACGGTAAGGCAGAGCTATGGACACCCATTTCTCAGGGATCACTCTCCACTACTCCGTGATGCTCAATGACTTAGAAACCATTGTTTCATGTGCTTTGTCACTTTTTGAAGGTGTTTTAGGCAGGAGGGTAAATCTGGTATCTCTTATGTCATTGTGGCTGAAAGAAGGAGTCCCAAATAATTCTAGTTATATTACATTTTTTATTCTAGACATTCTACGTACAGAAAGAAGTTGAAACGTAAAGTCTACTCAGTTTGTGGCTGTGAACAAATTACAAATGATTCTATAAAGGGATCATTATCAAAACAGATTTTTATCATATGTTTACTTAATGGATTATAGTAAGGATTAAATGAGAGGTACTGCTTCATAATGAAACCTGATTGGACATTAGGAATGAAATGATGGTACATTACAAGCCAGCACAGTTACTTAATTATATTGCATATTATAGATATCTATGTTTCCACTCACTGGGAGGTCTATTTTCTTTTCTTTTCCTTTGTCTCCTTTTCTTTCCTTTTCTTTTCTTTCTTTTCTTTCTTTCTTTCTTTCTTTCTTTCTTTCTTTCTTTCTTTCTTTCTTTCGGTATAACTGCCAATTATACAATTATACAATATATAATGGGAGTTCCGTTTTTCAAACCAGACCCATGGCAAATGGCTTGAGAGCCCTTGTATTAGATCTCTAAGCTTACTTCCAAATGTGGGAACCTTTAATTCTCTCTTTTTATTAGTAACACTGTATACCTATGTATAAAGTGGAGGGATATTTGCATAGGATTTTTTTAAAGAAGTAAACATACATGATTGACTTACACAGATGATGATGGTGACAGTGACCTTCTTAGATTTGCACACATCTTTTCACTTCTCAAGGTTCCATATCTAAAATTTATTTTCTCAGTAAAATATATAAGACGATCATAAATGCGCCCAGACTTACATTTCTTAGAGCTATTTAAAAATTACGCAATTCCAATAGTGACCCAATGAGTATCATTACTCATCAATATGGCTTTAATATCAATGCCAGGGGATTTCATAAAATAAAGTGAATATGAGACTGGTCAGGTTAATGAATAAATTACATAGTTATTCCATTTATCAATATAATTACTATCATGACTAATAGGGTTGGAAATAGCAGCCTTATAAGTCACATCATCAAATTCACCACGCAAAATCAGAATTTCCCCTTTAGCCTTTTAAACAGTGTCCATATTCAGCCCACAAGGCATTGAGCTGTGCGGTGGCCTCTAGTCTACTTAACAGGGAGCTGAGCTGGGGCCGATACATCATAAGGAGAAGAAGGAAAATGACAGACAGCCGTCCAGCTGTGTAGCACATGTTAAGAACACTGGATCCATATCTTACATTTTTAAGGACATTATAATGCCAAGGTGCTTGTTCATATTTCTTCATGTCTGCAGAGCATCAAAGGGTGGTGCTTTATCTTCAAACATGTACCTTTGACTTTTCCTAAGACTTTACATTTCTTATATTTTACAGCTTGACTGTTTCAGGACATAAAGGAATGAGAATTCTAGTGTCATTTTAGTATTGGCTTCTTATAAATGACTTAAGTATATTCTCACTTTTTTTTTTTTGTTTTGCCATTTAACATATTTTGTGCTTGTGTCGGTCCTGCTTTCCCTAGAAATATAGCTTGAGTTTTCTGTATTTACTATATAAACTTAAGTCTTTCAAGTATCCAACGCCTTTCATCTGATATTACTTGCAACTACTAAGTTATGAGCTTATAAGGACTGTTAATAGTCAAGTCAAAGAAATAGCTTTGTTTTGAATATGAAACAGGAGGATCCATGAACTAGGAAATTAATATACTGTGGGTGCCAAGGGCAGGCTTCCCCCAAATGTGCCACAATGGCATATTGATTTATTTTATTTCATTTTATTAAGTATTTATTTTTGACAGAGAAAGAGAGAGAGAGAGAGAGAGCGAGCTAGTGGCGGAGGGGAAGGAGAGGGGGAATCTGAAGCGGGCTCTGTGCCCACAGCAGAGAGGCTGATGTGGAGCTCGAACTCAGGAACCATTGACCTCGTGCCCTGAGCGGAAGTTGGATGCTGAACCGACTGAGCCACCAGGCATCCCCGCATATAAATAAAAGTTACTGAAGTGAAGGCCTGTGCAAGAAGGACACTCAGACCCTCCCCTGTCCTCCTGAAAGCAGGAAATGAATCTCCCATCTGAAAGGCACCCTCCCGGTACCGGGAGGTAAAGAGACATCCTATCACAAGACGTGGGACGTTCAGAGCCCGGAAGGCTGTAGAAACAACCCTTGTTACATGTTACTAATTTACTATCTCAGCTCAAATTCTGTTTCGAATTCCTTACTAACTGAAGTTTCCAACGTTTTCTTTGTTTTGTCAAGTCCTCACTGATTGATTGTCTCTTTGTCTAGAAAGTATAAAAACTGCTTGCATCTTGGTCATTTTTTCAGGTCTCAATTTCATTTATTGGGCCTCCGTGTGCACATAATAAAACTTTGGGCTTTTTTTCTCCTGTTAAATTATCTCTTGTAAATTGAATTATGAGTCCCGCTGGAAGACCTTGAGGGTACAGAAGAATTCCTCCTTTCTTTCAATACACACCAAGCAGTTCCATGATTTTTGGCCCGTGTGTATACAATTGGTCAATCAGTTCATTGTCTTGACTGAATTGGTTAATTTGGTGAAAATCGTGGATCTTTACAGCTGTAGCTCAAGCAAGCCTGTGCGTCAACCACTGGTTCAGAAGTTGTGAGTGGACGTCACTGAATTTCATTATGTGTATCAGACAAGATACGTGTGGTTATACCAGAACCATGATAGCCACAAAACTTCAATGGCTTACCACAATAAAAGGTTTACTCTTGCTTATGCTGTATGTAAATGTCCAGCCGGCAGGGGGCCAAGATCATCCTTCTTACTCAAGACAAGGACAGAACAGCCACCATCTCAGATGTCCTTGGTTACTTTACCTTTGATAATAGTCTTCTGGAGGGTATTGTGTGGCAATTAAATCCCCCAGCTGGGAGTGATCATACATTATTCCTGCTTACAGCTCATTGACCCGATCTCATGAGACCCCACTCAAGTGCAAGTTTAATTTTACCATGTGGCCAGAAGACAGAGATTTGGACATATTTGGTGAAGACCACTCATGACTACTTCACATTATATATGTTTTACGCTGTATGATTAACTAGGGAAATTTGCTTAATTAAATGTATAAGCCTCAGTTTAAAAGACAGAAACATGATTTACAAGTCTCACGTTCAAGTCGAACGCCTCGTGTTCAAGTTAGATGTTTGAAGTTTAAAGTAGACATTTCCTGCTCAAGTTAAAACTACCTCAAAAGCCAAAACAAGGTAGCGCATTTACATAATGTATAAAACAGCTGCAGGAATGTTCTGAGGAATTGACATTCACATTTTACATCAAAATTGTCCTACTTAAAAAAAAAGTCTATATTTATTCCTCATTGAAAAAGGGCGATATTCATTTTTATATTGGCTATACAGAGACCTACTTACATGATACTAATGAAAATTTTCTCTGAAAATTATTTTTTGCAATGGTTATGCATATAAAAGTGTTTTGCGTCATGCTTTTA
Source organism: Felis catus (assembly GCF_018350175.1). Taxonomy (NCBI): domain Eukaryota; kingdom Metazoa; phylum Chordata; class Mammalia; order Carnivora; family Felidae; genus Felis; species Felis catus. The sequence continues at coordinate 116,757,717 of NC_058386.1, read as the reverse complement.
AAGATTTTTTAAAGTTTTATTTAAGTAGTTTCTATACCCGACGTGGGGCTTGAACCCACGACCCTGAAATCAAGAGTGTCACGCTCCTCCAACTGAGCCAGCCAGGCACCACTGTTTATAAAGTCCTTAACTAAAAAACATCGAAACAACTTCATTTCTCTTATTTTTTTAAACTACAAGATTGGAGTCTTTTCATTCAAAAGGAACTGAAATATGGGAATGTTGCTTTTGGTAAAATTTAGCAGAGCTTAAAAAATAGCCAGGAAAATGGAGAAGGAAAAGTTTACCCCTTTGGTCCCAGCCTCTTCACTGAAAAAAAAAAAAAAAAGAACCTTATTTTATGTGTGGTTATCAAACGTTTTTTGTGATTTTTTTCACAGCAAGAAATAATTTTGAATTGCTATTTAACATGTGTGTGTGTGTGTATGCCAAAATGAACGTATCATGAAATAATGCCTACCCTTAATTTGAGATGCTTTCCTGAAACTTCCTATTGTATTTTATTACATTATACTAAAAGTAAATCCTTCTTGTGATCCACTAAATTTATTTCACAGTTAATTGAATGCTACCTAAAATTTTAAAAATATTTTAGAGAACTCAAGCAATATAATTGTAAAAGCTTCCTCAACCAAGGAATATGTACAATGTGACATGTGAATATTGAAAATATCAAATTCTAATACTAACATTTCTATTAATAACTGCTCAGGGAGGACAGAGGAAAGGTCTGATTTACTATTGTAGCCTCCATGCCTAGCACAGGGTCTGGATAGTGTAGGGGCTCATTGTTGAAGGAAGGAGGGGGGGAGGGAGGGAGGGAGCGAGGGAGGAAGGAAGGAAGGAAGGAAGAGGAGAGGGGGATGAATATTGTTTCACCATGAAATCTTACTATATGCACACTTCTGGGGGTGATGAAAATATAAATCATTGACAGTTCCTCAAAAAACTAAACCTAGAATTATCCTATGATTTCAGAAATTCCATTTCTAGGCTTATACCCAAAATATTTGAAAGCAGGGACTCAAACATATTTGTACGCTCATACTCATAGCATTTTTCACAATAGCCCAACGTTGGAGACAACCCAATGTCCACGGACAGGGAGATGGATAAACATACAATGTATATACATACAATGGAATTACTCAGTCTTAAAAAGGAATGACATTCTGATGGATGCCACACATGGATGAACCTTGAAAACTTTATGCTAAGTGAAATAAACTAGACACAAAAAGACGAACGCTGTACGATTCCATTTGTATGAAATATCTCAAGGGTGGCAAATTCTTTGAAACAGAAAGTAGAATCGTGTTTATCAGGAGCTGGCACAGGGGGGCTGTGGGGAATGGGAAGTTATTGTTTGATGGGCACAGAGTTTCAGTTTGAGATGAAAAAGTTCTGGAGATGGGGATTATGGTTTCAAGAAGGGGAATGTACTTAATGCTACGGAACTGTCAAAACAGCTCAAATGGTAAATTTTAGGTTATGCAGGTTGTACCGCAATAAAAATATACCAATTGTTCCTACTGCCTTTGACAGCGCTTTGCGTTTGTTACAGTTCTTTAAAGATCCCCAGAGTATTTAATATGTCACTTGACACTCCCGAAAACAGCCCTTCAGTCCGCACGGTGCATGTGTTCTTAGCCCATTTTGAAGATGAGGAAATTGGAGCCGGGGAAGCTTAGGGGGCTTGTCCAGATACCCAGCTAACAAGTAGAGGAGTAGAATCTTAAAGTCCTCCCAACTTTTCTGACTTAAGCACAACATTCTTCTCTGACGCTCCATTCAAGCAACTAATCGTTACACGGGGAATACATTCCAAGAACCCCGGTGGATGCCTGAAACCAAGGGTAGTACTGAATCCTGTGTAGACTGGTTTCTCCTATACATGCATACGAATGATAAAGTTTAACTTATGAAACTAGGCACAGGAAGAGATTAACAACAATAACTAGTAATAAAATAGAATGGTTTTAACGACATACTGTAATAACAGTTACAGAATATCTCTCAAAATATCTTATTGTCCCGTACTCACCCTTCTTCCTGTGATAATATGAGATGATAACCTGCGTCTGTGATGAGACACAGTCAAGGGAACCACGTAGACATCGTGAGGCAGCGTCAGGCGACCGGTGGCCTTCTGATGCTGCGTCGGAAGAGGGATCATCTACTTCCAGAGCACCCGGACCACGGGGAACCTGAAACCGTGGAAAGCGAAACCGAGGTTAAGAGGGACTCTTGAAATCAGAGATCTAGATTAAACTCTTATTTCTAGATTAAACTCTTATCACAGCGCATTCAGATAATCTGCCTTTAAAATTTAAACCTTAGATCCGATAGAAATCTTTGGAAGGGGATAACAAGTTAACCTATCACAAAACAAAGAGCTAGATTAGATAACACTCAGACAACTGACTAATAAATGTATTAGATTTAACGCTCAGACTAAAATCCGGCCAATTGCCCCAAACAAACCTATTCGGAAACATAGCCAATGTCTTCCTTTACTGCCGATCCTTCCTCTCTCATCTGGACACAGATGCTTGTTTTTTGGCCAGCGGTATTTGTTTCGTGTTATTTGTTGGTTTTCCCTGCAGTGAACATGGGTGTCAGGAAGCTCTTTTCTATTGGTGACTAAAACCCACAGCAAAACAAACAAACAAACAAACCCACGAACTCAGAAACAAGACCAGAATATGATCATATTGTCTGCTTTGTACATATCCAACATGTATTAAGTCTCCCTCTCTCTCTCCCCCCCCTTTCTCTCTCACTCCACGCCTTACTCGGATATAAAGTCAGCTTTTCCAAACTTGTCGAAATGCAACAAATACATTTGAGAGATCTTTTTGAGTTAATTCTGAAACACGTAATTCACTGCTCAGCCATCACTCCCCCACGAACACAGTGCAGTAGTAACACGGGTGATCAGCAGAATGAATGCTGCAAACTGTCAAAATGATCTCCTCTTGCTTTTAGTCCCTGACACGTTTGACAGGTACAATTTCTTGGAGCTTCTTTCATTATTTCAGAACAGAGACGGGCTGCAATGAAATCCCCAACCTGCCTGGCTGCCTGTGGCACGTTCCAAAAATATCTAACCTACCTCTAGGTTCGCAGGGAATTGAAAAGAAGACTGAAAGTTCCTCTGGACTTTCATACAGATGTCTTCTGCTAGATGTTGCCTTACAAACTCTACCTGTCAACAGACATGACCCCTTGGTGGGAATCAAGATGGCAGTAAGCCTCTTTGTTTGAAGGTTTCTTGCTATGAAACAGGCCTGTCCATTCTTCTCAGACCTTACTAGAGTAAAGAAGAAAGCCATCCACTTACCTTGTTATTTTCTTTTCATTACGTAAGAGTTCTAAGTAATAAAGCAACAGAGATGACGGGACCTAGGTATTTATCCACAAGCCATCCTCCAATCTGTGATAGGACACCTTCCATCGTTCCTCACTCTCAGATTCAGCCCCAGGGGCTCCCATAACACACTGTACCTCTAACTGCACTTACGAACATCTGACTAGTTCTGTCTATGGTTTTATCAAGCTGACCCTCATATAAGCTCATTTCTGTATTCCTAGCATTTGGCACGTAATAGGTACTGAAACAATTGTTGTGAATCCGGTTTAGTGACGTAAAACATTAGGGTCCTAATAAGTTATCTAAAGGATGTTAATAACTCTGTACACATTACACATCAGTGGTTAACTGCTTACATTCATTTTAAATAAAATTTGGTAAATATAATATAAATGAAGTTGGATGCATTCTAAGATATCTTCGGTCTTGGAGAAAATATAACGACTAGTTATTACTGAAAAATCAATTGTGGTTACTCTCTTTTCTTATTGTTCTTCCCCTAGCTCAAGGTTCTTGTTTCACGACTTGCTGAAGGTCCAATCCGTTATATTTTTCTACTTCCTGGGGTGACCACAGAGTCAAATGAGCAGGAGAGATTGGGATGACCTAGAAGTTGAGAGGGTTAAAAATGGAAAGTGAGGTGAAAACTTCACGGTCTAGCCAATTCCAGCAGGTGATCATTAAGATACTTAAGGGCTACGGCAGTTCCACATGACTTTGACCTGAGGCACACAAGTCATATAAAACCTGCCCCCCAAGCTTAAAAATACATAAGAAATAAACCCTTTTATTACAGGAATAAATATCAAGTGTTTCTTCATCATCTCAGAGAGTTTAATTCAGATGGAATCAATACACTTGGGCTCAAGTGTGCTGCACAGAGTAACTAAAAATCTGATTCTATTCCTCATTCTTGGGTACAGACTTATTGTAAATATCTGAGGGTGTGCATGATAACATCTAATACGTAGAGGTATCAGAATATTAGTTTACTTTTCTTGGTCATCCCCTTACCAATCAAGTACATGTGGAATCTCACCTTGTCCCTTTTTAAAATTTTTAAAAACTATTTATTTACTTTTGAGAGAGAGAGAGAGAGAGTGCAAGCAGGGGAGGGGTAGAGAGAGAGAGAGGGAGACACAGAATCTGAAAGAGGCTCCAGGCTCTGAGCTGTCAGCACAGAGCCAGTTGGACGCTTAACCGACTGAGCCACCCAGGAGCCCGTCAGCTTGTCCCTTTAAAAACACCTTTATCTCAACTGTTAACTCTGTACACATTTGTATTGTATTTTCTTCACATGTCCTCTCCAAACACACACACACACACACACACACACACACACACACACACCACATCGCATCACAATATATTATTCGTTGTGGTCTGAATACATCACAGGCTTCTTTGGTCCCCCAACCAGGCTAATTCTGTGTCCTCCTTGGAGTGCTCCAAGTGGCAATTACCACCATGTCCTACAAATATGAGTGGCTCAATACACGTGGTTTGACTAGCATTACACAACTATGGTTGAATGATACTAAGTTCGCATTTCCCAATCTTATCAACTCTGATCGACCTATCCCCTTTTCATCACATCTTTATGTCCTTCCCTATATCCTGGCTACCCAAGGAGAGCTCACTGCTTCGGAAAACGCGGAGACCCTCAACATTTGTAATTGAACCAAGTCTCCTGTGAATGAAGCACACCATTTCCATGAGGGGTACCTTCTACCAGAGTGGGGCCTCATATTTATACTGTGTAGAATTTAAGAAATGGTACTTTGATGGAAGGCCTGTGTAAGCTTTAAGGGTTAAAATGATGTGATTGCCATAGAAAAAAATGAGCATAAAATGCCTAGAAAGGGAAACAAATGGATATTAGAAATGAAAGAAAACATTGCTGCTGTCATCTCTCTTTTTTTAATTTTTTTAAATGTTTACTTATTTTTGAGAGAAAGAGAGAGAGACAGAGCGTGAGCAGGGGAGGGGCAGAGAGAGAGGGAGACACAGAATCCGAAGCAGGCTCCAGGCTCCGAGCTGTCAGCACAGAGCCTGACGTGGAGCTTGAACTCACGATCTGTGAGATCATGACCTGAGCCAAAGTCGAAAAGTCAGACACTTAACCGACTGAGCCACCCAGGCACCCCTGTAATTTCTAATACAAAGCCAATGGCAGCAGGAACTCAGAAGAGTCTATTCATTATTGTTCATTAAGCGATACCAGTTTTAGGTGTAGATGAGGTGTATAATACTGTCATCAGTGACATCAATGAACTCATTCCCTCATGGCTTCTAAGAAAAAACTTGTAAAAGTCATGGTGACTGAGGTCAGAAAATATTCTTAAAAAACAAGACATTGACAAACAATTGATTAGCATTCTCAAGTTTAAGGTACTAAATGGCTCTGGGGCGCCTGGGTGGCTCAGTCGGTTGAGCGTCCGACTTTGGCTCAGGTCACGATCTCACGGTTGATGAGTTCGAGCCTCACGTCGGGCTCTGTGCTGACAGCTCGGAGCCTCGAGCCTGTTTCGGATTCCGTGTCTCCCTCTCTATCTGCCCCTCCCCCACTCATACTCTGTCTCTCTCTCTGTCAAAAATAAACATTAAAAAAAAATTTTTAAAAAGATACTAAATGGCTGTTATTATCTCATTTCCAAATTATTCAAGTCCAAAAGAGATAATAAAATAAATGTTTAAAACTCCAACATTTATTGGGGGCCTTGGGTGGCTCAGTTGGTTGAGTTTCCTACTCTTGATTTTGGCTCAGGTCATTATCCCAGGGTCATGGGATGGGGTCCCACATCGGGCTCCATGGGGCCTGCTTAAGATTCTCTCTCTCTCTCTCTCTCTCTCTCTCAAAATAAATAAATAAACATTAAAAAAATACCATCCAACACTTATCAATACTATATGCTAACATATTAAAATAAAAATCCTGAACTGGTAAAAATCGATGGTTAATTACTTAAACTAAATTATTAATTCATTTTCTATATTCAACTGAATTTCATTGTTATTAAACTAACATGCATGCATAACCTTAAAGTCAACTGGTCCTTCAAAGTTTATAACCAAAACAGCAGCCCCAGGCCCCAGCCATTTTCTTGCCCACCCCTGACTCCCACTTTCTAAAGCTAACTGCTTTTACCTGTGAATTTTTTTGGTTTCTTCCAGCACTTTCTTTCATATTTAAAATAATCTCCAGGGGTGCCTGGGTAGCTCAGTCAGTTGAGCCTGGGACTCTATTTCAGCTCAGGTTGTGATCTTGTGGTTGCGGGATCAAGGCCTGTGTTGCGCTCCGTGCGGAGCATGGAGCCTGCTTGGGCTTCTCTCCCTTTCTGTCCTTTCCCTCCCCCAAATGAAATGAAATGAAATGAAATGAAATGAAATGAAATGAAATAAAAATCTCCATGTTTTATTCTTCAGGTTTTTAGAGATATAAATAAATATGTTTTCTTTGCCCAGACTCCACACAAAGAGCATTTTTCTCAATCTTTTACCACTGTGCCATCACCCACGGAACATTCTTTTAATCACCATCATTTGAAGAAAACTATGTGACCATTTTTGGTTAAACTGATATTCAGTTTTCCAATTATTATTACTCATATACAAGTATTTTGTACCTGTGCCACTTTGATTATATTTCCTTTCTTATACAAGATTTCCCTTTTCGTCTTCAGTTAAATGTTACTTATATTTTCCAGTTTGTTTCTTTGCTTAGTCATCAAAGTTTCTCTCAGGGATGCTCCTAAGGGTCCCAGGAGCATTCTTTTCTCCATATGAACACAACAGATAATCAATCAGCTTAATTTCTTTTCTTGAAGTCACTGCTCAAGTCCAATGTTTACTTACTTTTTTGAGAGAGAGAGAGCAAGCTGGGGAGGGGCCGAAAGAAAGGGAGAGAGAATCCCAAGCAGGCTCCATGCTTTCAGCACGGAGCCCAAGGTGGGGCTCCAACTCATGAACTCCTAGATCATGACCTGAGCCAAAACCAAGCATCGGATGCTCAGCTGACTAAGCCACCCAGGCGCCCCTATGGTGCCCTTTTATAATCATCCCAGAAATTTACTTTACCTCTTTCCTATGTTGGATTCTATTTCTTGATTTTTGTATTTTTCTCTTTTTTAGTTTTTGCCTTCATTTTTTTTTGTTGTTAAAAATACCTCCTAATAATTCATTGAAGAAGAATGTGTGGCAAATAAGCTTTTGAGACCTTTGTATGTCTTAAAATTCCTATATGTTCCTCTCACACCTGACTGAAAGTTTGGATGCTATGGGATTCTTGGTTGGAAATATATAAACCCATTTACAAAAAATACATAAATAGGAAATGTAAACTGATGTATAATGACAGAAAGCAGATCAGTGGGTGGGAGAGGAACCGGTAAGGGCAGGAAAGAATTTGGGGGGTGTGATGGCTATGTTCTTCATCTTCATTGTGATGATGTATTCATGGCTGTACATATATGTCACAAGTTATGAACTTGTACCTCTGATGGTTATTTATTTTTGAGACAGAGTGAGGGGAGGGGCAGAGAGAGAGGGAGACACAGAATCTGAAGCAGGCTCTGAGCTGTCGGCACAGAACCTGACGTGGGGCTCAAACTCATGAACCACGAGATCGTGACCTGGGCTGAAGTCGGATGCTTAACCGACGGAGCCAGCCAGGCGCCCCTGAACTTGTACCTTTGAAAGATGTGCGGTTTATTGTATTTCAATCATGCCTCAACAAATCTGTTAAAAAATGTTATTAGGCATCGTTTTGTTTACAGTGCACAAGAGTTCTCTGCTCTCAGACCAAACTTCGTGGTAAACCCCTGTCACGGCCAAGTCTATCAATTATCAAACTTTTGGTGGTAATCACTACCAGGAACCAGAGAGGGAGTAACCAAATTATGAACGTGGGATATTACAGATTTAAAAACTCAGTGTTTTGATATTCATGTTTTGTGACTTAATTGGCAGCTGGCACTTTTAAACTCTGATGAAGGTGTAACTCTTCAGATGCTTAGGGTTTTACGATGTCTTCGGGTTTTTTTTGGTTTGGACAACTCGCGGGAGAGTCGTGCGTTTACCAGGAAAGAGATGACAGGAGAAGCAGGCCTTGCTGAGAAAATTATATGTTTGCATATTGTGCTTAAAGGAGAGATTTATAGAATATCTAGTAGGCAATTGGAGTGAAAAAGCGTGACATTTTTCATGAGATTCCTGAGGATTCATTGTGAGATCTGCCACATGCTCACTGTATATTGGTGTTATTTATTTAAGCATTATTAGCAACGTTTAGTTTCTTTATGTTTAAATCAGGTTAAAAGTCATGCTTATCTCACAGGATTTTTATTTGAAGGAAATAATGGCCGTAGTTGTGATTTGTAAACTGTGAATTTAGAGTAAGAAAAGTTAGACTTGAATCGTAGCTGAGTTTTGCAATCTTAGACAAGTCATTGCTTTCAGGGCAAAGTCCTAATTCCTTCACAGAGCAGGCGTGGCTCCACTAGATTTCTAGTCTCATCTACTCCAACTTACCTGAACGCCACCCTACCCAGAATCTTCTACAATCAGCCTACCCATAGCCACATCCTTTTCGTTCTTAATCCCCTTTCAAACATATTCTTTATATATTTTTATTATTATTTATTTTTGAGAGAGAGAGAGAGCATGTGTGCATGTGTGAATGCGGAAGGAGCAGAGACAGAGGGAGAGAGAGAATCCCAAGCAGGCTCTGCGCTGACAGCAGTGAACCCAATGCAGGGCTCGATCTCACAGGTCGTCAGATCATGACCTGAGCTGAAGTCAGACGCTCGACGGACTGAGCCACCCAGGTGCCCCCAAACATGTTCTTTACACACATATCTTGTGTCGAGAGTTACCTTTGTTAAGAATTGAATGTGAATATAGTCCCTGCTGCTTTCTAGCTATTTTGTTATTGGCAGATGTTTTAAACCCTCTGAGCCTCAGTTTCCCCACCTATAAAAGAGAAATAATAACACCTAACTCACAATAGGCTATAGAAATTATGGAATGTGAACTCCTAGATGCACGGTCAGTTAAGTGTGATGCTTTATGTATCATCCACGGCCCCTCAAAAACACTTGCATTATATTCAGACTGGGGGGAGAACTAGCATCTGATAACATAAACATATCTTCACAATTAGCTTTTGGAAAGAGCAGAGCTAAGTCAATCTTGGTTCTAATGATTGTCTTACTGCTTATTAGTTCAGCGACTTTTAGCCAGTTATCAACTATCTCTGAAAGTTTAAATCTCCTCCTCTATAACACTGAGCTGTCAAGAAAGCCTACCTCATTGGTAGGTTGCCGTGAAGAATTAAGAAGTTATGCGTGTAAAGGGCTTGTCAGTGTTCCTGGCAACCGATGCGTGTTTAATTAATGTTAATAATTATTATAATCATTACTATGATTATCGGGTAAAAGGCGGAAAAGGAATGGGGTCAGGAGTGAAACTACTTACGTCGGGAGATTGAGTAACGACAGCGTAAAGCAAAAGGCGCAAGATCCATTGTTAACATTGAACCTTGCCCACAAGAAATAAAATTCAGACCAGAACAGCTTGCTATTCCATATATCAATCTGTTTTGGAATAAGGAGTTCCTCTACGGAAATAGACCACGTGCGATTGTGGGAGGAGCTGGGGAAGTAAAGGTTTGGAAAGGGGAGGCAAAGGATCCGACAAAAGCCACTACGGTGCCCTGGCAGAGGCAAACAATCAGAGCTCACAGAGGAACCCGGACAGACCTCGTGAGGGGAGCCAATGTAAAGTCTAGAAAACACTGTTGTCTCTTGTGTCTACCGCCTCCGTACATGCTCAGGAATGCTCTGGTGGTGGACCTGGGTGGCTTCTGGTCATCAGGACTAGTAATCTGGAGGAGAGCGGGGAGCAGGGAAAGCAAACCTGGCACTGCCAGCGTCTCCGTGTCTGTCTCTGCACGCAAACAGCGGTAACCCTCGGGGCAATGGCTGTTGCTTCTTCTGCCTCCCAAATTTGGCTAACTCTGACCTTGAGCCATACAGGGAAGGGGGTTCCCAGAGACAGAGTTCATGGTGTAACAAAGGCAAAAATAAAATATCCGGAACAATTTCTAGTTGATATTTTCATCTGTTGTTGTTCATATATGGGAATGTTATCTGTGATGCTGCTTCTAGGTACATGGCCCGTCCCACTACAACTGCACACACACTTGGCTGATCTTCCTTAACAAAAAGTGCTTTAAATTCTATTTAAAAATATATATGTATATATAATATTTATATATAATATGTAATACATTATATATATATAAAATATAATTTATATCTGCTATTACCAATGCAAGTACTATTTAACAAGTAGAGTAATCAATTGTCCTGGCTGTACCAGGAATTGGGACTTCCAGTGTTAAATCCATGAAAGTTTCAGGCGGACTGGGAAGGCTGGTCAGTCTATGACAAGGCTGAATCAGAATTTATGCTCAATACCAGCCGCCTTCTACGATTTTCATATGTTCTCTCCCTTTATTTTGTTTTCGTATTATTCCACCCATGGGAGCTACTGTAATCTTTTCCAGACTCCACAGTGAATGGATCCAGTGCCTGGAATCAGGTGAATGGTAGACTTCCATGATTTCCTTCTTAGACTATGAGCTCCATGAAGTCAGGGGCCACATCTGATTTGTTCACTGCCACATTCTAAACATTCGTTCAGCACGCTTGACATACGGTACGTTGTTGAATAATTAAATTCCAGAATCCTGTCTTCCATCAAAGCTTCAAAGGGAGAAGGAGATAATAGCCCCAGTGCCCCCTGCCCTATGAACACCGACTCCAAACACACATACATATACATACCTGTGGGTACTTTAGTACCTGCCCTAGATGTCCTTGGATATGTTTTGCTTTTTTTTTTTTTTGTCTGTACCACCACACTACAAATTCCATGAGTGCATAAGCTCTATTTTATTTAGCTTTTTATCCCCAGAATTTAGCTCTGATCATAGTGCACGGTAAATGTCCAGTAAATATTTATGGAAAGAAGAGAAGGGGAAGGAAAGAGACTTTTGCATATATAGCAATACGATACAACTGGTGTTGAGCTCACAGAGGTAAGCCAAGGCGGGGCTTGTTATATTAAGAAACGCAGTTTATAGTTTATAAATAGACCTTGAGCATCTGAGAGCTTTGGCATTTTTAGTTGTGTACAAGAAACTATTTCTAAAGGAATGACAGAGTAAGGAACTCAGAAAGTCTCGTCTTCCATAAAAGCAACAAGAACATGACCAAAAACTGACAAAATCAACGTTTCCAGAACTCTGGAAGTGAACCAAAGTCCTACAACAATCCAAGGAACCCTTATTCAAGAAAAATGGTTGAGTCTTTACGGAACTTTGTGACAATTTACCTATGCACCTTTGCTCCCCCTCTCCTCAGCGATGTTATAGCTTGGAATTCTGGAATTAAATAGCAGTGATGATTGCACAATCCCAGGAATATCCTAACAAACACTGAGTTGTGCACTTCAAATGGGTCAGTTGTATGGTGTGTGAATTTTATCCCAATAAAGCTGTTATTTATTTTAAAAAAATGGAAGCAGATCATGGTTTCCCGGAGACCATCTCCGTGAAGGGGGAACGGGGAGTGCCTGCTAACGATGTATAGGATTGCTTTTTCTGGTGGTGACAGTGTGCTGAAGTTAGATAGCAGGGATAGTTCACAAATCTGTGCATACGCTAAACACCACTGGATCGCACACTTTATTTTCTTAAATGTTTATTTATTTTGAGAGAGAGAGTGAGAGCATGAGCAGAGGAGGGGCAGAGAGAGAGGAAGAGGGAATCTCGAGCAGGCTCCATGATGTCAGCACAGAGCGCAACTCAGGGCTCCAACTCACAAACCAGGAGATCAGGACCTGAGCCGAAGTCAGACGCTTAACTGACTGGGCCACCCAGGTGCCCCTTTTATAAATTTATTTTTGGGAGAGAGGGAGAGGGCATGAGCGGGAGAGGGGCACAGAGAGACAGAGAGAGAGACAGAGAGAGAGAGAGAGAGAGAGAGAGAGAGAGAGAGAGAGAGAATCCCAAGCAGGCTCCTCACTGTCAGCACACAGCCCGACGCAGGGCTCAATGCCAAGAACTGTGAGATCACAACCCGAGCTGAAATCACGAGTCAGATGCTTAATTGACTGAGACGCCCAGCTGCCCCTGACTGCACACTGCAAAAGGGTGGGTTGAATTTTATGTGAATTACATCTCAATAAAATTGTTATAAAAAATAGACAAGCTGCTTTCTCATATGTACTGAGGAAAACGATGACCATAAAGGTATATCTTTGAAACGCTGCACTTTCGATAGTATTTTCAGGAGCTTAAGTTGACCTCAACCACTTTAGAGAGAGGATCCTGATACCATACGAACTAAATGAAATGATGTCAATATGGCAGTTTTCATAGTAACTGGCACTTAGTAGGTGCTTGATAACTGGGAAGCTCTCTCCTCTCTCCTCGTGCCTTCAAGGCCAACTCAAATTCATATGATATGGTATGATCATTGGTTCGTTTTTATGTCTACTTTCCTGCCTAGATTCGGTGTCACTTCATGGTACAGACTTGATGCATCACGGAAAGTGGTAAAGCTTAAGGATAAAGCACGTGCATGCTTTTTGGGGTCGAGACCCCCCCCCCGTGGTTTCAAATTTTGACTCCTCCATTTCTCAGCTCTGGGACCATCTGCAAATTAGTCTCCATGCATCATTTTCCTCACCTGCAAATGGAGATAATAATAATTCATAATTCCCAGGGTGGTGGTTAAGATTTATGAATCGATCCACATAAAGTACAGTCGACCCTTGTTTGAACGGCACAGGTCCACTTGTACATGAATTTTTTCTGATAAATACAGAGCAGTACTGCAAGCGTATTTTCTCTTCCTTATGATTTCCTTAACATTTTCTTTTTTCTAGCTGACTTTGTGGTAAAAATATAGAATATATATATAACGTACAAAATATGTTATTCGACTATTTATGTTACTGGTAAGGCTCCCGGGCAACAGTAAGCTATTAGTAGTTATGTTTCGGGGCAGTCAGCAGTTATACACGAGGGGCGCCTGGGTGGCTCCGTCAGTTAAACGTCCAACTCTTGTTTTCAGCTCAGGTTGTGATCTCACGTCCGCGAGTTTGAGCCCCACATCGGGCTCTGTGCTGACAGAGTGGAGCCTGCTTGGGATTCTCTCTCTCTCTCTCTCTCTCTCTCTCTCTGCTCCTCCCCGCCTGTGCTCTCTTTCTCTCTCTCTCAAAACAAAAATAAACAAATAAGCTTAAAAAAAAGGGATACATGGATTTTCGATTGTGCAGGGATCAGCACCTCTAACCCTCGCACTGACCAAGGGTCGGCTGTAGCTGCACTGGGGCCAGGCACGAGTAAACAGTCAGTACGTGTTAGTTCTTGTTCCCAATACCCAGCACCGTGTTTGGCACGTAGCAGGCACGCAGTGGAATTTACTGTGAGTAGGTTACACCGCGGATCTGTTTTAGACGCTACACGGGAGGCGTTGAACGTGTTGCATCATTTTTGGAAAACTGAGCGCTGCGAGGCACAGCTATGAACCAGCCGAGGCCACCCACCCATCCAGGGCCAGCTCAAGCAATTGAGTGGGGCTGGGGTGGAGGTTGTGGAGTCATCTGCTTCGATTTCACTTGATTCCTTTTACTCCCCAACGGCCCTGCCTTTGCTGGCGAAAACACCATCTCCTATTTATAAAGGGGCCTCGGTTCTCGCTTCTGCTCCCCTGTGTGGTGCACCACGTGCGTCAGTGGTGACACCCGTTTCTTCTGGTGAGAGGTCATGGATAGGTGTCATTGTAGAAGTGTGAGGAGCCCAAGATGAAGCCAGCTGATCATTTTCCAGAGTAATTAAACCCAAACAGAAACAAGTCTTGTTAGGCAGAAAGCTTGTTTGTGCTAAGAGATATGTATAGCTGTATTATGTGTCACCTCTAATTCATCTTAAAATGTCACGGTACATTTCCTTTACTTACAATAGATTGCGGAGGGAACTTGGTAAAGAGTCCTAGTGTTTGCTTCCAGAAATTGTGGATGTGAAAGCGGTTCAAATGAGGAAGTTTAAATTCTTTTTTTAGTAAAGGAATCTGGGTCTCTCTTTATCCAGAGAATATTCCAAGCCTAGAATTGAGTGCCTTCCAAAAAATGGCTCAACAGCATGTGCATTGACATTGACTCCCTCAGCCACCATAATTTATGGACATCAATTAGATAATGGGCTGCTTTGCCTGTTTTTATGAAAATGCCAATTTGAAACCTTGGCATTGATGGCAAAAACCTCTTCTGCTCTGCATGGAAGGCGGCCAGGCAAATGGTCTGCACGGAACTCCTTCATCAATCTGGAATGGCAGGCGGTAAACGATTCCCTTTGAAAACTGTAATCACCTGATAGGGGCCTCACCAAGGAGGTATGAAGCTATTTATTCACGCCTTTGCAGCCAGGCAGAAAACTCAAGGCTGTATCACTATGAGCAGACGTGCGACCCGGGGGATCAAGATCACCAGTCAGACCCCAGGGATTATCCTACATGCTGACCTTCAAAACACCTTCTCCACCGACACCAAGATCTGGTTTGTATATCAAACTCACTGTACCTCCTCCTTCTCTTACAAGAAATTCTGTCTCAGGCAGCTCCTCAATCAGAAGCCCCCTAGCCACCGCCCTCCCCCCCCAAATAATTCTACTGAGTTCATCTCTTCAATTCCCTCGGCTTTCCCAGACGTGCATGGGTCCCAGTAGTGGACACAACTTCAGAGTCTCGACCTACTACCCAATAAACTCCTTCGTCTAGCGGACACCTCCTGATTCTGCTCCAAACACGTTCCTTCCAGCTCTCCTGAGTTCCCTGCACTTCACAGGGACCTCACACTTTCTTCACGACGTGGCCCCTGTTTGGGAGACTCTATGTCCTCCTCATCTTGTCTGCCTGGAAAACTACATCTTCTTCAAGATTTCTCAAGAATCGCTTATACTCCCAAACCTTCTCTGACTACCCCCACTCCGTCTCATCCCCATTCCCAGCACATACACACGTACACACACATATGCACACAAATACACTGTGTTTCCTTCCTGTATGCTTCCAAAGGGATCATCAAGTGTTGCACACTGTTCTAAGAACTTAATATGTATTAACTCACTTAATCCTCACGACCACCCGTGAAGAAGCTATTAATATCACCTATGTTCTACAGATGATGAAATTGAGGCACAGAGAGTTTCATTCACTTGCATATCGTCACTAACAATTCGCGTGTTGTGGAGTCAGAATTGGAGCCCCAGCAAAGTGGTTTGTAAACTGAATCCCTACACTGTATGGAGAAGCTCTCTCGGACATGGACACACACGCTCGGAACATGAGTCCTAGCTGGGTGGAGCTCTTGTGGGAAAACAGGGGTGAGTCTTTCTATTAAGCTAACAGAAGAGAGATAATAAATTATCCCTAGGTTGGCTCAAGTGACTATCTCATGAGAGAATATTCCCTGTGGGTTCCAAGCCATTAACCAGGTTTATTCCATCCACCATCCCGGCTGACGCTAAAACACCGTGCTTTTGTAGTGACCTGTTATGAAACAACAAATGTCAACCACCATAAAATTCACAAGACACAATTCTAATCAGAACCACTGTTTGCTGTGTACATTTTCTCAGTGAAGTATGAGAAGGTCAAACTCTGTTTAGCGACTTGAGTTTAGAGGAAAACAAAACCAAACAGAAAAAACCCACAAAAACAGAAAACAAAAAAATAGGGTTTCAGTACAAAGCAATATAGACATTCTTTTCTTACTGATCAATTATGTTCTTTTTATATCAGCCACGTGTCGGAGAGGACAGAATGTCAAAACTCTAACTGCTCCAACCCTTTGGATTCTCTCTGCAGAATACTGTTGGGTAGAAAAAAAGAACATTTCAGTTGGGTCTTTGTAGACTTAAGTTTTGGAAAAATGTTTTGCTCTTCATAAAGCCTTGGTATGAAATACAAGTTTTAAGTACCTAAGGGGATCTGAGTCTGGAGACCTAGAGAACTATGCTAAAACGGAATAAGAAGGTAAAGATTTTTATTTCACCCTTGTTATATATTTCCACAATTTTAAGGTGTTTGTGTGCATGAGTTAATATAAATTATAACACACTAGTCATGAAGACGGGTCTTTAAAAATTTGTCCCTGGTGCCTATGATGAAGAAATGGAAAAAAAAATGGTCTAGAAATGAATGTATGTATTTCTTCCCTCCTTTCACCCTTCTTTCCTTTCCTTTCTGAAAATCTCACTCAAAAAGCCTTCAAGCAGGCCACAGGAAGGAAGGTGGCAAACAGGGGAGCAGACTGAGAGGTTCTGGGGATTTGTCATGTTCAAGGGAATTAAGAAAAGAAGTAAATATATTCAGCTAATGGGGTCCAGGTTTTTCACTGAAGGGAGTTAAACATTAGGGACAGGGAGACAAACTACAATGAACTCTGTAGTGTCATATTAGACTGCAATATAATCTACAATACACTGTATATATACTCAATATACTCAATATAACAGATTGCAGTATATAGAAAGAACTAGAAAGACATATAACCATAAGGTTGTATATGTGTGTGCAATCCATGAGTACATCTAGCACCCAGATCTTGGTTTCTAAGTACCACTCAGCACTAAAATGAACAAGGCTTCTTGTAAGAAATAGCACATTTCAGGATCGAGCAGAAGTCAGATGAGCCTAGAACATCTCATTGGGTCAAGAAGGAAAGAGTTGCTCTGAGAATAATAGGAACATATCACAAGAACATTTGTTCTTCTTAGAAGCTCAAAGAGACTCCTACTGGCCAAATCTTAGAAAATCTGAACATAAAAAGAAATAATATTAGTGACAGATTATATACTATTGCTTGAAGTAGAAATTCATGAGTCCGCGCTGCCATAAATAAGTGAACAAATAAATAAGAGAGATGGGAAACTTCTTCCTTATAGTAAAACCAACCAATAACATTGAAGCAATTATGGAACTCGAAAATCATCACTTGGGAACCATCATATTTATAAGTAATTCAGGCAGGAAGCAATATGTGCGAAAATGAGTGGGTGAAAGTTGGAAGAGAAAAAAAATGTAAACAGTGTCAAAGTATCTCGCACAAAATGCATATTAATGATGCACGAAAAGTAACTTAAAAACAAAGGAACTCTACAGCAGGAATCTTGCAGAGACCGCCTGATTCAGGTGATCCGATTCATCATCAATGATGGGATAGATTTACATGATGTGCTTCATGATAGGACCCTGTGAGGACCCGGTATCACTTCTGCCAAATGTAGAAATTGAATCGAATAGTGAGAAAACTTCAGGCAAATGCCAATGGAGAGACATTCTACAAAATAATTGCCTGATAATCTACAAAAGTCTTTAGGTCCTAAAGTCAAGAAAGAACCAGGGAACTGCTCTGGATGGAAGGTGCCTGAAGAGATGTAATGATCGGGTACAACGCATGAGCCCTGACTGGATCGTCGTGTTACAGAGGGCATTATTTTATTAGTTTTTATAAAAATAGTCTTTTTTTTTAAGTTTATTTATTTATTTTGAGAGAGAGAGCACACGAGTGGGGAGGGGCAGACAGAGAGGGAGAGAATCTCAGGCAGGCTCCACACTGTTCATGGGGCTCAGACTCACGAGCCTTTAGATCATGACCTGGGCTGAAATCAGAGTCAGATGCCTCACGGACCGAGCTACCCAGGCGCCCCAGAGGGCATTACCGATATGGCTGGTGAAACTTGAATACGGAGTCTGGAATTTTTTTGTACTGTTCCTTTAACTTTTCTGTAAATTTGAAATTATTTCAAAAGAAAAAGAGAAACTCGGGAAGGTGATGAAACTCTGCACATGTGGGGGGCGTGGTGTGGTGGAGTGACCGAGAGCTGGATTCCAAGGCCAACGGTCAAAGCTTTTCAACGCCACTCCCACCATCAGGGTCACTCCCGTGTCATCCAGGGCAAGTTCCTTCATATCTCTCAGTCTACTCATCGTATAATCAGAATGAAAACAACACCTTAGCGAGCTGGTTGCCAAGATCGGCCATGGTGACTATCTAAAGTTTCCAGCAGTTCCCAGATCTTAGAAGACCCTAACCTTGACTAAACTGGTATATATTTCTTACTAACCCAATATGCAATGGCCCAGTATGGTGCTATGATTTGATTTTATAAGGTGGTATCTACTGCAAAATGTGATTCCGCAAAAAATAAAGGCGGGAGGGTGATCGTGACGTCTGTGTCACTTGGAGAGGACTGACAATTAATCTTAAATTACTTCCTGTCAAACCTTCAAGTGTTACAAGAGATTGTTTACTTACACACATACTTCGCAGGCATTAATATTTTAATATAGGTTATTTTAAGGTCCAATGCAAGGAATAATCATTTCAACAACTCTACTGTCTTTCACTGTCTGGTTAAGACATGGGGAACCAATGAGAAAAGGTTTCCTTCACAACTGAGTAAGTTTGGAATATTGACTTTGCCTAAATTTGAAAAACACATTACTGTACATGTAAATATGTCATTTATTTGCATATTTATTGAATTATGCATCAAAAGACGCCACTAAAAATGTGGATGCCTTGATAGTAAATTTTTGTCACCATGGAAAATTTATTCATATGGAAACAGTGTCACGGGAAATTTATTAAAATGAAAATGGCATTTAATACAATGCTGAAACACTTAAAGAGATGAATTTACAAAAGAAAACATGTCCCACAAACAGCTTTTCATAAGATTTCTCAAAATCTACAGATACAGATTTAGAGAATGCCAAGAATTCTTTCACAGATAGGCAACGTTATTGAGTCTTATAACTCAGGCCACTGAGTAATAAAGCTTTTGGAACTGGCATATCATGGGATGTCTTAAGAATGAGAAGGGCGGGGTGCCTGGGTGGCTCAGTTGGTTGAGTGATCGACCCTTGATTTCGGCTCAGGTCATGATCTCACAGTTGTGACATGAAGCCCCTTGTCGGGGTCTGAGCTGACTACTTGGGATTCTCCCTCTCTCTGCCTCTCCCCCTCTTGCTCTCCCTCTCTCTCTCTCTCTCTTTCTCAAAAAGCAAAAACAAAAACAAAAACAAAAGAATGAGAAGGAATAAACTAAAAGAATCAGGTGCTAATTTTTCTCTTAACTAGCTTAGAAATAACCAGCAGTAAAAGGACACTCAAATACATAAATATGGCAAATAGTCCTTTTTGTCCTACTGATTTCATTTATATTGAAAAACAAAACGTTGGTTTACTTTTGTTTCGAAAGAGAATTTTCAGCACAATTATAACGAACCTTCAAAACTTACAGATAGCTCAGAAGCAGGCCCTACTCTTTACGGAATTTTCATATAAAATTATGGAAATAGGGCAAAATATATAGATTCCTCAATAAATTGAGTAAACTGACTGAAAAATAGACCTCTTCATGTCATGTGTGAAAATAAGTTTTAGATGGATTACAATTAAATATAAAACACAAAATCATTGAACACATGGGCCATTTGGAGTAAGACTTATAATATTTAAATAAATGCGGAAATGGAAAGAATTCTGTAAGCACAGAAGCCATGGAAGCCATTAAAAAATAAAAATAAAAAGTAAGTCAGTTGAGTGCCCGACTCTTGATTTCTCGATCGGGGGACCGAGCCCCATCAGGCTTCATGCTGGGCATGGAATCTGCTTGGGATTCTCTCTTTCTCCCTCTCCCTCTGCCCCTCTCTGCTGCTCGTGCACCCTCTCTCTCTCTCAAATGAATATACTTTCAGATAACCAGAATGTTAAAAACAGTTGCGAGTTACGTTGCCCGGTTAATGGATCACATTATACACAAATCTTTTTAGGAACACCTTGAGCTGTAAGTAGAAATGCCTGGATACATTAAACAATGCAGTAATGAAAGCACCAACGTTACAATAAAAACTTTCAGAAAGATATGTACAGTTAACTTCAACGGCGGACATACAAATGTTCAAAGTCAGTAGTGAGCAAAAAAATATGCAAATTTAAACAAGATGCATTTTGCTTATCAAACTGGCACGTATTATTTTTAATGACAATACATAGGGCTGATGAGGATGTGTTAATGGAAATGTAAATTGCCAAACCCATTTGAAAGGGATTTGCTCGAGAAAGAGGGGGAGAACAAGGGAGAGAGAGAACCCCACAAACTTAAGGAAAAAATGTACGGAGGCCAAGATTTTTTTCCCCTAATTTCCCTGTAAGTTACTTTTAAGTACAAGTTATTGCAGGTTAGGTTTTTTAAAAATATACTTTATTTTAGTTAAAAAAATTTTTTTAATGTTTATTTTTGAGAGAGAGAAAGAGAGAGACACAGAGTGTGAGTGGGGGAGGGGCAGAGAGAGAGGAAGAGAGAATCTGAAGCAGGCTCTAAACTCCGAGCTGTCAGCACGGAGCCTGACTTGGGGCTCAAGCCAACAAACTGTGAGATCATGACCTGAGCCAAAGTCGGATGCTTAACCGACTGAGCCACCCAGGCGCCCCTACGCTGTATTTTTTAAAAGATTTTATTTTTAAGCAATCTCCACACCCGACGTGGGGCTCAAACCCGCAACCCCAAGATCAAGAGTGACACATTCCACCGACTGAGCCAGCCAGGTGCCCCTAAAATACACTGTACTTTTGAGAGCAGTTTATGTTCGTGGCAAAATTAAGAGGAAGCTATAGAGATTTCCCTTATGCCCTTTGCCCCCACACACTCGTATCTCCCCCATCATTAACACCTACCACCAGACTGGTATGTTTGTTATGACAGATGAACCCACATTGACATCATTATCACCCATAGTCCATAGAAAGGTATTCTTGTCAAAAATAATCACCATAATTGACATGTTAATTTTAAGAATCAAAATATACAAACCGGCTGATGTCTAATAATATGGGAATGGTTACATTAACACTGTTAACTATTAAATATACATCAATATTTTAAATATTTAATATTTGCAGTTTTCAGCGCACTACCTGCAACATAATTTCAGCTAAAATATCACAAAGTACTAACTTGTAAAGTAAAAAAAGCACACGTGTACTTATTTAGAATACGAAGAGAAATCAGGAAAAGTAAAATATTTACAAAAGCGATGAATAACACAGAAATTACCAAATCTAGGAACAGAACATTTTAAAAATAAACTTCCTGACCCACCTCTGTGATGCTCTTCTGCATTTTGGGCTGAATACTATGTGATTGCTCCTTCATATGACAATGAATTTGCAATATCCTTCATATCAATATTGTAGTAAAATAATTTAGCCTTCCCTCTGACAAGGTTACAATTTTTAAAATTTAGTGGTACTTAAAAAAAAAAGTGTTTCTAAGCATCACATTTTGTTGTCGGCAGTGCTGTTTATGCCTGACTGGAGACAACTTCTGGTTCATTTCTTTCCTATATGTGCTGTCACCTTTTCTCTGTTGGCGGTATGGCCACAGGTTCATGCCCTATAGGCGCACACATTCTCGTAAATTCTATGTTACCTGATACCGGTTTTTAAAAAGTCATGTCTTCCTAGGATGATGATGTTATTTTTCCCCCATTCTTTTATTTCTTTTTTGAATGTTTATTTATTTTTGAGGGAGAGAGAGGGAGAGAGCGTGAGTGAGCCGGGGAGGGGCAAAGAGAGAGGGAGACAGAGGATCCAAAGCAGGCTCCACACTGTCAGCACAGGACCCCACAAACCTGAGCTGAGATCAAGAATCTGATGCTTCACTCACCGAGCCACCCAGGCGCCCCTCCCACTTTCTCATATTTTCCATGTTCTAAGATGAGTATGTACGTGTTGCATAAAGTACAAACTACATGGTTAAAGTATTAAAGTAAACGAAAAGGCAGGGTATAGATTATCTTTCTATCAGGAAAAACAGACTGCTTAAATGACTTTCAGAGTTTGTTCACTCTCTGTCATATGGTCTCTAGGAGGAAGGTGGAAGCTGAAGGCCATGTGCAAGGATGTGCCGCTCTTACTGATCGTAAACCTGCATTTCATGTTTACAAAGGCAAAAGACTGTGCACCGTGTCATTCTAATAGTTTGAAAGGGTTTTTGGAGACCGTGACGCATCCGTGTGACATGTGTGAAGGATAAAGTGCCCCATCTCAGTCGGAATCGCAGCTGATTTTACAAAAATTAAATGAACCTCTTGCCCTGGTGCTTTGGGGGAGCATTAAGGATGGCTATCGGAATCGCTCGTTATAACCCCGTGTCCACTGCTCCCCTCCGTACGCCGTGTCTCCACAAGAATCGGTACGTCGCTGACACTGCAGAGGAGGGCCCTTCTAAGATCATCAGAAACACTGTAATTGAACAGAGACGATCGGTTCCAGCTTCCAGAATTTCTCTCTGTGCAGAGACATAGGTGCTTCTGTAGCAGCTGTGGCTACAGTGTATGGAATGAAATGTAACTGGTCCTCCAAGTTACATCCTCCAAATGTAACTGGCCAACCAAGTTCCCGGGTGAAGCAGACCTGAACACCCGCGCCTTATCGCACACGTGTGCATCGACCGACATTCTCTTTGCCCTCTTTGGTTTAGAAATTCCCTCCGCTGTTATCCTTAGAGCTGACCTGCTTCTCACTATCTTTCCTTCTCAAGCCGTTTTGTTATCTTACCCGTACCCGCTTAGCATCCGCTCTCTCTCTGCTCCTGCATTTATGTACCATTATTTTTGTCTTCAGATCCACAAATTAGAACAGCCTTACGCTTTCCAACAGACGGCGAGAGGATACATCTTCACTGCACTGACACATAATTCCCTTCTTGTTGGAAACATGCTTTACTCTTCTAGACAAAATAATTGATTACATAAATAAGCAATTGTCATGTCAAATAAGAAGTCATTGCCATATTTCCAGAGGGTTTTCTTCGGAGGATTTTGGTATTCTAGGACTATTCTGAAAATTCTACTTCTTCAAAAAATAATTTTCTAAAAAAAGATGACTACAAGATTTTTCCAGTATTATGTAACCAGATGTCTTACTACTGTCCGTGGGTTGTTTCTTGTCGTTCAATTAATATGTCTTTAGTGGAAACAGCGTATTATAACATGATTTGCAATTGGGCTCTCTACTGCAAGGTGACGTCTTATAACATGTAGGCGATGATCCTAAAATATAAAATATTGGGTTAGAATAAAAGCAGCTAACATCGAGGGCTTATTAGGACCCAAGAAACTGCTCGGTGCTCTTTACATGCATTATAACTCAGTCTTCACAAACCTACAAGCTATTATTTATCCCCATTTTACAAACGAGGAAACTGAGGCACACAATGGTGAAGCAGCTTGCTCAAAGTCACACGGCAACAACCACTAGAACCGGGATTCAAACCCAGACGTTGGGCTCTGGAACTTATACTATTAACACTGACTATGCTATTCGCATTAATGTTCATAAAGAGTAGTTTTGTTGTGTTTTATTTTTATCTTTTTATTTGAGAGAGAGAGAGAGAGAGTGTTCGAGGAAGGGAGAGGGGCAGAGAGAGAGAGAGAGAGAGAGAGAATCTTAAGCAGGCTCCATGATCCTGGGATCATGATCTGAGCTGAAATTGAGTCAGATGCTCAATTGACTGAGCCACCCGGGCGCCCATATAAAGAGTAATTTTGTAAGTTCTTTTGGATATGTGCCATGTGAAGAGTTGTTAGTAGGGGGTTATTCCTTAGGAGACTCCAGTGAAAGTCCGCCCCATTGTCTCATTTCGTTTCTCATCGGTGTTTATGACTTTCTAAGCACTTCAGATGTTTTTCTTTTTTCTTTTCCTTTCCTTTCCTTTCCTTTCCTTTCCTTTCCTTTCTTTCCTTTCCTTTTTTCTTTTCTCTTCTTTCCTTTCCATTTCTTCTCTTTTCTTTCCTCTTTTCTTTCTTTCCCTTTCTTCTTTCTTTTATTATTTTATTTTATTTTATTATTTTATTTTCACTGTGCTAAGTGTATTCTTTAATCCCCAACACCTACGTAACACTTCGATTGTTAAGAGAGGTCAAAAGTCAGAAATAAGGAGCCTCCTGGGCTTCATCATTGCCTTAAGCTCCTGAATGTGAGAAATCTGCTTCAAAGTGGTGGTGTTTTATTTCATTTCAACGTCACAAAAGTGGCTTAGTTCACACACGAGAGAATAGCATCTAATTCTTTGTCATATGCAAAGCAGAGACCCTCATGGAAAAACTCTGTTAGTCTCTTTTTTGTAAACCCATTTATTTCTGAACTTCCAATTTTGCTTTTGGGGGTTTTGGATGGATTGATTAAGTAACTATTGATGGATAATGGCATTGCTTTTAGAATGTATCAGCAGAGTGCTTCAGTTCTGGCCTTCTTCAGGTTTGAACACACTTACTGAAATTAAAGCTATTCATCACATTAATGCCCTACTGTCATTTATAGTCAAGAAATAAAATTCTTTCCATCTTTTTTTGGAAAAGGCAACAAAATAAAACAGACACTAGCACTGAGATAAGGCATCAGCCAGTGTCACTAAAAAAGGGTAATTTCCTTGATAGAATGATATACAGATGACTTCCAAATTAAAATTTTGCACTAAAATATGTTGCATTCAACGCTGCTCATTAACCACCCCGAGTGGACAGTCCAATGTAAATGCCATTATCATTTTATGATCATTGTGAGGTTTAGGGATGAAGTAGAAAGAGTTTCTTTAGAGAGAATGGTTTTGTTGAAACCTAACGTGGAATATGATGGTGTGGAGAGGTGAGGCCTTCTGGGAGGTGGTGAAGTCACGAGGGTGGAACCCCCGCTGAATAGGATTAGTGCCTTTACAAAAGAGACCCCAGAGAGCTTTCTCACCCCTTCTGCCATATGAAGACACAGCAAAAAAACAACTGCCTATGAAGCAGGGCGCAGGACCTCATCAGACAGAGAATCTGCTGACACCTTGATCTTGGAATTCTCAGTCTCCTGAACTGGGAGGTACAGGAGCCCAAACCAACTAAGATAAAGGATAAACTAGGCACTCTTGTAAATTCTCTACTTTGGTATCATCTCATGCCACCCAGCACTTTTCCCAATCATAATAGTCTTCCGACAGTTTGGGAACATGCCAGCCTATGTCTTGACTCAGTGTATTTTTACTTGCTGCTCCCTAGGTGTGGAATTCTCTTCCTCTTTGTTTCTAACCTAGGTTGCTTCCCCTCTTTCTTCAAATCTCCCTTTGAACATCACCCCTCAGAGAGACCTTCACTGACCATCCTATTTGAAAGTACCCCCGGTTTCATTTTATCATCTGTCACATAAGACTTTTATGTTTTTCCTTTAAAGCACTCATTGTAAGCTTTATTGTGTCGGCACTACAATTTTTGGCTCTCCGACTAGAAAGGAAGTTCCAGAAGAAAAGAGTCCTTGGGTGCCTGCCGTTTGGAAGAAGCTCGGCAAATAGATACGTGATAAATAAACACATTTCCAACGTCACCCACTGTCTGAATGTCTGAGACAGTCGGCCCTTTGTCAGTCATATTCCTCAGGAAGAGTGAATTTATGGAAAAAATCCTGGGGAAAGATACAGATTTTGCTGAAGAATTCATAGGAGAGACAATCTGTTATTTGTCTCCACGGTGTCCTCCTTCCTGCTTGGCTGGGCTGCACCGTCTCTACCCTTTCCTGAGTCCCTCCACTGTGTTCCCAAAGGATTTCAGCTCTGTGCCCAGATCCGTATACAAACAAACAAACAAAGGTCTTAACTATCACAAGGTCCACCTCTGAAGGAAATGTAATGACTAGCTATTATTACTCAAGCATGCTCCCAGGGAGCCCAGCAAGGAGTATTCCCCCCACCGCATCCCGGAGAGGTGTTTTGACAGATGGGATGTTCTCCCTTTTGTTACATCTCTAAATGTTGTGGGGTGTTTTGGGTGTTGTTGTTGCTGTTGTTCTCTGTTGGTTGTGTTTGCTTCTTTCGGATCTGGAAAATGTCCACCCTGAGAACCAGGACTCTGTGGTGAGAGTCAAACAACCTGGTATATGTGAAAACATTGAATTATTTAAAGATTTACTGGTTTTTTTAAAAGATTTACAGTGGTTTCTGCCCATGAGCAGCCTACGATGCCCATTGTAAACTATAGCGCACGAGGCTGATTTAACCACTTATATCAAAGGATCGCAAATTTGCACTGTCACCATGATCATGATTGCTTATGTTATTACTAATTCTGAATTCTGAAAACAGCACTCAAATAATACATTCTTAATATGTTTGATGTCGTATTTCATAAAGGTTATGGCCACGGGACATGATGACATTTTTGTTAAATAAAACCAGCCCTCTTTTTCCATGAGTTGGTTTTATTTCAATTTAGAGTGAAGATTTTAAAGGAGCGAGTGCATGAGTTCTTGTCTGGTTGCTAACCCCTCCGTGGTTACTCGGGAGTCTGTTCTTCAAATACCTCAGATACAGGGGCGCCTGGGTGGCTCGGTCGGTCGAGCGTCCGACTCTTGTTTTTGGCTCAGGTCGTGATTTCACGGTTGTGGGATGGAGCCCCACATCGGGCTCTGTGCTATTAGCACAGAGCCTGCTTGGGATTCTCTCTCCCTCTCTCTTTGCCCCTCCCCCCATGGAGTGCACATGTGCCCTTTCTCGCTCTCTCTCTCAAAATAAATAAATAAACCTAAAAGAATACCCTAGATATAACTCAAGCATGACATGCCTTCTGCTAGAGGTCAGGTTCATACTGGTGTTCGCCCATCAGCTCTTATGGCAGTGCTCCAGCCATACATCTTCCAATTCCCCAAGGAGTTTAAAGAAGAACCATGCTACCTGGTCCTGCTTATCTGAATGCAGCTACAGCCTAATGGGAAATACAATATGTAATTACACTGCAGTGTGATGAATGCTGTAAGAATGAGCATGAGGACATGGAATGAATAAGTCATGGGAATATAAGGCATGATGCAGAATTTTTAACAAAATGAACGTGCACGAGGGGCTACTGCACCGTAAGTAAGGGCCTCCATGGTGAACTGGGAGCCTCAGGAAAGTTCTCCAAACAGAGGTGGTATCTGCTTAATGGCCTAAAGAATGAATAGATGTGAACCAGGTGGGAAGGAGGCTGGAAAAGGGCAAAAATAGGATTTCCATAAAGACAGAGAGAACACCGCACAGAATGGTCCAGAAATAAGAGAGCAACTACATTTAGTTTCATCATGGGTATATAGTGGTAGAGAATTACAAAGGAGGGAAGTAGTGGAACCAAATGAGTTTGATGGGGGGGGCAGGGGGGAGGGGGGGTGGTTGGGCACCAGGCTCAGGTGTTGTGGATCCATTTAAGGATCTCAAGCAGGTGAGTGATGAGTCAGACTCAAGTGTTTACAAAGAACAGGTTAGAGAGGGAAGCTGGAAGCAGAAAGACCAACAGTTGGAGAATGCTGTGTAAATCTATGATCATTGGGAGCAGACCGGTGGTAGGTGAGAAAAGGAAAAGGCTGGAAGAGGGGTTTACCAAGTGTAGGAGGGAGGGAGAACCATATGAATGACTTTCATAGACAGGGAGTCAAGACGTGGATAGTAGGCCCAGCCCCACTACTTCCTAGCTATGTAATCTCACCCACATTACTTAACCTCTTCAAGCCTCCATGTGTCCATGTGTCTACTGGAAATGGACTAGCTAAGTCACGGGGCAGGGCAAGGGAAAAATGTATATAAAACCCCCAGATAGCCAGTGTAAGTGATTATTCTTTTTAACTACTTTATTTTTTGTAATGTATATTTCTTTTTGACAGACAGAGGGAGAGAGAGAGGGAGACAGAGAGCACAAGTAGGGGAGGGGCAGAGAGAGAGAGAGAGAGAGAGGGAGACAAAGAATCCGAAGCCGGCTCCAGGCTCTGAGCTTCCAGCACAGAGCCTGACGCAGGGCTTGGAGCCACGAGCCAAGAGATCGTGACCTGAGCGGAAGTCAGACGCTTAGCCGACTGAGCCACCCAAGTGCCCCCCGATGGAAGACATTTTTAATGAGCTCTCTGCACCATGGCATTTGTTGAATAGCCATATAATGTCTGATCATCCTTTACTGTCACATCTTATGTCACTTGTTTTGCCTCATTCTCATGGGAGCACTGATACTTAAAAGCTATGCTTACAAAGTTAGACGTCCATTGAAGATTTAGTTCTGAATATTAATTTGTTCAATGGAGAGGAAAGCGGAGAGAAAAATAATTGCAAAAAGAATGAAATTTCTAAGTATTATCCAATTTCTTCACATCAGGAACAGTGCCAGGCCCGATGGTCAACACTACGGAGGGCAGAGAAATGAGTAAAATCTGCTGTTTACCTTCAAGGGGATGGAACTCAGTGGAAAGGCAATACACAGATACACGCCACTATAACACAAAATGGAAATAAAAGACATAAGCCAAGTGTGATTGGGAATCCAAAGGGAGATTATCACGGGACAGTACAAGACATTGAGGAAAGGAACATCAGAAAGTCTTGGTTTAAGATCCCGGATCTGCCCCGTGTTGGCTGTGTGGTCTGGGGCAAATGACTTAACTTCTTGGATCTTCAGTTTCCTTATCAATAAATTGGGGCTAATCATAGCATTGGTCCCTCTTAGAATTTTGTGAGAATGAAATAAGATAATATGGTAAATTACGGCTGAACAAACTTTTGGTAGGCAGAGACCGCCGTGGAGTGAGCCTTCTCTGCGGAAACATGAGCACACACTGAGAGGGGAGAGTAAAGAGTTACAAACCCTTGTGTCAGTAAAGAAAATCTCCTAGGGCGAGTGAGGGATGACTGCAAGGGTCCTCCACAGTCACTCAAAACTCACAAGCGGTCTTCACGACAAAGCCTGACCCTGGACCTGCTGCTCCGAGCTGGGAGTGTCCTTTGAGATGGTTTCATATGCATGACATCGGGGTAATGTAGTGCAGTGCTGGGCGCTCAGTGGATCCTTCAAGAAGTGGTTTTCAAAAAAAAAAAGGCATGATCTTTCGATCTTTCCCCCTTTTCCAGTAATGTATTAGTTATGAAGAAGTGTGATGAGGTCTTAGTAACTGCTGCTGGAGAGTAATACAAAATTAAATATTCCTGCAGTTTTTCATTTCTGTCACCAACTGTAAGTGTAATCAATTTTTTTTTCAAAATAGCCAAACTGGCAGGTTATTTAGAAATTTGTTTTTAAAGTAGTAATAGCACTAATCAAAGCTGCTAAAATGGAAAGCATTGTTGCTTTTTTTTTTTAAGTTTATTTATTTTTTGAGAGACAGACAGAGTGAGCAAGGGAGGGGCAGAATGAGAGAGAGACAGAGAGAGAATCCCAAGCAGGCTCTGCGCTGCCAGCACAGAGCCCGATGTGGGGCTCGAACTCACAAACCGTGAGATCATGACCTGAGCCGAATCCAATAGTCAGAGGCTTAACCGACTGAGTCCCCCGCGTGCCCGGGAAGCATCATTTGTATCTTGTAAGGAGCAGCAGCCAGATTACAAGAGAAAAAAACCCAAAATGTGGCGGGGGTGGGGGTGGGGAATGCACATCCCTGCTATTGCGATGATATCAGAAAACCTCTGCACTTACGAAACCCGGTGCCGCACAGTCTTGGGGTCAAGTCTCAGCTCTGTGGCTTGCTGACAAATTAATCTCCCCAAAACTTGAGTCGCCTTTCCTTTAAGGTGCGAATATGAAATGGGTCAATATATGTGAAACAGCTAGCGTCATCCGTGCGACCAAGAATAGGTGTTCATTGGCGTTGCCCTTCACGGTCATGGTATTATTATTAGCATTAGCGTTCTTATCAGTACCACTAACTGGGACCTAATTATGCCCCAGGAATTCGACGGTGATTATTTCATTAACTGTACCCATCCATCCTGAAGGTGGGCGTTCTCCCCCCCCCCCCCCCCCCCCGCCGCCGGGAGAGATGAACCGATGTTTGCAGGTGGTTGAATGTGGGATCCCACCGGCTCTGGACTGTGAAGCCTAAGTTGATCCCACGGCTAGGCTTCCTCTCAAGAAATATCCCGCCTCGTTCGGCTGTGCCGGCAGCAGTCGGAAGTTGGCAGAGTGTCAGGATTCGATACACTGTGATTTGGTACCCAGATTAAAGCCACTTCTGAGGCCCTATGGCCAATTGGGGGTTTTGCACTGATGGAAGCCGACGGTCCCGGGAGCGGTGGTCTGTTCGTTGTGCTGCTCTTTGAGTGGTGTTCGTTTTGTCGTGTAGGATAAATATGCATAAAGTCGTCATCCATCCCCTGGGTGTTCGGCTCATCCCTCTTTCCCGCCTTCCATATCTGCCCCCACGTGGCTGCCATTGAGGTCCCACAGGGGCCAATTATATCCAGCTCCGAGTGACGAAGTTCCACCCACCTGAGGCTGGCTCCAGGCGGAGCGCACACTGCACACTCACGACCCGGGAAGCACCCTCAGGATTGGGCTTCACCGGGGCCCCTGAGCTCCACGGTGGCACGGGCTGTCAACAGATGAAGGGCAGAGGTAGATGGCAAGGAAAGATGTGGCCAGCTATGCAATTTCCTCCTCTTCTAGAGCCATTGCAACCTCTACACTCCTGCCGGAGTTACCGTTTCCAAACCCTGAGCGAGTCTGCTGAGTTCTCGCTTATAAATATTGCATGGCTCCCTATTGCTCACAGGATAAAGTCAAGTCTGACCTGGTTGTGCTTTTCCGTCTGCATTTCCTATGATGTTACACGTCCACCGCACAGCACATCCTCTTGTCCCAGCAAATTATAAATCCTTCCTAGGACGTGATTTCGGACGCCTGTGCCTCACACCTGCTGCTCGCTCAGCATGGGGTGCCCCCCCGCCCCCTTGTCGGTCTGATAACTTCCTACACTTTCTTTTTGGTAAGCTCACTAGTCATCTCCCCTGAACGGCCCTCCCCAGCCTGTCTGTTGCTCCTCCCTTGTGAACGACAAAGTAGCACTTAGTATTTAATTTTAAAATTATTGTACTTTACATGTCCTTTGCAATTACGCTATAAGCCTCTTATTTACTTAAAATGTATTTCTTGTACTTTGCACTGATTATAAAAGTAATGCAAGATGATTACTAAAAAATACAGAAAGGAACGTAACAAGGCATATTTACATGCAACTCCATCCCTCGGATATAGTCAGTGTTAACATTTGGATATGTTTATACCCACACAGGCGCACACAGGGCACACACACGCACACGCGTAGGATCAAAAAGCTCATGTGCAAAGGGCCGGGGGGCGGAGAACGTGTGGCACATTTGGGGGCCTGAGAGAAGTTCAAAACGCTGCGGAATGCAAAGCGAGAAGAAAAGTGGTATGTGATGATACTATAAAGCAACAGCTTTCAAAATCTTCTCACTGGGACCTACAGCAGCTATGGAAGACAGTATGCAGGGTCCTCAAAAAATTAAAAAGAGAATTACCGTAAGATCCAGCAATCCCACATCTGAGTAGAGATCCAAACGGATCTCAAAGAGATGTCTGCACTCCCATGCTCCTCACGGTACACTCTACAATAGCCATGCTATGGAAACCACCTAAATGTTCATCAGCAAGTAAATGCGTAAAGAAAATGTGGTGTATACACACAGAGGAATATTAATCAGCCTGAAGAAACGAAGGAAATCCTAGCACATGTAACAACACGGGTGAACCCGGAGGACCTTATGCCGAGATCAACCCGTCTCCAAAGGACAAACACTGCGTCATACCACATACACGAGGTTATCTGAAATAGTCAAGATCGTAGAAGCAGAAGGTTGAAGTGGGGAGTTGTTCAACAGGTAGAACGTGTTGTGCAAGTTATGCAAGATGAATGCATTCTAGAGATGTGCTGTGCAACACAGTGCCTAAACTTTCCGATAGTGTATCGTGCTGTGAAAATTTTAAGAGAGTAGAGTGCAAAGTGCTCTTGGCCCCAAAAAAGGGGAGGCAGAAGGAAACTTGTGGAGGTGATGGATGTGTCTATTACCTTAATTGTGGTGATGGTTTCACAGGTGTTTATGTATGTCGAAACCCATCACGTTATACACATTAAATGTGTGCAGCTTTTTGTGTATCAATTACACCTCAATAAAGCAGTTTCCAAAAGAAAATAAATACATTTCTATTGTGACTCAGGAGTACACATCTATAACTGAAACGAATGTTTCCCAAAATACCCTCACTATGTGAAATGGACTCTACTATTTTCTATTGTACTCTATTCCATTCTTATTCATTTCAAAGAAGATGCTGGTCACGACCAACTCAATTGATTTCCTGACCCTCCTAATGAGTTGCAACCATAGGCAAGAGACATACTCAGGAGGTATTCGCACGTCATACTAATGACTTTGGACTTCATCCTGAGGGTAAAGGGGAGAATTAAAGGGTTGTGGCCATGTAAATATCACGATCAGACTTGGACTGTGAGAACAAGGTCTGTCTGCTTAGGGGTAAGAGTTTAAAGAGGGGTATAGACTGATGTTGGGAGGCA
Source organism: Felis catus (assembly GCF_018350175.1). Classification (NCBI taxonomy): domain Eukaryota; kingdom Metazoa; phylum Chordata; class Mammalia; order Carnivora; family Felidae; genus Felis; species Felis catus. The sequence continues at coordinate 116,724,845 of NC_058386.1, read as the reverse complement.
GGGAGGTGGCAGTAAAAGCCTCAACATCTTCACTGGCATGATGGTAGAGACAGAAATGAAGGAATTCAAGACACAGGCTGGGCTCTGCAATCAGCCAGGCCTCTGGCTGTGCTCCATTGTTGGGCAAGGTCACCGGACGGGCCACCTGGATGGGTGTGCCCATCCTCCGTACTCTGTGTTTGGATGGGGTTGGAGGCTGTGCTCTGCAGTCAGAAGGGGTCACTATCCAGGCCCCCCCACAGGCTATGCTGTGCAATGGGTCAGGGTGGCCGGCTGGCTCCTCTGCCTGCGTTAGACTGTGCTTAGCAATCGGCAGGGTTGTAGGCTAGGCTCCGGAGCCAGGGGTAGAGAGCGGGGGGGCACCATATGCTGGTATCCGAGGCTGCCCGTGGACACTGTTCAGGCCCCCTGGTTAGGTGGGGCCACTGGCTGTCCTTCAAAGTTGAGTAGGGTTTCTGGATTGACTCCCTGCCCAGATGGGATCAGAGCTGGGCTCTACGGCTGCCTCGGTGTCACTGATGGGTCTCACTGGTCAGCCCGAGCCTGAGGCTCTCGTCCGTCCGTGGCTGCTTGGTCTCTGATCAGGCCTCCTGGCGGGGCAGCCTAGAGGCTATGTTCAGCACCCTGAGGCTGTGCAGGACCCTGCTGACCCGTCTCCCTGCCCAGATGGGCTCCACAGACCCCTGCGTTCTCTGGCCAGGCCTCCCGGTCGGGTGGGGCTGGAGGTTGGGTGCAACCGCTGACTTGCTTTGGTACCTGGGCAGGAGGCAGGATGGGCTCCAAAGCTGCCTGGGTTCTCTGGCCACACTTCCGGGTTAGCTGGGGGTGGTGGAGGCTGTGTTCAGCCGCGGCCAAGGGCTACCCACCCGCTCGTCTGTCCGGGGAACACCGTAAAATGGGCTTCGCGGCCAATTCCGTCCATTATCTGGGGACCCGAACTGGGCATATCTGTCAAGCACTTCTCCGGCAAGACAGGGCCACAAGCTCCTCCCGGCTGACCCTAGCTGATCCCCAATAGTCTAGCCCCGCTGACTCTCCCAGTGATCCCCATGACGTAAAACCAGAGTGGGTCTCCCGGCAAGTGTCCCACAGCACTGAGGGAGCTGGGCGTCTACCTCGGGCTCGGCTCTCCTTTTCCCTTTGGAGAAACCATAGGCCCAGGGGTGCCCTCTGAGGACAGCGTTAGGATGGTCTCGGGGAGTGGCAACACGGTCAAGGTCAGAGTGAAACCGCTCCTCTTACCCTTCGGATGCGTCTTCTGTCGGTTCTTGTGGGCCAAGGCAATGCTTCAGCCTCACCCCCAGGTTCTGGGGTTTTCGCAAAGGCATCTCATCTGTCGAGAGCCGCTGGCTGCTCTTTCTGTGAGGTGGACTGAAGTCGGGAGCCACCTATTCTATCATCTTGATGACGCCTCTCTCCAGTTTGGCTCTTTCTTATAAAACTTAACACGCTTTGACCATATGTTCCAGCAATCGTGCTCCTAGGCATTCACTGAAAGGAGCCGACGACTCGTGTTCACGCCAAAACTTGTTCACAGATGTGTATAACAACTTAACTCATCATTGCCAAACACTTGGAAGCAATCAAGATGTCCTTCAGTAGGCGAATGGACAAACACACTGGGGTCCAGCCAGACAATGAGCTGCTATTCGGCCCTTCCAAGAAATGAGCTATCGAGCCATGGAAAGATGAGGAGCAACAGAGCGTGTCCATATATTCCCTGGAAAAGGCAAAACAATGGAGATAAAAACGATGAACCGGTGGAGCACGCAGGATTTTTAGGACAGTAAACCTGCTCTCTTTAATACCATGAAGGTGGACACATTTCACTATACATTTGCCCAAACCCATACAACATACAGTACCAAAAATGACTATAACGTCGTAACTGATATAATGTGTGCACTTTGAGTAATCATGATGTGTCAACGCAGGTACATCATAACAAATGTACCACTCTGGTTCAGAATGTTGATAGTGAGGGAGGCTTCTGGCATTTATGGGGTGGGGGCCGGGAGACGGGGAATATATGGGGACTGTCTGTGCTTTCTATTCAATTTTGCTGTGAACTGCTCTAAAAAATAAAGTCGATTTTGGGGCGCCTGGGTGGCTCAGTCGGTTAAGCGTCCGACCTCAGCTCAGGTCACGATCTCGCGGTCTGTGAGTTCGAGCCCCGCGTCGGGTTCTGGGCTGATGGTTCAGAGCCTGGAGCCTGCTTCTGATTCTGTGTCTCCCTCTTTCTCTCTGCCCCTCCCCCGTTCATGCTCTGTCTCTCTCTGTCTCAAAAATAAATAAACGTTAAAAAAAAAATAAAGTCGATTTAAAAATTTTAAAAATTGGGCAGAATGTGTAAAAAGTGGTTGGCAGAGAAGTAGCGTCCAGGCATGAAGTGAAAAGAGAGACCAGAGAAGAGGGTACGGTCAGGAGCGGGGAGAGGAACGTGGAGCCATCTCCTGAGCTGACTAGCAGAACGTTCCATGGGAAGGGGTATACCGGTGTCCTGAAGGCCCATAAAGATACGGCGCCCACAATGCTAAAACCCACGAACCGCTTCGTACTGGTTTCTGGATGCATTGTGCAGCCCGCTCAGATCTCTCATCTGGCTTTAGGAACCACAGCAACATAAACGCTATAGACATAGCATTATCTAAAAGGATACTTACATGCATTATCTCATTTACTTCGGACGACAGTCCTGGGAGGAAGGCAGGCTATGTTGCTAGTCGCATTTTACACAGGTGTGGAGACAAAGTAGAGAGGAAAAAATATCTAGCCAGGATTTTAGCCCAGGCCAAAAAATCAGATGACTGTGACAGATAAAATAAGCCAAATGGATGAAGCTAGGATATAATCAATTGAGGTGCATTTCCTTGCATGCAAATTCAAGTATATACAGCTAGGCTGAAGGCGGCTTCTAAAAAAAGAGAAGGCTGGATACCTTCTGCTGAATTGTGAGAAATCTCTAGCCTTGTGGGCAAAGCTAGTCCCACCTGAATTACCGCAGAGATGATGTAGCCCGACACGGGTCTTCTGTTTTAACACGGGTTCCGCAGAAGACAGAACCTCGGGCAAAAGCGAACGCGCTGCTGCGTGTTATGTGAGTATAGTCCCAGGGTGGCAGGACGTGGGAAATGGAGAATGAGGCAGGAAAGGAGAACAACCAAATGTCAGTGGGCATCACCAAGGCAGCCCTTGCTTGTTAGAACAAGCACCTCTTACTTGGGTCTGTGACAATATCTTCGAAGAGAATACATCCACCAATATATCTCAAGACAGTCTGGCTGACAGGAAGAAGGAAGGAGAACGTATCCGCCAAACTTCGGTCTTCCGTTGTTCAGCGTGTGCACTGATCAGGTGCCAGCTGATCCAAGTAGCTAATATCTTCCCAGTGTCTGTTGGGCAGGAGGTGAGGGGCAGGTAGTCCTGCTTTAAGTGACGTGCTGTCTGGCTGTGTGTGTGGCTACCGTGAAGGTGCTGGCTACGGTAGCACCCGGGCGAGAACCGGCCAATTTGCTCACTGCAACTGAGACAGAACAAGTGACCACGATCCCCAAAGACAGGGAACTAAGAGAATCTGAGCACTTGAAAAGTGCTCGATGCACAACAGCAGTAGGAGGCTCCATCGAGGATCTGACCATTCTGGGTTATGATACGCAGACTAAAACAATAGATGAATGAGAGTGTGGGGTCCCATCATCTAACGGAATACCTCACCATCACCATGCCTCAGCCACCACACTTACACCAAAGGCAACAACCAGTATCCGCGCCCTTAAGATGCATGCGTAAGGAACAAGACATTACGTTCTACTGTACCTCGCGCACGTAATTTAAAATAACATGTATGATCCCCTATGCTGGTTTTCTCTTGCTGTGTAACAAATTACCACTAACTTAATGGCTTCGACAATATATAAATAAATCACTAACCCACAGTTCTGTGGGTCACAAGGACAGGAGGGATGAGTGGGTCCTCTGCTCCAGATTTCACACTTAAGGTGTCAGCCAGGCCAGACTCTTATCTGGAGACACTAGGGAAGAATCCACTCCGAGTACATTCATGTTGTTTGAAGAATCAAGTTTTCTGTCAGTTGTAGGACTGAGGCTCTTGTTCCCTCGCTGGATGTTGACTGGGGGTTGTACGTGGCATCTAGAGGCCGCTTACGGTTCCTTGTTATGTGCGCTTTCACATTTCGAATTTCCTTATTCCCTTAAAGCCAACTGTTTAGTGTTTGGTTGAATTACTGAAAGATGTGTATATACCAAGGAGAGGGAAAAACTAGGGGCCAGTGTAGAATTCTTCTTACCATGTAATCTAGCAGTTTCTAGCCAGCCCTGACATACAACTTGCCTTTTTACTTCTATATAACACGATGAAATATGTACGAAATTGATCTTTCACCCATGATATCTGCCATCATTTCTAAGGAAGTCAGGCCCTTCCTCATATGTATCTTTAGAAGGATCCACTGTAGGTCAATGGTGAGTGACTTAAGGCCATTGGCTGTAGCTTCCATCATACTTTCGTACAGTATGGAATTCTAGTATCTTCATGTTTCCCACGTGAGTTGTCTGTAAATGTTCCAGGTATTGATTAGTTTTGGATCTCTTGAATGCATGCCCCTGGAAATTAACTGCTTTTTTTTCATGAATTTAGCTTAATGATGACGTTCAACTGATGTTTTCCCTTCCCTCTTCAATTTAAACCTGTTAGCTAAAGTCTCAGTGAGGTGGGGGGAGTACTCAAGAGCAAAACAAGTCTATACCCAGAGGAGTGCTAATAAGCAAAACTTGAATGATTTAAGGTCACAATTCTTCATGGCTAGAAGGGACCTCGGGTGTCATCTTCTCATCTTCTCTCTAACAATTGACCTTAGAAAAGACCTTCCTTTGGGGCGCCTGGGTGGCGCAGTCGGTTAAGCGTCCGACTTCAGCCAGGTCACGATCTCGCGGTCTGGGAGTTCGAGCCCCGCGTCGGGCTCTGGGCTGATGGCTCAGAGCCTAGAGCCTGTTTCCGATTCTGTGTCTCCCTCTCTCTCTGCCCCTCCCCCGTTCATGCTCTGTCTCTCTCTGTCCCAAAAATAAATAAATGTTGAAAAAAAAATTAAAAAAAAAAAAAAAGAAAAGACCTTCCTTTATCTGCTGCCCAAATGTTTAAAATATACTACTTCCTTCCATATTTCTTCAATGAGAAAAAACTTGCAACAGATATTATCATAATTGGGTTATATTCATCTTTAACATTGGTGGCTTAGAATTCATCACTGTTTTCTGTCCTCAGATATAGAACTTGAATAGTGAAGCTAACTGTGGTTTACTTCTGATCTAATTAAAATATAAAGTAATTCCAAGGATACCGTTTTATGAAATCAAATGCATAAACTTATTGAAAAATACTTTTTTTTCTTTTTTTTAAATTTTCTTTTTTAAAATTGACATCCACATTAGTTAGCATCTAGTGCAACAATGATTTCAGGAGTAGATTCCTTAGTGTCCCTGACCCATTTAGCCCATCCCCCCTCCCACAACCCCTCCAGTAACCCTCAGTTTGTTCTCCATATTTAAGAGTCTCTTCTGTTTTGTCCCCCTCCCTGTTTTTATATTATTTTTATTTCCTTTCCCTTATGTTCGTCTGTTTTGTCTCTTAAAGTCCTCCTATGAGTGAAGTCATATGATATTTGCCTTTCTCTGACTAATTTCGCTTAGCATAATACCCTCCAGTTCCATCCGTGTAGTTGCAAATGGCAAGATTTCGTTCTTTTTGATTGCCGACTAATACTCCATTGTATATATATATATACGACATCTTCTTTATCCATTGAGCCATCGATAGACATTTGGGCTCTTTCCACACTTTGGCTATTGTCGATAGTGCTGCTATAAACATGGGGGTGCATGTGTCCCTTTGAAACAGCACACCTGTATCCCTTGGACAAATAGCTAGTAGTGCCATTGCTGGGTCGTAGGGTGGTTCTATTTTTAGCTTTTTGAGGAATCTCCCTCCTGTTTTCCAGAGTGGCTGCACCAGCTTGCATTCCCAGAAAAATACTTTACTTGTAATAACAGTATGTAAGAACATTATTTTAATTTAATGAATATGAAGAACAACATTTTCTCAAAGAAACCTGGAGCCGTATGGTAACAAATCATTTGTAACAAGATGCGAGAGTTAGAAATAAATTGTTGTTGAGATGAGTAGGCTACCAAGAAGTATTTCATAGAAACTACCATACATTCTGACGCTTAGGAAAATTGAATTTATAATACGGTCTACATTATGTCTATCAAGCTATATTATTGCAAATGATATCATTCCAGATGATAGCTGTGGAACGCCATGCATTGGCAGTGATTGACATGATTTTTTCAGACATGTTTGAACACATTGACAAAGAGGAATTAATTAATAATGTTCCTAAAACACACATGCTATCTCTACAAATTTCCTATAGCAGTTTGTGATGTCTTTCAAATTTTGGGGGGGTGGGGCTGAGAGAGAGCACGCCTGTGGGAGGGCCAGAGGGAGAGGGAGGGAGGGAGGGAGACAATCTCAGACAGGCTCCAGGCTCAGTGCAGAGCCTGACGCAGAGCTCGACCTCACGACTGTGAGATCATGACCTGAGCCGAAATCAAGAGTTGGTTGGTTAACCAACGGAGCCACCCCAACCTGATCCTGTTAAAAATCCCCTTCAAGTAGACTGCAAAAGTTAAAGAGAAATGCACTTATGTCCATTCGAAACTTAAAGCTAGCAAATCAACTGCACCAAAGAAAGCATTAAAATACATACGTAAGTGGGTTAATGTATATATTAGGCAGCCACGTTCATAAATCGCGTTTTGTTGATTTGTTGCATCATAATCATATCTGACCTTATGATACCATTTCATTGATCACAAATGATCTTCAAACTTGATCCTCAAGATACCATTATGATGTAGGCTTCGCAAATGTCAGGAATTCTTTTTCACAGAAAAGGAAACTGAGAAGTTCAGCAGAATGCCAAAGTTCCAGGCACAAGAGGCAAGAATGTGACTCAATCCTCTGCTTTCTGATTTCTAAGACAGTTCTCTATTTGCTACACTATTTAACCATAATTCAGAGTGAGAATATTTAAGCAAGGTGAAAGGCTTGGGGCAAATCTCTGACTTTTGTGGGGGTTTAGCAGAGGTAACAGCATTTAATTTGGGGAGGGGTTGAGGACCTGAGATTTGATCCAAATTTTTAATCTGATATTGCTTGCCTCTAAAGTATTGAATTTCAGGATGATTTTTGACACATACAAAAAATATTAAGCCTATGCATATAGTCAGTAAGTGGCAAAAATGCATGCTGCAGCTAGAAAGATTTACAATAAAATGTATTAAAGATCTGGAAAATAGTAGCTTTCGTCAAAGATTAAAGAAATGAGATTTTTTTTTTTTTACATCGGGCTATCACGAACATCACTGTCCATTGTCAATTTATTCTGATGATGGCATTGCTTACTGTGGTTGCAACATATGCAATAATACACATTTAAAATACACACTGGACATTTAACTGGACAGTAATAATAATCACATAAAAATAGCTGTTGCCAAGAAATAACATCTTCTCCAAAATGTCATGACAGTTACATAAAGTGCTCTCAATATCAGAATATTTAGAAAAATAAAGCGAATTATTTTCTTGACACAAATCATACATCATTTCAATGCTTTTCTAAAAGGTGTGTCCAGGAGAAGCTATCTGATCTTCAGAGTATGGAATAATAGTTATTTTTAAAGAAATGAGATTCTTAAACAAAGAAGAGAACAGAAGGGAAGATTTAATAACAGTCCCCTCGTATAGTCTGAATTATTATCAAGAAGAAAAAAGTCTTTTTTCCCCTATTACCACAAAGATAAAATGAGAAGTAAGAGGGACTTAAAAGGACGATGAACTTTCTGAATGGAAAAGACTTGTCATGGGAGATTCCTTCACTAGAGATCCTTAACAATAAATTGAAAATTATTTCAAAAATTTTCTACCTATATTCTAGGGAATTCCATTATGAAACTCCTCAAGGTAATGAATCTGATTAAATCCAGTCATGCATAGACAGAATCCAGGAAAAATGACTGACGGGGAATACGAGCATTATAGAAATAATCAAGATGCTCTGTGATGGGATTGCTCTAAATTGAGCCAACTCCACATGGGTCACTTGATCAAGCCCTGATAAGTTGATCACCAAGGAATCAAAGTAGCAGTCAAGATTCAGGTAAGAGGGTAAAATACTGAAATTAGTTACATTATGGTCACTCTAGTCAAGCCATTAGACCTAGATATTACAGCAGTAGGATACAATGAGAATCTGAATCAAAATTAGCATCGGAGAGGAGCTTATGAACTTTTAAATTAGTTTTAAAATTTTCCAAATGTCTTATCTGTTCCTTTTAATTATTTTAATTTTGAAATCATTTTAGACACAGAATACTTGCAAAGTTGTATAGGGAGTTTCAGATACCCTTCGTCCGGTTTCTCTTAATGTTAACACCTTGTACAATCATAGTACACATACGGAAATCAGCAAGTTCACATCAGTACAATACTGACCACATGAGAACTTAACCCGGCAATGAAGACACTTAAGTTAATCATCACAAGATCGTTGGGATACAGGTATTGTCATCAGTTCACAGATAAAGGAACTGACAGAAAAAAGCTTAAATTTCTCTCCCAAGGTCATAGAGGCAGTGAATGGTGAGCCTTGTGATTATTTGGCTCTAATGTTCATTCACTTTTCACTACGTGGTCTTGTTTGTCCACTAATGTCTATTATATAAGGGGTCCCAATATTTGAAAGAGGAGAAAGTATGACTCAAGTATTTCATCATGGATAGCTTATTATGAATTAGAACTAGGGGTGCCTGTGTGGCTCAGTTAGTTCAGCGTCCGACTCTTGATTTCGCCTCAGGCCATGATAACGCGGTCATGAGATCGAGCCCTGCGTTGGGTTCTGTGCTGAGCATAGCGCATGCTTGGGATTCTCTCTCTCCCTCTCTCGCTCCCTCTCCCCCTCTCTCAAAATAAACAAATAAACTTAAAAAAAATAGAACTAGGAGTTCCAGATGATTTCAAATATCATTTAAAGATTAAGACTTAAGTACGTAAAGAGTTTATATTACAAAACTTTACACTTTTGGTAAAAATCAGTAAGACTTGGTCTGTTCCTTCTTTCTTTGGTGTCCAAGCGAAATTCCTTCTGGTTGGTATAGTTGTATAAGCGGCAGTAATGGACTCTGCTTAAAATACTCTGGTTTTTGTAAATTTATATACTTTTAAAAATCAAGCGCAGTGAACATGACACCTAAAGCTTTTACGTACCCAGAAGAGTTATGTAATTTTATAAGGGTCACGTAGTAAGAAATATAGGACTACACCACCTATGTTCTGCTTCCAGTAAAATATGTTAATTGTATCAAGGTGCTTGGCAAATACTGAACGATCAATGTTTGTGCATGAATGGAACCTCAGTTGTCAGAGGATAAAAAATATATTGCAACAGGGACATCTGGGAGGCTCAGCTGGTTAAGCTCTTGGTTTTGGCTCAGGTCACAGTCTCACAGTTCGAGAGTTTTGGCTCAAGTCACGATCTCACGGTTCGTGAGTTCGAGCCCCCCATCAGGCTCCCACCCCGACAGTGGAGAGCCTAATTGGGGGTTCTCTCTGTCTCCTCTCTCTCTGCCCCTCCACTGCTTGCACACTCTCTCTCTCTCTCTCAAAATAAATAAATAAACCTAAAAAAAATTGCAACACTCCCTTGACATACATAAAGGAGATATACAAAGATAGTTTTGAATCACCAAACTCATAAATTTCAATATAACATAAAATTCATCACAAAATACAGTAGCGTATAAATGAAAATAGAAGTGGTCACTTCAGATTGTAACAGGTTTAATATACGCAAGACTAAAGTCAGTTTTTGTACTGAACACTTTCTGAAACAATTTCATATGATGTGACAGACCTAGGCCACCGAAAAAAATTTGACATTTTACTCCTTAATTAAAAAAAACTTCGCTACTCAGGTTAAGCACCACAATTATTTGCGATCTTTTTGCCTAACCTCTCCTTTCGTCTCTAGCAACTGACATTTGGCTTTCTCTTCAGAAATCTTTTATTCCTCCCTCACATAAATGTAAAGGAGAAAAAAGTCACTGTCGAAAATCACAACCGCCTTGAAGGAGAGGGCAGATCTTGCTAAAGTAACGTCTTTTGACTAAGGATGGCCCCTTTGTGCAGCTAGGAACGTTGATAGTTTTTATATGACAAGGTTGGCCAAGAATGGAGTTTGGTGTTAGAAGGAAGAGAGAACGATTGCCCAGCCTGGGGAAGGAGAGAACTCAGAGGTGAGAGAGAGTGAAGCCAATACCTCATGGACCAGTGTGATCTGTGAGAGATCCTCCGTGACCGTATGTCCAAAAGGTCATCTAATAACAATAACTTCTAATATGAAATACCAAGGCATTTGCCATTTCATCCATGTAATGTTCCATTCATCACGTGCCAGAGGTCATTAATTGTTTTAAGGCACGGCAGTGGGGTGTTAGTGGGTGCTCAGGAGGGGGTGAGCAAAGACAATAGCTTAGAGTGCAGGTTGCGGACAATTCCAGTTCGGAGATCGAGGCTGAAAGGTTCAGAGCAGAGAACAAGAAAGAGGGAGAAACTGGGGATCATCGTCAAATGACATGTCTCCCCCACTATCTGAAAGTAGAGCGTTCCCATGAAAACTTTCCTAAGTCAAAGTGGCATAAAGCGAACAAGTAATTGCCATTAATTTATATGGGAAAAATTTTTAGCATTCCCAGACCCCCCAGAATCGCCTCTCCTAGGATTTTCTGATACCTTAGGACACACCTTGCTAAGGGATGCACTGAATAAACTGCGATAAAGCGCACATGGTCACACAGTTCAGCTTGATGCTGAGACGCGGAGTGTAGTTCCTGGGGAAGGCGCGGGGCGGCGCCACTCTCGCTGCTGGGGTGCGAGCCGCCTCTTAAATGCTGGCTGCAAAACAAGTGCTCAAACTATTTTTGCCTTTTGCCTTTCTTTTTCTTTTTTTTAAAATAAAAGTAAACATCCGCTTCAGATTTCTTTCAGTTAACAAAAACAGGTACTAACGTAGGTCTTCCATAAGCGCAACGTGGGATGACTTGAACTTTTGAAAGTGAAGGTATCTGTACCATGAAGTGACAACCAGCTACAGAATTTGCTGAAAACTTCTAGTGGGGCATCAATCTTACCCAAGGAATGGCACGTCTTCCTTTAGGTTACGTGATGACAGTGGGTGATGGGAAGAGAAGAGCAACGCTATCTGCGAGTATACGTATTAATTGCCCACTAGGTTTGCTCACTAAGAAATTGGCTGTTGCCTACAATCCCCAGAGTAAATATGAATCAGACACTGCCTGAAAAGGTTAACAAGGTACTAATACACAGTTAAAATCAAGGATATGAAATCCACAGGGGCGCCTGGGGGGCTCAGTCGGTGAAGCATGCGACTTCAGGTCAGGTCACGATCTCAGGGTTCAGGAGTTCGGTTCTGGAGACGGGCTCTGTGCTGACAGCTGGGAGCCTGGAGCCTGCTTCAGATTCTGTGTCTTCCTCTCTCTCTGCCCCTCCCCCAGTCATGCTCTGTCTCTGTCTCTGTCTCTGTCTCTGCCTCTCTCAGAAATAAAATGAACGTTAAAAATTTTAAAAAGAATATGAAATCCACAGATACCAGGGATCTACCGTATATATATTTTTTCATTTTTCTTTATTAATAGACTTTATTTATAGAGCAGTTTTGGCTTCACAGCAATTGAGCATAAGATATAGATATTTCCCCGGGGCATTCACTTTCGAATGTTCCCTCTCTGTAAAGAGAGCTTTCCTACGATTCTTCCTTTCTAATCTTGTATTCTAATAAACTTTTGTCTGCTGCTCAAAAAAAAAAAAAAAATAAATAAATAAATAAATAAATAAAAAATAAAGAAAGAAAAAGAAAAGAAAAGAAAAAAAAGAAGATATAGATATTTCCCATTTATCTCATGTCCCCAACACACGCATAGCATCCCACATTGCCAACATCCCCCGCCGGAGTGGTGCATTTGTTACAACTGATGAACGTATTTTGACACATCATGGTCACTCAACGTCCACAACTTACATAAGCATTCACTTTTGGTGTTTTACCTTCTCTGGGTTTGAAGAAATGTATGATGACATTTATCCTATGTTATAGTATCACACAGAGCAGTTTCTTAAGAATCTGCAAAATATCTTCCTTAAATGTATGGTAGAATTCACAAGTAATCCCATCTAGGCCTAATGCTTGCTCTTTGGGAATTTTCTTAAGGATTGATTCAGTGTATTTACTAGATATGGGCCTATTCAGATGGTCTATTTCTTCCGCTGTTTTAGCAAAAAGTGTCTTTCAAGACATTTGTCCATTCCATTTAGGTTATCAAATTTATTGGCAAAGTTTTGTTCACAGTATTCTTATATTATTTTAATGTCCATGGGATCTTTCTATTATTATTATTTTTTTAATGTTTATTTATATTTGAGAGAGAGAGACAGAGCATGAGCAGGGGAGGGGCAGAGAGAGGGAGACACAGAATCCAAAGCAGTCTCCAATCTCTGAGCTGTCAGCACAGAGTCCGATGCGAAGCTCAAACTCACTAGCCACCAGACCGTGACCTGAGCCGAAGTCAGAAGCTCAACCAACTGAGCCACCCAGGTGCCCCCATGGGATCTTTAGTGTTGTCCTGTCTTCTCATATCAGTAAGTTGTGTCTCCTTTCTTCTTAGTGCAGCTAGATGCTTATTGATTTTATTAATGTTTTCAAAGAATCATCTTTTGGTCTTTATTGATTTCCTACTTTTGATTTCATTAGTTTCTGCTCTAATTTTTTTTTTTTTAAAGTAGCCTCCTCACCAGGCACAGAGCCCAGTGCAGGTCTTGAACTCACGACCCTGGGATCAAGACCTGAGCTGAGATGAAGAATGGGACACTTAACCAACTGAGCCACCCAGGCGCCCCTCTGCTCTAAGTTTTATTATGTTTTTGCTTCTGCTTACGTTGGATCTAATTTGTTCTTCTTTTTCTCCATCCTATTCCTTTTAATCTATATGTGTTTTATATTTAAAGTGAGTTTCGAGCCACTTGGGTGGCTCAGTCGGTTAAGCATCTGACTTCGGCTCTGGTCATGATCTCGCAGTTCATGACTTCAAGTCCCGCCTCTGACTTTGTGCTGACAGCTCAGAGCCTTGAACCTGTTTCAGATTCTGTGTCTCCCTCTCTCTCTGCTCCTCCCCCGCTCACACTGTGTCTCTCTCTCTCCTGTGAAAATAAACATTTAAAAAAAATTAAAAAATAAAGTCCGTTTCTTGTAGACTACCTATAGTTGGCTCTTATTTTTTGATTCATCCTGACAACCTCTGTTAATTGATGCATTTATACTGTTGACATTCTAACTGAATATTGATTCTGTTGGACTAATTATTTACCATATTTGTTACTGTTATCTATTTGTCTTTCGCTCTTTTGTCTTTGGGGGTTTTAATTGAATATTTTATGTACTTGCACTTTCTCTCCTTTCTTAGCATATCCATTATACTTCTTTTTTTTCGTGGTAGCCCTAAATGTTGTGTTTGCAGCACACATTTACAATGAACCCAAATTGTACTTTCAAATAACAATTAACCCAAATTGTAACTTTCAAATAACTCTATACCACTTCACAGGCAGTGTCAGTATTTAATAATGACAAAATAATCCTAATTCTTTTCTCTTATCCCTGACGCCATTGATATCATTTAATTTACTTTTACATAAGCAAATATCACTTTATTTTTTTAGTTTTTTAAAATGTTTGTTTTTTGAGAGAGAGACAGAGACAGAGCACGAGCAGGGGAGGAGCAGAGAGAGAAGGAGACATAGAATCTGAAGCAGGTTCCGGGTTCTGAGCTGTCAGCACAGAGCCCGACACGGGGCTGGAATTCATGAGAACTGAAAGATCATGACCTGAGCCGAAGCCAGTCACTTAACCGACTGAGCCACCCAGGCGCCCCAGCAAACATAACTTTATAAATAAAATACATATATATGTATAAATGTGTATTTGTATGTATTTTATATATACAATATAAGTTTTTTAAAATTCTATTCCTTCCCCGATGCTCCTCCTTTTTTTATACAGATCCGGGTTTCTGACCTATATTTTCACCCTCTCTCTAAAGAACTTCTTTTGGGGCTCCTGGCCGGCTCAGTCGGTTAGGAGTCCGACTTTGGCTCAGGTCATGATCTCGCAGTCCGTGAGTTCGAGCCCCGTGTCAGGCTCTGTGCTGATGCCTCGGAACCTGGAGCCTGCTTCCGATTCTGTGTCTCCCTCTCTCTCTGCCCCTCCCTTGCTCATGCTCTGTCTCTGTCTCTAAAAAATAAATAAATGTTAAAAAAAAATTTTTTTTAAGAACTTCTTTTGACATTTCTTATAAAGCAGGTGTCTACTGGCAACGAGTTCCCTTAATTTTTCTGTCTGAGGGAATCTTCATTTCTCCTTGACTTTTGAAGTATAATTCTGCAGAGTGCAGAACTCTAGCTTAAAGGCACCTCCTACCACTTTAACATTTCACCCCATTCTCTTCTTGCTTACATGGTTTCTGAGGAGAAATAGGATATAATTCTTATCTTTGCCTCTCTATAGGTAAGGTGTGGTTTCCCCCCAACTTCATTCAGAATTTTGTCTTTAAGTTTCTGAAATTTGAAAATTATATGCTTAGATATATTTGGGGGGGCACTTATTCTGTGGTTTGGTGTCTGACATTAATTTGGGGAAATTCTCAGTCATTGTTGTTTCAAATATTTCCTCCGTTCCTTCTCTCCTTCTTCTTCTGGTACTCCCAATGACATGTATGTTACATATTTTGTAGTTTTCCTACAATTCTTGGATTTTTATTTTTGTCTTTGTTCTCATTGCTTTTCAGTTTTGGAGGTTTCTATTGAGATATCTTCAAGCTCAAAGATTTTTTTTCTTCAGTTGTGTCCAATCTACCAATAACCCAATCAAAGGCATGCTTCGTTTCTGTTACCATGTTTTTTACTTCTAGCATTTCTTTTTGGTTCTTTCTTAGAATTTCCATCTCTCTGCTCCATTGCCCATGTTTGCATGCTGTCTACTTTGTTCATTACAGCTCTTGGCATAGTAGCCATGGTTTTAAAATCACGATCTGATCATTCTCACGTCCCTGCCGTATGTGAGTGGCATTCTAATGCTTGTTGTCTCTATTCAAACTGTGTTTTTGGATTTTTTTGGCATTTCTTGTAATTTTTTTCTTGACAGCAGGGCAGGATGTATCCAGCACTTATTCCAGAGTTTTCCGCTGATTCGTTTCTGCTCTGGTAAATTGTGATTCTCCATTTTCATTTGCCGATCTCTCTGAGGTAGGGGCAGGGGGTGGACCTATGCCCTCACTTCTCTTACGCATCTAAGAAGAATTATTGATTTTTTAATTTGTTCAACTTTTTACTTATTGTTAGAACAGAGAGCAGATTACAGACTCCTTACATGCTGGCCTGAGACCTGCATGCTCCATACAATGTTCATTCTGATGTGTCATCACCAATAATGCCCAATCAGTGTTATAAAACATTAACTCATATACACCTGTATATTTATAACTATATTTAATATCATGAGTTCTTTAAAACAAACTTAGACTCCTTTATCCTAGAATCTAGTTGACATGAGACATACTACATACAGGAAATATTGAGTTTGCATTTGCAGTAGGTTAGGTCACCTGTTGTGTAGCTCCTGAGAAGCTCACAGTACTCTGAACCATTGCATTTGTCTATTTTTTGTGTGATATTAGAACATTGCTTATTCCCTCTACTCAACTGTAAGGGTCTGTGTTTCTCTGCCCAAGGCTACACGTAGGACTCTGTGTTTTTCTTGTCTGCATTCACAGTTCAAGTGCATTATACAGCACATACTAATAGCTCAGTAAAGTCTTGGTCAAGGGGCGCCTGGGTGGCTCAGTCGGTTAACCATCTGACTCTTGATTTCAGCTCAGGTCATGATCTCACTGTTCGTGAGTTTGAGCCCAGCATTAGGCCCTGCACTGACAGTGGGGAGCCTGCTTGGGATTCTCTCTTTCTTTTTCTCTCTGCCCCTCCCTCACTTACATTCTCTCTCTCTCTCAAAATAAATAAATGAACTTAATAAAACAAAGTCTTGTTCAATATGAGTGAATGAATGAGAAAGTTTTATGAACAGTAGAGCTACATGCTGATATAAACAAATATTAAATTATCTGTGGCAGGTAGAAAAATCAGACAAAATATAATATACTAATTTGAAGTTCAGCTAGTAAATGCTAAAGGAATTTGAAAAGGAAATAATAATGAGGATCATATAAAGATTTTTCTTTCTTGTTAAAAAACAAGAAAGAAATTTTGAAAAATTTTTTAACGTTTTATTTACTTTTGAGAGACAGAGAGAGACAGAGCATGAGCGGGGGAGGGGCAGAGAGAGGGAGACACAGAATCCGAGGCAGGCTCCAAGCTCTGAGCTGTCAGCACAGAACCCGATGTGGGGCTCAAACCCACCAACAGTGAGATCATGACCCGAGCCAAAGTCGGATACTTAATCGACTGAGCCACCCAGGTGCCCCTTTTCTTATTTTTTAAAGATAGGAAGCACGAAATAAGTTTGAGGTCAAAAGGGAAGAGGTCGAGGAGTGTGGGAAATTAATTTGGCATAAGAAGGTACATTACTCTACTTTAATTTCCATACAGATGATAGCTGGTTATCATTATCAAACATCGATTTAACAATCTATGCTAGAAATAAAAATATAGGTGTTGCCTAAGTTTAAACATAGATCATACAAAAGTAGTCAAAGAACATGGAAACTGAGTAATCGTCATCCTCATTTTTCATATATTTCAAATTTTTCATATATTTGAAAAACATTAACTGCATCCTTCCTTAATAATCTCGTCTTAAAAACCACACATCTTTTACATTAGACCTATTTGATGTATTTTTAAATCAATCTGATCATTCTTCTCTGGATCCCCTCTCGAATTCCTACCTCTTGTGCAAAGGTTAGTCGCTCAAATCAATCTAATATTCTCCTACTCTTCAGACAAAGGCAAGACATTCTTTCTCCGTCGTTGTATTTGCCTCTTGCTATACCCAGTGCCATACTGACTTTGAGCTCAGGGTAGAAATGTGGCTTACAGGCACTCAGTTCCCTCCTGAAATATCTTCCTTTCTTAGCAGTAGGCCATTATGTACATATCCTAGCCAAATTCCATCTTTCCAATTTATCACGATTACTTAAAATTGCATTTACACTTTCCAGAATGTCGGAAACGCGAATGACTTAATTCTATCTGAAATTCTGCTGGATGTTACCTCAGGTGCTTTATAGTGAAGGTTAATAAGGGTGTTGAATACCATCAAGGACATTGTTCATGAGTTACTATACTGCATAATCACCAAATTTGACTCCGAGTCTCCCAATAACTTATTCCCTGTTTTTACTCAAAGCACTATGGTCATTATCGTAATTTAATTTTTTTATTAGTGAGGAAATCATGTGAAATAAAATTGAGAGCCCTGCTGAAATCAATATGGACCACGTCTTTCCAGGTGATAATATGAACTTGATCAGTCTGCTATACCTGGGTATAATCTTTCCCTTTGAGATATGTTGACTCCAAACTTTCCCCTTACTAATGCTCTGGGAAGCCATGGTCTCCCAAAAATAATAGCTTGTGGTGTTCCCAGACAGAATATCTGCCAATTCCTTAAGTAGCCAAGAATGACAGTCACTAATGCTTTCTGATGCAAATCATCCGACTTCCTATTTAACTTTCTTTTTGCAGACACAGCAAGAGACAGATGCAGAGCTCCTCCTACCTTTACTTGAGTAATATTTGACCTTTGTTGACCTAATTAATATCATTAAGAACAGTTGTTCTAATTTAATGTGATGCATTGTGGGCTGCAAGAGGAATTCAAATAAATGGCATCTTCCTACTGCATTTTTGGATGAAATAATCAGCCTTAACCTGAAGCTTTTCTAGGTCAATGTGATTGCACAAATTTAATTAGCTGATTTTGGCCATGACAGCTCCAGATTCGGTTTAGAATGACCAAGCTTATGGACTTCAAGTTGCAGATATAAAGAAGTGAGTAAAGACCTCATTTTCAAAAACTGTATTTAGAGATGCTCAATTGGAAAAAAAAAAGTGTCTGTATCACCTCAACATAGAGGCCTGTTTTCTTTTTGTTTCCAAAGGATAACTCCTCAACAATTTTTCTACCTCTGAATATACTCATCTACCATCACAATGAGTAAGATTCCCACCAGGTCTCATAAAAGTTATTTTCACTGTTATATTCTTACTTCAAAGGGCAAAAAATGTCATTTCACAATAACTTTTTTTTGTCATGAAGCACTTCCAGCGAGGGCATTCTAAAGGGATAATCCATAATCAAAAGAACCCAGAGGGATTTTCTGTCCAATTCGTGAAGGTGGAATAAAGCAAAATAAAGTGCTATATGTTTATCTGTAGATTGAGTCTATGACATTCTTTCTGGGGAAATAAAGGGTGAGAATTGGACTGCGATGTCAGCAACGACTTTTGGAAAGTTTCATTTCATAATCTATTCTATGTTTGTCAGATAATAAATCTTCTCTGATATGGATAAGTAGGAATGTGACCTGATACATCCCTTTAAATTGTAGTTTAAATTATGTGTGTGCCATTCTGGAGCGTTTTTCTATCAGGAGAGATTTGTGATTATGTGTACTATTACTCGGTCCTATAATCATAATAATTTATGTGGTATGAAAAGAACACATACTTTCCTTTCCCCAGCAAGGGGGATGTCAGTGCATAAAAAATAGAGATGTCAGGCCTTGTGGCATTTCTGGCCTCCGAGTCCCTTTTCTCCCCACCAATGAGGAAGACCACGTTATCATGCTGGTCCTCATCGGTTACAAGGTCAGGTCACTGCACCCTCAAAGCCCCTCAAACCTGCTCAACTACCTAAGCTCCCAACTAGAATTGGCCTTATTTTCTGGCCCTTAAGGATGAGCATCACCTGGACTTCTGGGACCAAGGACCCTGACAGCCCCCCAGGACCAGATGTGGCTCTGAAACCAGGGCCCAGCAGAAGCAACGGGCCCCAACCGTAGGAGGCATAAGAAAGCCACCCAAGTCCTAAGGTCTAAAACTGGCATCTCATTACTTTGAGCAGGCCAACTGGTGACTGCTTCAAACACTTGTTCATAATTCTGGGTACTCACTGGAATCTCCTAGGGAGATCTTAAAGATACTGATGCATGGGACCTACCTCATTTTAACTAAGTTGGCATCTCTGGGGGGTGTTCCCAAAGCAGCTGTGCTTTTAAAATGGTTTCGGGAGTTTTTAACGTGCACCTAGAGCTGAGAACCACTGAACTAGAAGAACAAATGCTGGCTGGACCTTTGCCTTGTTTCAGATTCCCAAGGATACAATTAATTGCATTCACAAAATATTTATTAAGACCATTGTGTTGTAGATAGTCTTTTGGATAAGGAGATACAACTGTGAAAAATAACCAAGTTTACTGCCTGTGGGGTGCTTGAATTCTAATAGGGATTTTTGTTCTGTTTTTGGTCTAATGAAGGACGACAGAACCGGAGTCAAGTACCCCAGAGCTCCGTGAGATATCCAGGAGAAAATGAGAATTCTCTAGCCCCCCTTCTGCACTCATCAGCCACGTCTTCTGAACCTTGACATGAACTAGAGCCCCTAAGGATGAAACTCCTCCCTCATTCACCCTTCTTCGAGAGCTCCACAGTTTGAGAACTGATATTCAGAGTCAGGGTCAACTGGCATAATGATTGACCCTATCTCGATGATGCCAGTCTTCGCTCGGATGAGGGCCAAAGATCAAATAATCTGTGTATGGGGATATTTGCCAAGAACTGTCATATAGGGCTTGAAAGGTATCCCCATGAACCACACATTCCACCTGTGTCACATTCTTACTTTCAACATTCTGAACACCTCTAACCTTGTCAACAAAAGCCTATAGTCCTCAGCCCTTAACCCGGGCTAAAGAATTAGTGAGGACACTTGAGAAGATCTCTGATCCTCAACTAACTTATCAAAAATGATAATAATACCTGTCTTGAGTGAGTGTTGTATTAAATGAGATCTTTCCTCCACTCCTCAGCCTGACGTTCAGGATTGCTCCATAATCTTCTCAGAACTGCGTCAATCCACATAGGCTACAATCTGATCATCCCGAATGATTCCAGTTTTTGCCTTTTCAGTGGTATGCAATAAATATTTATCCATGTTAATAAAACATGTCGTTATCAGAATCTGCAATCATTGCATAGTATTCCATGAAACAGATCCACCAGAATTTACTGTTGCTGGACATTGCGATTGTTTCTAATTTTTCACAACTATCAATAATAAAGCAATAAACAATAATAGAACTAAATCTATGTATACATCCTGATTGGAGCAAGCACCCTTGTGAATGTTCTACGGCTCCTCCTCATCCTCCGTAGCTGTTCCTCTTTATTTTGCTAATTTGTTGACAATGAGGCGCAGTCCTCACAACTTTTTATCTCCCTTGAGGAAATGATCCCTTGGATCATCTGGATTTAAATATCATTTCTACACTGGTAACTCCCAAATTTATATACTCAGCCCAGGTCTTCTACTGTCTTCCAGAATTATATAATTTACCGCCTCTTGCTACACCTCAGCCTTGGAAATCTAATAAGCGATTCAAAATTCACATGTCCACAACCACTCTTGCTTTTTCAGCGAAACACACTACTACAGGCCTCTGTAGAGTAATTCCTGCCTCTTCTTCATCACAGCCTAGCACATGCTGTCGGCCCCATCTTCCAACCGTATCCCTAGTCCACCAGAACTGCTACCCCTCAAACACGAGACACCGTCATCTCCCTCCTAAAGTTTTTCTGCTTCCCCCCCGCCCCCCGACACAGCCAGTTCTCAACACAGCAACCGGAATGATCCACAACAGTTCGTTTTCCTCTGCTGAAAACAATCCGATGATCTGATGATCCAAGGGCTTGCCATCCCATTCAGAGTAAAATTAAATTGTTACTGCCCCCTCTTAAATTGTGAGTTTTGTGACCTCAAACTTCTATGACAGCCTCTCCTTAGACACCCAGCTCCAGCTACACTGATCTTGAGAGTTTCCTAATTCGTTGGTCAGGCACAGTTCCTCCTCAGGGACTTTGCACGAGCCTCGTCTTCCGCTTGGAATACTGCTGCTACATCTCTTCATGGCCAGCTGCCTCCCCTGCAGATCTTTGCTCCGCAGAAACGCCTTCCCGAAGCATCCTATTTTTTAAAAAAGTTTTTAAGTCTAGGGGCGCCTGGGTGGCGCAGTCGGTTAAGCGTCCGACTTCAGCCAGGTCACGATCTCGCGGTCCGTGAGTTCGAGCCCCGCGTCGGGCTCTGGGCTGATGGCTGGGAGCCTGGAGCCTGTTTCTGATTCTGTGTCTCCCTCTCTCTCTGCCCCTCCCCCGTTCATGCTCTGTCTCTCTCTGTCCCAAAAATAAATAAACGTTGAAAAAAAAATTAAAAAAAAAAGTTTTTAAGTCTATTAATTTTGAGAGACAGAGAGCAGAGGAGGGGCAGAGAGAGAGAGGGAGAGAGAGAATCCCAGGCAGGCTCTGTGCTGTCAGCGTGGAGCCCAGTGAGGGACTCGAACACACGAGCCGTGAGATCGTGACCTGAGCCCAAACCAAGAGTCGCACCCTTAACTGACTGAGCCTCCCAGGCATCCCTTGAAGCGTCCTATTTTATTTTATTTTATTTTTTTAAATTTTTTTTTCAACATTTATTTATTTTTTTGGGACAGAGAGAGACAGAGCATGAACGGGGGAGGGTCAGAGAGAGAGGGAGGCACAGAATCGGAAACAGGCTCCAGGCTCTGAGCCATCAGCCCAGAGCCCGACGCGGGGCTCGAACTCACGGACCGCGAGATCGTGACCTGGCTGAAGTCGGACACTTAACTGACTGCGCCACCCAGGCGCCCCTGAAGCGTCCTATTTTAAACAAAGACCCATATCTCTTGCCCCACTTTGTCTTTCACAGTGAAGTATAAGCTAATTTATTTTTTGCATTCTGTTTCCCCACTAGGTTGTAATTTCATGATGACAGGAATTTTCGCCTATTTTGATCACTGGTGTATCCCCAGCACCTGTATTAAATGATTATGCTCTAATAACATCACATTTACCTTCTTTATAACTCCTATCACATTTACAGTTTTCAATCTTTTTATGTATCTGGCCAATGTCTGGCTCTCTAGCTAAAATGCAGGCTTCATGTAAGCCTTCAAATATATTTGTTGATTGAATGAGTGAATGAATAAATATTTAAATCTTTTCATATTATAAAATACATCAAAATGTATGCAGGTTTATTTTTTTAAGTTTATTTATTCTGAGAGAGAGAGAGTGAGCGTGTGAGTAGGGGAGGGGCAGAGAGAGAGGGAGAGAAGGAGAATCCCAAGTAGGCCCTGCACAAATATGGGACTAGAATTCGCAAACCGTGGGATCATGACCCGAGCCAAAATCAAGAGTTGGACGCTTAACTGAGTGAGCCACCCAGGTGCCCCCAAAATGTATGCAGGTTTTAAGCTTCATTCAAACGGGCACCCTTAGTCTAGCAGCTTTTGTTCCCCCCTTCCTGTCTTTGGAGCGTTTTTTTTTTTTAATTCATATTATTTATTTATTATTTTTTTTAAATTTTTTTTTTAATGTTTATTTATTTTTGAGACAGAGAGAGACACAGCATGAACGGGGGAGGGGCAGAGAGAGAGGGAAACACAGAATCGGAAGCAGGCTCCAGGCTCTGAGCCATCAGCCCAGAGCCCGACGCGGGGCTCGAACTCGTGGACCACGAGATCGTGACCTGAGCCGAAGTCGGACGCTTAACCGACTGAGCCACCCAGGCGCCCCACATATTATTTATTTTTTATAACAACTTGAATTACATAAAATTAACATACAAGTCTACCATTTAAACTGTATACAGTGCCCACCTGTCCTGGGTAACCACTATTTCGTATCTCTAGAGACTTGCCTACTCAGGACATTTCCTATACATAGGATCATACAACATGTGGTCTTTTGGGATTGGCTTGTGAATTTCTTAGCATAATGTCTTCAAGGATCATCTTTGTTGTGTATGGATCAGTACTTCATTTGCTTTTATTGCTATATTATATTATAAAGTCATTAAGAAATTAAAATGGCATTAATTTTCAACTTAAAAGACTGGGAGTTTCAACCCTTCCTCAACGATATGCCGTAACTAGACACATATATTCTATTGTATTCACATACTATATCGTTTATCCATTAATCAATTGATAGACAGTTAAGTTGCTCTCCCTTCTTTGCCTATTATCACTAACCCTGCTCACGTACAAGATTTTGAATGGACATTTGTTTTCATTTCTCTTAGGTGTAGAGATAGATGCAGAGTTGCTGAGTCATATGGTCAACTCTATGTTTAACCTTTTGAGGAACCATCATACTGTTTTCCAAAGTTACTGCACGTAGGGGGCCCAGGGCAGGCCGGCCCCAAAATGTATCACAAAGGCATATTGATTATTTCAAATTAAAAAAACAGCCAGTGCAAGGACACTCAGGCCCTCCTGTGTCCCCCCTGAAAGGAGGAAATGAATCTCCCATGTGAAAGGCACCTTCCCTGTACCAGGAGGTAGAGAGAAATTGTTATGGCCGGAGGTAGAGAATTTAGAGCAGAAAAGGCTTTAGAAACAACCCTTGTTACTTTTTACGAATTTGTTACCACAGCCCACGTTCTGTTTAGAATTCCTTACTAACTGAAGCTCCCCAAAACACAACTTTCCTTTGTGCTGTCAGTTCCGGACAGGTTCATTGTCTCTTTCTCTACAAAGCATAGAAACCGCCTGCCTTGGTCATTTCTTCGGGTCTCAATTTCATTATTGGGCCAACTTCGCTTTCTTCTCCCTGTTAATCTGTCTCCTGTCAATTTCGCTCGTAGACCAGCTGGAAGGGCCTGAAGGGTAGAAGGAAATGAGTTTTCGAGTCCTGTATGCACATTTTACTTCCCCCTCGGCAATGTGTGAGGCCTCCCAATTTCTCATAACAAAAGAGTTGTACTGCCAGGAATCTTCCACCACCAGGCATGTGAAAGTTCCTGTTCTCCTGGTCACCCACGAATCAGGCGTGATATAATTTACCTTCATTTGACAATTTTATAGCCAAAAATATTACTCCGTTGGTTCAATTTGCATTCATTTAATTACTACTGAGTTGCGCATGGTTTCGTGTTTTAAGGCATTTACTTAAATGCTTTCTGAAATGATTCCCCTGTCGTTTGTCACTTTTCCTTTTTTGGGTTATTGCGAATTAATGTTTTAAAGAGTTTTTCTATAGTAAACAACCAAAAAAAGTGAACTCTTTGCCAATCATTTATAAGTGTTTTTCTCCTTTTGGTGGGAAACAAATTCTTCCTTTTTAAATGATTTGAAATTTATACTGTTATGATGTCCTGGGCACATTCAAATAGCATACTTAGAAAGTCACCTTTAACTTATGTATTCCTCTAATATTCTTTCCTTAACTTTAACTTTTTTATTCTGAAGGGCATCAATGTTGATTTACAGCTGAAGTAGGGATCTACATTTTTTGCCATCGTCTCACATTTTCAAAAGTTGTAAAGGAGATGAGACAAAGTAATTTTCAGTTTAATTCTTAGTAAATAAGAAAATATAATGAGCCAGGGTACGTTGTACTCAACACAGTAATCTCAATTAAACCAAATATGCCCACGAAGCTTTCGGAAGATGGATTTCAACTTCACCAAAGCAAACGAAGTGCCAAGTATTAGTAATAGTGGCTTTGGGCCAATGTGAATAATGTTGCTACAATCAGATATAAGTTAAAATCCCAGAGATGCATTTTAGCAATCTCAAAAAGAGGGTTTGTCCTAAGTGATCAAATATATTTTAAATCTCCATAGACTTCAAAGACAGAAGATTATATTGTTTAGTTGGTAAATAATCCCAAGAGCGTGCAATGAAATTGGCATTTCTATGTAATATTGGTGGTGATGTTTAGTTGTATGCTCTGTTCTGAAATCAAACTAGCAACAATGTATTGAGAGCTTCAATTTTTTTTTTCAAAGTTTATTTTTTTTTTTGACAGAGAGACAGAGCGTGAGCAGGGGAGGGGCAAAGAGAGGGAGACACAGAATCCGAAGCAGGCTCCGGGCTCTGAGCTGTCAGCACAGAGCCCGAAACGGGGCTCGAACCCACAAACCACGAAATCATGACCTGAGCTGAAGTTGGACGCGTAACCGACTGAGCCACCCAGGCGCCCCGAGCTTCAAATAGATCCATACATAATTTCATTTCAATTGAATCATCTATTTACTTGACAAATATTGAATGAGTACCTATCATGTGTTGGACTGTCTGATAAGGCCTGGGAATACGGTGACCCCTGCCTTTATGGAGCTTACATTCTAACTAGGAAAGACGTGGAGAGAACAGACATTAAATGATCACACAAATGATTTTACAATTACAGTAGTAATGCGTTACCATAGAAAACTACCGTGTCAGGATAACCTATTAGAGAGATGCCTGGCCTATGCGTGGAGGCCAGGGAAGGCTTAGCAGGGGAAATGACATAGAAATCGGAACCGAGCAAAGACGAGGTGACCGGAGTGCGGATGAGGGGCACCCGTTAGTATAGCCCAGAGGACTGAGGCAAGTTAGGAAAAGAAAGGAGGAATGCCCCTTATGGGGATAAGCAGAGTTAAGTCAGGCCTGTGTGGGAATGAAGAGCACATCTAAAATAAATTGCCAAGGGACACGTTCTTTATCACATTGGAGGAGTCTTATCATAATATGATAATGTCTCCGGATTGTAACTATCCGTAATTTGGGTATGCGGAAGCACAAGCCATCTGGAATGAGTAGAACATCGTGGAATCTGTCTGAGAAACAACCTGGTAAAAATGCCTTGTCATAGTTGAAAGAGGACTTTAACTCCATTTTGATCTCAGTCTGTACTTTCGAATTAAGTTCTTTCCAGCTTATCTCTCTCTCTTTTAATGTTTATTCATTTTTGAGTGAAAGAGAGAGCACGCAGGGGAGGGGCAGAGAGAGGGAGACAGACAGAGGATCCGAAAGGGGCTCTGCGCAGAGAGCAGAGAGCCGAGAGCCCGACACGGGGCTTGACATCATGAACCGTGAGATCATGACCTGAGCCGAAGTCGGATGCTTAACTGATTGAGCCACCCAGGCGCCCCTCCAGCTTGTCTCTTACCTCAGGCAAAACACTGGGTGGGCAAAACATCCCATGCTGGGGACCATAAGTGCCCTCTCAAGCAATACGGGTTGCCCTGAGCCTACAAGCCCTTGCCCGTGATTGACCCCAAGATGAGGATCTATCAACCTGACCTTTTCTACCCACTTGCATGCACGCACCGACCTTTGTCCCACATTTTCTTTATATAAATCCAGAAGTATTTTCAGCACTGTGGAGAAAGCCTTTGAGACATTCGTCCGCTGTGTCCTTGGTGTTGGCCAACCTGAAATGAATTCCCTTCTGGGTTCACCACCCCTGTCCTCTCTGCCTTTGGATTTTGTTGGCAGGGAGTGGCTGAATCTGGTCTGTATGGGACGCATGGGCCCAGATGCTCTTGTACCCCTGCGCCCCAGTTGCATAGCGGAGAATTCTGGGTATGTTTCCTGAGGATTCCCATGCATGCCGGATTATCAACGGCTCCTCTCTCGTCTTTCCTTTGATATTCCTCACGCTGCGTACCTTTTCTCCTCTCTTTTTGTCACTCTTTCATTAGTGCAGCGTTACCGTCTTCTTAAAGAATCTGTGGTCTTACACATTTGGCTCCCGGATGACCTCCTTTACCCTGACCCCTCCAAAGCTGGCCAGCTTGGAATTCTTAATTATCCTTCTCTCCTCTCCTTCCAATCTAGTTGGCGTTTAATGGGACAGAGGCTAAGCGTTGCAGACTTGCTCTGAAGTCGTCTCACTCTATCTGTTCTCAATTACTAGTAGAGAGCCTACTATTCTCCTAGGGCCTTAATACCAGGCTTCAAGTATGTGGAGCACTGTCGAGTGGGAAGTCGGCAGTGATTACAGTTAATGTACGGGGTGAGAAATATCATAGAAACAGAGCTGGAGAGGCACATGCAGAACCATTTGGCCTCACGCCCTCAGGAAATGCCATCATGACCCTTATTTCCTTCCCCCCCCCCCCCATTCCTCTCTGACCTTGCCTTTAGGAACTCTGCGTCCTCTCTGGGCTTCCTTAGCTTAGCATTCACTGCTGTCTACATACTTCTCAGCTCTGCTACCCCTGAAGCATGTTGAATGCAGGGACCCTGCCTTGCCCACCAGTGGGTTCCCCAGTGCCCAGCCGAGCGCCTGAGATGTAACAGAGACGCAATAAATACGTTTTGAATGGTTAAATGCTGTCAGTATGAAGTGACAGGTGCTGAAAACAGGACTGTGCGAAAGTCACGGCATGCAGTAGACAGCTTTTACAGCTACGCACCGGGCCCACCAGCCCACGCCCGTGTGGTATGTCAGGGAGATTACCAGATGAGAGTCAAAGGCAGAGTGCTAGTTCTCTTTAGATAATGCCGGGGGTTATGGTCACGCGTGACAAATTCCTCAGGTCACAATGCCGAGTTCCATGGCATCTATTATCTCTCAGGGTGCCTAATCACTGTTGATTGACAAGTGTTTTTTTTTTCTTTTTTAGTTCTAATTTACCAAGAATGGGCAGGGGGGTGTATCTGAATATATTTTGAGGGTTTTAAGTAGGCAGATGACTCGGTGTGAAGAAGCTTGTTTGAGGAGTTGCAAACACTTGAGTGGTGACACATGTCACCATCCCTGGAGGCCCACATATGGTGGAGGATTTGATATGATAGGCACAACAGAATTACAATCATAATAGGCTGCATAAACAGGACCGGGAGTGTCAATGCCGTACGCCACGGGGCACAAGAGCCAAAGTTACACGTACGATGTGGTTCTGCCTTCACGGTAATTGGTGTCCAATGTCTTGCTTACAAAAGCAAGTGTTGGGGATTATAATTCGAAACGTGCTGAATCCTCACGGTGTTGCTTTGCAGAGATATCATCTAAATTACAAAGGAAGAAGGGCATCTGGGTGCCTCAGTGAGTTAAGCCTCCGACTTCAGCTCAGGTCACGATCTCAGGGTTCATGAGTTCAAGCCGCACAGAGGGCTGTCGGCTGTCAGTGCCGAGCCTTCTCTGGATCCTCTGTCCCCCCCTCTCTCTGCCCTTCCCTCACTCACATGCACGCACGCGCTCTCTCTCTCAAAAACAAGTAAACATGAAAAAAAAAACAGAGGAAGAAAAGTAATTGTGCAAATAGCTGAAAATCAGTTGCTCACAATATTAGGCAAGGAAAACGGTGTGGTCACTCCATGTGGCAGTGTGCCAGTGAGATGTCTCAGCTTCTTATTTCTGGAAAACAAATATACGTACATTTATTCCATGTGGGGTAAAGTACATGGTGAGATATTCAGATGCTTCCTAATACTGGGGCATGAATGTTGGACATCAAGAAAGAGAAGAGAGAGTTTCATGAAGCGTGTGTTAGGTACAGTACATCTCAACACTTCAGAGACTCCAGAATCTTTGTGTGTAGGGTTGCGCAGAAGGAAAAAGAAAAGTTAAAGGTGTGGCTTTTATAGAAAACACAATACATTGAAAATCGCCTTCTGTTTTTATTACACATAAGACATGGAAAGAGAAGGGAATATACAGGGGAGAAAATGAAGTGAGATTGACATACGTAAATTATATATATACAATATACATGTATATATATATATTTTTCGATTTTATTTTTATTTTAGAGAGAGAGAGACAGAGACAGAGCAGGGGAGGGGGGCAGAGGGAGAGAGAGAGAATCTTAAACATACTCCATGCTCAGCGTGGAGCCGGATACGGGGTTCGATCCCATGACCTCAAGGCTGTGACCTGAGTCGAAATCTAGAGTCGGTCGCTTAACCGACTGAGCAAGCCAGGTGCCCTTATGTATATTTTAAATATGCGTATATGGCATTTCTGGGCATAAATTAGTATAAACTGACATTTTACAGAATGCTATCTAACAAATTAAATGAAAAAACAAGACTGATAATTAGCACACCCGATGTGCATTGACAAAGAGCCACTGCAAAAATGCTTCAGAAAAAGGCAATCCCTTCAGAAACATTAACAAACGGGACAAAGTTCTTTATATTGACAATTTACTTAGCATATCCTTCATGGATAATCCAAAAGGAAGCTTTCATTCGACTCACATGGAATTATAAATTTGCACTGAAGGAAGCTAAATCCACAATGTGCTGAATGATTTTCCCGCAGCAAGTATGGTGAAGACATTCTTACAGCTTCCATCAACACTTGGCTCATGTTATCCATAACAAATAGTTATTGTATTTTATTTTTATTTAGCAATTACGTAATACTCACTATGTCTCAGGCGTTGTCCTACATGCTTTACAAATAGGAACGCGACTGATCCTCATAACCACCCTCTGAGGTAGATACTGTTATTATCCGGGACTTATAGATGAAGGCATTAAAGCCGAGACTAGTTTTAAACTAACTTGCTCAGGGTCACAGAACTGGCCAGTGGTAGAGGCAGGAGCCAAATGCAGGCCACCTGGGTCCCGGGTGCCGACTCTTAACCACCATCAAGGCCTCAGATTGTATTCAACTATCGTTCCCTGCTCAGAGCAGAATGCAAAAGTAAATCTTCAAATCCCTGCACCAGCACTTCCTGCCTGTGAGACCCGGTATGAAATGATTAGCAACAACCCCTGAATGTTTGACTAGATAAAATATTAATTCCTACCACCCAATTTCAATTTTTGTTTGGGATGACTGGTTGCCATTTGGGGGAAATGTCAAAGCTTTATACCCTTTTATCTGAAAATACATGTAGTTTTTTTTGTTTTTTTTTTTTTTAAGACTAAGTAAACATACGCCAGTGTTGAGGATGCTGAGTCTTGTAGGCTAATGAGTAGGCTGTTTCCTTAATCCCATCTCTTTATGGGGCTGTGTCCTGGTCATCACCTCACCAGGGACTTCCTCAGAGAGGCCTTTCCTAAGTGCCTATCTGAAAACCTCCTACAGTGTGTGTGTGTGTGTGTGTGTGTGTGTGTGTGTGTGTGTGAGAGAGAGAGAGAGAGAGAGAGAGAGAGAGAGAGAGAGAGAGGGAGGAGCAGAGAGAGAGGGAGAGAGAGAATCCCAAGCAGGATCTGCTTGGTCAGCGCAGAGACCAATGCGGGGCTCGAACCCACAAACTGTGAGATCATGACCTGAGCCGAAATCAAGAGTCAGACGCTCAACTGACCGAGCCACCCAGGCGCCCTGGTAGATAGGGTTTTGAATGACGGAATGAGAAGACTGGCGAGTAGAATTTCACAAAGCAATGCTTGCGCTCACTGGAAGTAATAAAGGAGCCGGTGCAGGGAGAGATGGGGGTGCTGGGGCACACAAAGGCCTCTGTTGAATCAACAGTGCCTAAGCATTCAGTCTCTTCATGATTTCACACTCCGTCCTGGGAACATGGGGAAATGGTTCAAGTTACTTTCCAAGGAAAGAGAAACCCCATGGTTGCTAAATCAGAAACACTGAAGATTTACTAATCTCTAAAAGACGGGACATCCCTCTTGCTAACTTCTCTATTTTATCCTTCAGCTTAGCTCTGTTTCTGTTCAGTGGAGGACAGGTAGTCGCCATCTTTCTTTTAATAGTTCTGGAGCGGTTTACTATCCATCACAGAAATCTGACCGTCTTCTTTCCGGGCTGAATGATTTCAGCTCATTCTTCTTTCTTACACTCCATTTCGAGTAATTCTGTAATCATCGTGGTGCCTTCTCTATTGACTTTCATGTTGGGGCTCTGGGAAGAGGAAACAAGGACAGCGTAGTCACTGTCGGCCTGTGTGGGCCCGTAAGTCATTGAGCTTTCTCGGATTTGTAGCATTTGCACCTCCAAGGCTCCTTGCAAATGAACAGTTCACAGCCAGCATCCATTTTCACTGTTTGCTCTGAATGTTATTTCAGTCGATTCTTAACAATATGGTCCTCCTGAATTTCTCGCTCTGTGGGATTGGTATCTCTGGGATTAACAGACTGTGACTCCCTGTATGTGCTCTCTTGGGGCTAGGAACCCTGAGCGAACATTTGTTTTTTAGATTTACTCTGCTCCTTAGAGACACTCGGAATTGATTTTTTTTTTCTTTTCCTTCCAGCAATCATTTACTACCTTTCTTCAAATATAATCAGTCTTCTTTACAAGATAGTGAAAACAGAGTGGAGTTTGCATGCCATTAACTCCACAGTTGCGAGTTCCTCTCCCTCACAGTTCCTTCTCTGATTTAAGTCAGCCATCTTGAATGATAGCAAGGTGTTCTAAGAAAGGACTGCCTTGAGCAAGAAGGGAGAAGTGTATTCATAAGACAGAAGAGCCATCGTATGAGAAAGAGTCATGACTAAGTACATCTGAGTACTGGAAGAGGAGAAAACATTTTTCATTTTTTGTTTATAAGGATATTGGAGACTTTATTAGAACCTACATTTTAACCTTTCCTATCATCAGGAAAGACATCTAAAGTAGAAAATACATAATATTTGTGACAACTAGTAATGGAAGAAAGATTTGCAGTACATGACAAAGTGTTCCCACCTCCAGGCTAAACAAAAGGCCTGGCAAGGCTCTCAGTCTGACCACATCCAATTCCTTTTTTCGTACCAAAAGAACAACTGTGAAATCGGCTTTTAATTTGAAAAAGATCAGGCTTGGGATGAATGTATGTAGAAATAGTTCTGTATCATGGAAACGTGTTTAATTATATTGTCTGTCATTTTATTATCTATTAGAAATCATTTTTACTTAACATAGAATTAACTTAACACATGATTATTGATTTCCTACTACGCACTGAGCATGATTTCAGGAGATAAGGCACAACGAGAAACAAAATTCCACTCTCATTCTAGTGGAAAAAGACAATGAATATAAGAAAAAAATGATAGGGGATGTCTGAATATGGTAAATGCTGGACAATAATAAGTAGATCCAGGTAAGAAGGATCAGGAGTGTAGGCGTGGGAGCAGAGAAATGCAGGCTGCAATTTGAATTAAGGTGTTTGGGGGCACCTGGGCGGCTCAGTCAGTTCAGCTTCCGACTTTGGCTCAGGTCGTGATTTTGCAATTCGTGAGTTCGAGCCCCGCGTCGGGTTCTGTGCTGACAGCTCGGAGCCTGGAGCCCGCTTCGGATTCTGTCTCCCTCTCTCTCTGCCCCTCCCCCACTCATGCGCACTCTCTCTCAAAAATAATATAAACATTAAAAAAAAAAAAAGAACCAGTATAGGCCAATTGTATTAGGGTGTTCGGGATAGTCCAAGAAACATTTGGAGATGAGGGCGTAGTCAAGTGGCGGCTCTCTGGGGAAGAAAGATGCCAGGCAGAGGGCGCCACTCAAAAAAAGGTCCTAAGGCTGGAGCAGGCCTGGCATACTCAGGGAAGCAGAGCAAAGTGAATGAATGGGAGAGAATTCGAAAATGAGGTCAGAGTGGTAACAGGAAGCTGCAGGAAAGAGGGGAGGCGGGTATAGCCCTGCACGGGCTTCTGGTAAACCCGAGAATTCAAATGCACACAGCCTGCCGGAAAGCCTGCCCTCTGCACACGCTGGCCTGATCCAGTAGGAGGCTTCCTGCCTAGACACAAGTTCCTGGAATCGCTTTGACTTCAACATTGTAACTTTATGGAATGGGTCTTCGGCCGCACAGAGTCCTCCGGGACTGTGTAATGCACCAAAAATGATCAGACCAGCGAAAAATCTAACTACGCTTCATTAAATAAGGTAAAACGTCTTCTTATCCTATCCCTGGGGAAAAAACCAAAAGAACAACAACCATGCAGCAAACAAAATAAAAACTACAACCACCACAAAATTATGTCGCTTACAAGGCTCATGTACTAAGCCCTGCAATCACTCTATAGACACATGTCCTGAAGAGCCATTTTCGGGGCACTGGGTCATGTCTGAGAGGTCAGAGGCCCTAAACAACGGGGTCAGTTTTGAATCCTGGCTGCAGGCTGAACATCTGACTCCCAAATGGTCTCAGTTAATAACCTGGTCTTGACAGCATGAGGATTTGTTAAGCTTCGCTGCTCGCTTAATCATTTTGCCAAATGGTTTCTCAATCTTCCCTTCACATCAGGCCTCTAAGCTGAAATGTATATGAAAAGGACTCATCAGACTTGAGTTGGGTCAAGGAATCAGTCGTGATTATGATGGCGGTGGAAAGATGGAACGGAAGGAGAAGCAAGTCTTCTTGTTTGCAGTGAAACAGGACGCCCCAAGGCGGTGACCCAGCTGGAAGGATGATCTTTACGGTCAAGTGACTTGACACAAGGGGAAATTGTGAGAGTGACACTAGGGCCAGAAAGCCTCATACAGAACTTGTGTTCACAATGTCCAAGTGCTCAAACTGGCTGATTACCTGGTTTGTCATGTTGTCATTTACCCCTGACAATGTTGAGCTTGACTGGAGCCCACTGCACTCGGAAACATCCAGATTAAGAAATCCCTTGCCCCTTTTGCGTTCCAGGAAAGGGGTTACTGAGAAGAACCACCTGGTCCCCACGTGACTTAGATAAGACTCAGAGATGACCCCCTTGTTTTACCAGGACCGGGCCAGACACAGATCTACCAAATTCCCATTTGCTGTTTTATGAAAGTGTAGCTGAGTTGTTTGTAGCCACTGACCAATCTAGACAACCTACCTGCTAATCCGACTTGATCAAACTTTATTTTCTCTTCTTCTCCCAGGCCCAAGAATTGTATCTACCCTCAGCCAGCATTGGAATTCAGAACCATCCATCTTTAAGGACCCCCCCCTAAGAATAGGGTAACCCTGACCCAAAGGAAAAACATTTCCTGCTTGGCTGTCTAATCATGCTACCTACTCTTCCCACTCCACCGTATCTGATTCTTTCTAACCTTGTTTATCCTTTCCTTGGAAAGAAAATTCCTTTCTGCCTTGTTTTTCAAACAGTTGTAGATGCCGTGGTTGGAATGTCTTCTCTACTGCAATAGTCTCCCTTTCCCTGTATTAAAGGAATCAGCCTCCCATTATGGCAATAATCCTTTTAAACAAAGAATCTTCTGATCTGGCCGCACATGTGATTTTTATTTGACACATCCCAACAAAAGGCAACAGAACTCTAAGAACGTAAAATAGGAGGAGAACGTATTCTTTTTGGTGAATATCCGAAGTCCTGCCAATCCCTTACTAACTCATGGATTGACTTATCAGCTGGCTTCTTGAGGGTAAATGGGTTTCAGAGGTGTGTGTATGTGTGCTTCCGGGCTCCCGTGCCTGTGCCTTTGGGGAGGGCCTTGTAGGGAAAGCTGGGATGAAAGCAATGAAGCATCCATAGACATCACTCTAGTCTGAATTTTGGTGTCCCTCCCAAATTGCATATGTTGAAATGCTAACGCCCAAAGATGTATCAGGAGGTGGGGCCTTTGGGAGGTGATTAGGTCATGAGGGTAGAGCCTTCATGAATAGAATCAGTGCCCTTCTAAGAGACTCCAGAGGGCTCCCTAGACCCTTCCACCATGCAAGGACACAGAAGGGCACCAGCTATGAAACAGGAAGTGGGCCCTCACCAGGCACTATACTGAAAATGCTGGGTCCTGATCTTGAACTTCCAGCCTTTAAAACTATGAGAAATAGGGGTGCCTGGGTGGCTCAGTAGGTTAAGCATCTGACTCTTGATTTTGGCTCATGTCATGATCCCAGGGTCGTGGGATCAAGCCCCGAGTTCGGCTCTGCCGCTGACAGCAAAGCGCAGAGCCTGCTTGGGAATCTCTTTCTCCGGCTTTCTCTGCCCCTCTTCTGCTTGTGCTCTCTCTCATTCTCAAAATAAATAAACAAACTTAAAACATTTTTAAATAACTATGAGAAGTAAATTTTCTGTTGTTTATAAGCTCCCCAGTTTGTAGTATTTTGTTATGGAGGCACAAATGAATGAAGACAAACATGCTGTTGGCTTATAGATGTGTTAAAGAACAAACATTCAATAGAATAAAGTTGACGATCTAATTGGCTTTATTAAGCGATTCATGAATGGAGCCACATCCCATCTGGCAAGTAGAGAGATGGTCCCAGTTGCACAAAATGGGAGGTTTTTATGGGCAGAAGAGTGGGGCAAGGAAGTTCTTGGCACAGCAAAACAAAACAAAACAAAAACAAAACGAAAGGGGTGTTTCATCTTCTTTTGGGGTGGGGAAGAACAAATGGCTTTTTACCAGGCAGATTGACCTCATTAGTGCTGATTCGGAAAGTTTGGATGGGCTGCTAAAAGGTCATTCCTGGGAGAGGTTGAAACTGTGATTAACTCTTAGTTTGCTCTCATGAGGGACAAATGACCCTGTTTGGGCTTGTTGTTCCTTTTTCTAGAGCTAGGGGTTCCCCACACTGCACTCCCGGTGCCAGGAGGGGAAGGCTGTTGGAGTCAGACCTGCTGTGGGGGTCTCTCAGGGCCTCTGTGGGAGCCTGGACTCCCAGCATACCTTCATCAGGGAATTTCCCACTGCACCCCTGTAGACAAGGCTAAGAAGTCCCTGTGACCTCTGGCCTCAAGGGAACAGGCAAATCTGCTTTGGAGCGTGGTAGAATTTGCCATCCCTGTGAGTCCCTCCGAAGTCCCCACTGGTGGCCTACTTCATCCAGAGTCCCTGACCCGGATCAAGCTCAAGGTGCCTAGACGCTGAGTCACAGTGGCTCACCTTGTTTCTTTTTAACAGGTGTTAATGACCTTCCTCCTGTCACATCTCAGGCCTGGAGAAACTCAGTTCCTGAGAGAACAGAGTTTAGACTTTCCTCTTTTTTCTAGTAATTTAATGCAGAGTTATTTTGTTTAGACTTTAACATATATTTAATTTGTTTACTAATTAGGCACTTAGCATCTTTTCAATGGAGTTTTCAGCCATTTTCGTGCTAAGTGTGGTTTTAAAAAAAAAAGTGTCTCTAATTTACCCAATTAAGGATTGCACTGTAAAAAATTTCAGACAGTTGTTCAAATGATTTGTTGCAAATCGCTTCTCAGGAAAAGATATGGCAATCCTATGCTTTCGAAAAGAAGCCAGGCATGTGTATATCGTGAATGCTATTTCTTTCATGAGCTTGTCTACCAACTTCAATTCATTTCAAGGGGGAAAGAAAAATCAGTTATATCTCAGAGCCTTGCAATTCAAGCATGATGCCATTTTCTCCTGTTGTGGTTATGGTATATCAAACTCTCTAAATCCACAAATCCGCTTTCATTTTTTGTGACGTTTGTTATATTCTTTAGTTAATCTTCCACTTGGCAGTTGTAACGTTCTCCAGACTCCCGACGTTAATGCAGCTGAGTTTAAGAGTGCACTTCAGCTCTCCGTCAAAGAGATTTCAAATATACTCATACGAGGGAGTGGATGTCCACTAAATTTGCTTTCATTTGGGGAATTATTATTTAATTTTGTCAAAGATATCCCAGAAGTTAACATAAGGAAAAAAACCATAAATCAATACCCGCAAATGTGATGACCGAGAATTATGTGCCAATTAGGAAGAAATGTGATTTCAAAAGGCCACTTAAGCAACCTAATTATCGGCCACCAAATGGGAATGTATCAAAATAAGTTAAAATTGATAAAAATCAGTACTAGCACTAGGTTCATCTCAAAAGGATTGACGACGGCAAAAGCAAAGCCAAAAATAATTAAACCACAACAAAATAGCAGATGAAGACTGACAAGGAAGGAACATCCAAATCAATCCTCTTCTACGAGACTACGGAACTCTTTATGCTACTGTATATCTATGACCCAGAAAACAAATAACGCCAGCAAAAGAAACAGTTTCGCATTAAAGCTTTTCTTCATTTTTATTATTCTTTTTTTTAATGTTTATTTATTTTGAGAGAGAAAGAGGGGGTGTGGTGGGGGGAGGGGCAGAGAGAGAAGGAGAGAATCTCGAGTAGGCTCCATGCTAACAGTACAGAGCCCAACGTGGAGCTTGATCTCACGAACTGTGAGATCATGACCTGAGTCGAAATCAAGTCACATGTTTAATGAACTGAGCCACCCAGGTGCCTCCTCCTTGTTCTTCTGCATGTTTCTGTCTAGTTCTCCCAGAACCATTTGCTAAAGAGAGTCTTTTTTCCATTGGATACTCTTTCCTGCTTTGTGAAAGATTGTTGGCCATACATTTGTGGGTCCATCCAATTCTGGGTTCTCTATTCTATTCCATTGGTCTATGTGTCTGTTTTTGTGCCAACACCTTACTTAATGATTACAGCTTTGTAGTAGAGGGTAAAGTCCAGGATTATGATGCCTCCCATTTTGGTTTTCTTTTTCTTTCTTTTTTTTTTTTTAATTTTTTAATGTTTATTTATTTTTGAGAAAGAGAGACAGAGTGTGAGTGGGAGAAGGGCAGAGAGAGAGGGAGACACAGAATCTGAAGCAGGCTCCAGGCTCTGAGCTGTCAGCACTTATTTGTTGGGAGATTTTTGATAACTGATTCAATTTCTTTGCTGTTTATGGGTCTGTTCAAATTTTCTATTTCTTTCCGTTTGAGTTTTGGTAGTGTGTGGGTGTCTAGGAATTTGTCCATTTCTTCCAGATTGTCCAGTTTTTTGGCATATGATTTTTCATAGTGTTCTCTAATAACTGTTTGTATTTCTGTGGTGTTGGTTGTGATCTCTTCTCTTTCCTTTGTGATTTTATTCATTTGGATTCTCTTTGTTTCCTTTTTGAGAAGTCTGGCTAGGGGTTTATCAATTTTGTTTATTCTTTCAGAAAACCAGCTCTTAGATTCATTGGTCTGTTGTACTGTTTTTGTAGATTCCATATTGTTTATTTCTGCTGTAATCTTTATTATTTCTCTTCTTCTGCTGCTGGCTTTGGGGTTTCTTTGCTGCTCTGCTTCTAGTTCCTTTAAGTGTGAGGTTAAATTCTGTATTTGGGATTTTTCTTGTTTCTTGAGATACGCCTGGATTCCAATGTATTTTCCTCTTAGGACTGCCTTTGCTGCATCCCAAAGGGTTTGGACTGTCATATTTTCATTTTCATTTGCTTCTGTAGATTTTTAAAATCTCTTCAATTGCCTGGTTGACCCATTCATTCTTTAGTAGGATATTCTTGAACCTCCATGCATTTGGAGGCTTTCCAAATTTTTTCGTGTGGTTGATTTCAAGTTTCATAGCATTGTGATCTGTAAATACGCATGGTATGATCTCAATTCTTTTGTATTTGTTGAGGGCTGTTTTGTGACTCAGTATGTGATCTATTTTGGAGAGTGTTCCGTGTGCACTCAAGAAGAATGTGAGCACTGGGTGTTGTATGGAAACCAATTTGACAATAAATTTCATATTAAAAAAAATAAATTCAAGACCAAATATATTCTTGGGAACTTGAAAAGCTCAAAAAATTTTAAAAAATAATAAAAAAAAAGAAGAATGTGTATTCTGCTGCTTTTGGATGAAAAGTTCTGAATGTATCTGTCAAGTCCATCTGGTCTGGTGTATCATTCAAGGCCATTGTTTCTTTATTGCTTTTATGCCCATATGATCTGTCCATTAAAGTCCCCTGCAATTACTGTATTCTTTTTTTTTAATGTTTTTATTTATTTTTGAGACAGAGAGAGACAGATTATGAACAGGGAGGGGCAGAGAGAGAGAGGGAGACACAGAATCTGAAGCAGGCTCAGCACAGCTGTCAGCACAGAGCCTGACGTGGGGCTCGAACTCACGGACTGCGAGATCATGACCTGAGCCGAAGCCGGACGCTTAACCGACTGAGCCACCCAGGCTCCCCTACTGTATTCTTATCAATAAGATTGCTTATGTTTATGACTAATTGATTTATATATTGAGGTTCTTCCAAGTTGGGGGCATAAGCATTTACAATTGTTAGCTCCCCTTGATGGATAGACCCCTTAAATTACGCTATAACGCCACCCTACTTGTAGTGGTGGTTTGGACCTTCCACCAGGTGTGCTTTGATTTGTTCATTGAAGTAACCCTGGAAAAAATTGCACAAGGGGATGGTGGTGGTGGAGAAAGCCTTATCCCATACAAAGAGAGAAATGATGGGGCGGGGGGGGGTGGGGAGCAGAAAAGGAATTGACCGGGCAGAGAATCAGAGAAACTATACAGCTTAATCTAGAGAGAGAGAGAGAGAGAAATAAAGAAGGAGATACAGAAGAGGTGTAAAAAGCATAGATTAAAAATGCCTGCTTAAACAAACCAACAACCAGAATAGAGAAGGGAAGAAAGAAGAAGAAAAAAAAAAAATATATATATATAAATATATATGTAAATATGTATAAATATATATTACATTAGATTAAATTAATTTAAATTTATTTAAATTAATTAAATATAAATAAATAAATAAATAAATAAATAAATAAATAAATAAGAAAGAATTGACCAAAAGTCGGATCAGAAAATGCAAAACCACTGGACCGATGTCTGATGGTGCCTTTGAACCGGTGGCTGTGCTGGCCTGGAGGAGGGGCCCTCTGGTTCTGTCCGTGTCGGTCCTGGTCTGGCAGGTGCGCAGTTACTGGGCACAGAGGGCTGCGGTTTGGTGTAAGCGGTCCCACCTCCACTGGGGGGCCGCTGTCCTGTGCCCCCAGCTCCATCGTGTTG
The DNA here is from genome assembly GCF_018350175.1 of Felis catus. Classification (NCBI taxonomy): domain Eukaryota; kingdom Metazoa; phylum Chordata; class Mammalia; order Carnivora; family Felidae; genus Felis; species Felis catus. The sequence goes on along the minus strand of NC_058386.1, from coordinate 116,684,984 downwards.
GTGATGGGGAGGAAACTGGCAACACCCGGCCCCTCCTCCCTGGACTGGGTGTCCCGGACCGCCCCGTGCAGGCAGCCCTCACCACGCCACACACACCTGAGTGGGACGCTTTGGCCCACTCCACAGTCTCCCACGCCTCCCAGGTGCCGGGCTGGGATTCAGACCCCAGGGTCGTAAGGGATCTCGCTCCACCCGTGCCCAGTGCTGGGGTAGCGCCACTCTGCCCGTCTGACAGAGGGCTTCTGGCTGGCGCCTGCAGGGTCTTTTGCCCGTTGGCCCCCGGAGCTATTTCTGTCACTCCGGCTGTTACCATTCTTAATCGATGACTATTTCTCTACCGCATCGGGAGTGGAGAGCAGCAGTCCAGAGCAGAGCACAGCCTCTGGAACCGGACCGTCGGCGGTCAGATCCCGGTACCGTATCTTCGCGCCACGCCACGACGCTCTACTTCTATCATCTCTGTAAATGCGCATCAGAATGGCTATTTCCCACGACTGCTGTGTCGACCCACCGAGTGAAGACACGTACCTCATTTAGAACAATGCCCGACCTGGACACGAACTTGGCTGACCTCATTAATGCACCCGCATCCCTTCTAGCAGAGACTGGGGTGCACAACAGCAGGTCGTCGGTAAATATGGGGAATTCTAAGCAATTTCGGGTCACAGATGCTTGGGATTCTGTGTCTTCCTCTCTCTGTGTCCCTCACTAGCTTGCTCTCTCTCTCTCTCTCCCAAAAATAAATAAACATTAAAAAAAAAAAAGAATTGTTATGTGTGTGTTGACCTCGCCTATGGCTCCCTGAGGGACTGGAATAAGTTTTTGCCTTTGTTTTGCCTGTCTCAGGACTTCCCCGGGACCGAGGTGGTACCCTGGGCAGTTTTTGCCAAAAATATTTATAGGCAAATATATTAGATGTTGCCGCCTAGGATAAAAGGTAACAGCTGGGGTAAGAAGTATACCCCAAAACTTAGGAAGGAAGAGTCTTGGGAAGAAAATACTTGGAGAATAAAGGCTTTGAAAAACTCCCACAAATTCCAAATATTCTAGAAGTCCACATGAATGTCTAGGTCACAACACGTTCTCAGAAATGATCTGAGAAGTTCTTAATCTCTAGCCCCTGGCCAACCTTCAGGCTCTGTACAACCAAGACGTGAAAGCTAAGGTAGAGTTTTAAACCGCCTGGCAATGGAGAAGTGCCCCAACACATATCCAATCTACAAAGACTGGAATAATCTTCGGTTTGGGTTGGCTCCAGGTATTTAAGGAAGAGGTTGTCAAATTGCCAGCTACAACTCAGCTAATGGGACAGAGACTTCAGTTGGCCATACACAAGAAAGAATACAGGTACTACAAAATTAATTTTAAAAAGCCAGTAAACAGGGGCGCCTGGGTGGCTCCGTCGGTTAAGCGTCCAACTTCAGATCAGGGCATGATCTCAGTTTGAGCCCCCAGTCGGGCTCTGCACTGCCAGCTCAGAGCCTGCTTGGATCCATTTTCTCGCTCTCTGCCCCTTCCCCGCTCTCGCGTGCACACACTCTCTCTCAAAAATAAATAAACGTTGCAAAAGCAACAGCAAGAAAAGAAAGAAAAACCCGGTAAACAAACAACAACAACCACATAAGCAGCAACAAGAAACCTTAAGGCAGGGGGAGCATCTAATTTTCAGAGTTGCTACATTTATAGTATTCAAAGTGTCCGGTTTTCAAAAAAAATATAAGGCATTGTAATAAAATAAGAAAACATATGCCATTCACAAGAAAAAAAGCAATTAATAGAAAATGTCTCTGGGAAAGCCCAGCCTAGAATCACTTTTCATATGAAAATAATTACAGTCCTTCTCTAATACAAATAAACCAGAGTTTGTTTCTTTCTATCTTCAAGTCTATGATGCACGCATATGAAGACATCCTTGCATTATCTGAAGCCATCGTGATACACATGATTTTTCAAAGGAGAATCTTTTCATATAAAAGTTGCTGAATTTTATATTTCATTCTTCCGATTATCATCTTTAGATGTCTTGACACAAAATTCATCTACACTTTGAGGGAGCTGGTTCTGCAACAGCAGTTTCCGCTGACATTTTTTGGGATCAATACAAATTAACTCAAAGAGCAGATAACACATTCTGTCACTGTGTGCCTGTCAATTAATGGTACTCCTGAGAGTTAAATTATTTCAGTATTCAGGGGGAAGCATTAACAGTGGAATGGCCTTGTAACTGTTTTGAAATAAGTTAGTTTCCCTGACTTAGTCTAATACAACTATGCGTATGTTTTCTTTTCTTCTCTTTTTAACGTACATATTTTTGGCATTTTGGTCATTCTTGCGAGCCCCAAAGAGAAGGACAGTAAAGTGATGGAAAATGTTTCGGAACCACCAGGAGTAATGACACGTAGATGTGTCCTAGTTGGTCAGTCTAGAAGATATATGCTATATCCGAAAGTATTTAAACAATCAGAAAAGACATAGGACCTTCTCAGATCAATGATTTCTGCTGTCCAAAGTGATTTCTAGAGGTAGCTTTGGTTTGGAAAAAGAGGATGATATTCGCTGTGTAATGATAAATAGGGCACAAGAATCCTATCCATCACTGATCACTTATAACTGAAAACCTTAAATCTAGTTTACAACCTTCTGGCATGCACAGGCTCACACGATCTGTTTCAAATTTACTTTTCCGGTCTCGTTTTTAACTGTTGCCCTCTCTGAAACTTCTACTCAAGGCACCCTGATCAAATTACTGCCTCCTGACGTGATTTATACCTTTCCGACTCCACGCCCTTTCTCAGAACACTCGCTTCTGGCGCATCGTTGCCGCCTCGACTCCCCCTCGGACTCCCCCGTTTCTGCCTGACAAAAGCCTGAGGCTGCCAGGAGGAGGTGTCACTGCCATACCCTCTGTGGAAAAGAGGTGTGGCTCTTTCACTGGGCATGAGACAGAACCACGTAGTGTTAGTTTTGTTTGGATCTGGATCGGAGGAACATTCTGGATACCTCCCTAACCATCATAGCTCTGGAGTCCTTTGCTCTTGGATGAGGCAATACCCTAGCCTTCTATCCTGCACTTCCTTACGCAGCAAAACAAGCCGTTCCCTGGTAACCTACCTTCTTTTTGCCGACAATGATTCTTACCATTTCCTCAGCTAATATGTAGGCTATCTTGAATCTTATCATCATTCTGTACACAGAGAAGAAATGCACGTGTCAGGATGTCTAGCAGAGTGCAGAAAAGTACAGTGCTGATTCACAGAGGACAGCTAGAGGTCAGGTGCTCAAGCGCAGACAACAACCATTTCTTAACTGAGGGGTCTGAACGTTGCGGCGGTACACAAATTCACCCCATCTTTACTGACGGTGGGAGAGATTATGGTGGCGTGTTAAGTGGAACCTGAAAGTTACAAAGGATTGTGAAATGTAGGGAAAACGATTTCTCGCAACTTCAGGAATCTTGGTCAAAAATGTACACAGTGGAGCAGCCCTGTGTTGTTGGCTGTTCCGTCCTCCTTGTGATGGCTTCATGAATGACGACTTCATTGCACATACAGCTTCCTGAGAATAATGAGATCTCCAAGGTAAAGAAAGCCGCATTGGTATTTGACTGTCTCGAAGTTTCTCAAGGGGCCCAAAGAACTGTAACTGCTCAGAAGGATAACCCGGCACAGGCAACAGTCGTTTTTTTTTGTTTGTTTGTTTCTGTTTTTTTTTGTTTGTTTGTTTTCTTGAGTTGCTTGGTCACGTGTCTCATTGTTTGTCTGAAACTGTCAACTCCAGGCGAGCTTTGATAGAGAATGAAATTTCTTATGTTATCTACCTGATTTCTGAGACTTGATCCCAAAATTAGGGGCTTAGAGTGTATAGAGACTAGATAGAAAGTGTAAATTATGGGGTTTGCTGATGCATCTTTAGCAATCGACTTCTCTCACAGAAGAGGAACATGTGAAGATTCCCCATTAGTCCTGCTCACAGTTATTTTCGCTGTCAGCAAGGACTCTTGGGAGCATAGAGGTGGCTTGCCCCAGTCTCTGTTCCCCAAGACGATTTCTTGTTTCTGTGATTCAGCTTTTGTCTGAATTAAAAACTGTTTTTGAATCTGAAGACCTCTTATTAGAAGTTTGCAAATTTGGAATGGAATAGTATCACTAGCAGTGGCCAAGTTTTAGCAGTGTGGTTTCTTCCAGTGGCCTCTTCCAGACTTTTTGAACTTGACCAAGGGGCAAGGGGGAGACCCTGACCTCCGTGGGATCTAGATCAGAACACTCTTCCTAAGGTTCCTCCTGCCTCCACGGCAGAAGTCCAGAAGGTGCCTTTAATCTAGTTACGACTGCCCAGTCTCAGATCTCCGTGCGCCTGTCGCCAGGGGTGAAAAGATACCCAAGAGCTCTGTGTGCTTCTAATAACCCGGCCCTCCCTGGTCAATGTTCAATGACTCACATCCATTGTTTGCCTTGAGATCATCAAGACAAATGGCATTGTGCCCGTTTTCTTGATTTCCAATTATGACCGCATGCGGGCTGGTGCTTTTCGGCATTCTCACCTACATGTGGCTCTGGGCAGCGAGGCGACCCCCCCACCCTGCAGTCTTCCTTCACTCGTCCCCATTTTATTTTTCCCCCTGTCACCAAGCGATACACTATGTATCCTACTCATTTATTTGCTTAACTCCCTCCACCGGATGAGGGCAAGATTTCTTTATCTATATCTTTCACGAACTACTCCAGTTTAAGTTACAGTCAAGTGTGGATGCACAAATAGCACCGACAACAATAAAAAGAAGTGCACGATAGAATTTCAAGGTCTCGCCGTGTAAACTTGATCTTTGGTTTCAGTTTTAGAATGCAGGTGCCACAGGGGCAGGGAGCGTATCTTTTGGGAGCTCCTGGCACAACCCACCAGTGGCTTTATCCACCAGTATTTGAGGACACACCGTCTGTTTCTTTTCACGAGGAGTTAGTTTCTGACTCAGATAACCAAACTCATCACACCCAGGCATTTAAGGAAGTGGTTTGGATTTCCCTGTTGCATGTATGGGGTCCTTAACGGAGAGAATAGCAATTTTGGGTGTCCTGCCGTAATCATATCCGCAATTTCTTCTGTGTGTAAAGACATAAGCCCCGAGCTGTATTCCAATTGCCAGATGATCATTTCCTGTTACTACCTTGGTAAGACGAAGCAATTGTTTTCACTATTTCCCCAAACCATTACCTCCCCCTTCAATTTTATCGGTTCTTTTCTCTTGACATGTGAAGATGCATGTACAAAAAGAAAAATAGGCCTGTTATGGTCTATTTTCCCTGGTTATCATACTACATTTTCAAATTTTTCTCAAAGATCCGAATTCTGCCTTAGGCTACTCTAACACGACCTTTATATCTTTTCCTTCAGAGTTTGCTTACATGGGCAGATCCAGACTTTTTTTCTTCTTTCCCTGTATAGACATACTTTTGTGCCAAAACTTTAGATTCAATCAATGCCTACTTAGGGTACTCGTTAATTCATTCAGTAAAAATCTACGGAGTACCAACTATGTTGTAGGTATAATGCTATTTATTTATTTATTTATTTATTTTTAACGTTTATTTTTTTTTTTGAGAGACAGAGAGAGAGAGAGAGAATGAGTATGAGTGGGGGAAGGGCAGAGAGAGAGAGCGAGAGGGAGAGAGAGCATCTCAAGCAGGCTCTACAACGTCAGTGCAGAGCCTGACGTGGGGCTCGAACAAACAAACCGTGAGTTCATGACCTGAGCTGAAATCAAGAGTCAGACGCTTCACTGGGGCGCCTGGGTGGCGCAGTCGGTTACGCGTCCGACTTCAGCCGGGTCACGATCTCGCGGTCCGTGAGTTTGAGCCCCGCGTCGGGCTCTGGGCTGATGGCTCGGAGCCTGGAGCCTGTTTTCCGATTCTGTGTCTCCCTCTCTCTCTGCCCCTCCCCCGCTCATGCTCTGTCTCTCTCTGTCCCAAAAATAAATAAACGTTGAAAAAAAAATTAAAATAAATAAATAAATAAATAAATTAAAAAAAAAAAAAAAAAGAGTCAGACGCTTAACCGACTGAGCCACCCAGGAGCCCCAGAACACCTTTTTAAAGACACCTAAGACAAAACCGTTCCCTTTATGGAGCTTTTAGCTGAATAGAGAGGGTGGACATTTTATAAATAGATGTAAGCGGGGGGGGGGGGGGGGGGGGGGGGGGGGGGGGGGGGAGAGGGAATATAAAGGAGTGAAAGATTGCTGTTATTTTGGGGAAAGCGTCAGTTACCCATCAAACTAAGTAATAACAGATAAGTACGTGGTTCCGGGAAGACAGAGCAGGTGGAGCCCGTGGGGCAAGGAAGTGGATGGTAAGAGTAGGGCTGGAGAGGTTGGCACAAAGACATTGTGTGCCTGAATAAAGAGTTGGGACTTTACCGCCCGGGAAAATGGATTCAAGAGTCTGAAAATGTTACCAACCTGACAAACAAATCTGGAAACAAGAAAGCTCATTCTGGCTGAAAAGAGCTTGAGCAAGGCTTGAGGGGGCAATACTGCCACATTTCCCACCGTCAGGCACAGGTATCGATGACAGAAATGAGTTTGCGTTTGTGATCCGTTTCTCACCCATCCTCACAGCCACTGATGTGTCAGTGTGTAGAGGCCACGGATGAGGTCCGTAAGAAGGCACAGAGACAGTAACGGGGACTGTCGGGTTTTGATTTGCTCACAGGATCTCCAACTGCAGCCAGTCAGCCAGCTCTCAATGCCATTGATCCCCAGGCCCTAGGAGGCCAGTGTCAGAGCTCAAGTTTTTCCCAAGGAGTTTCTTGGAGAAACCTCGTGGATCTTGAAGCCCTAGTTTAAAAGTGTGGGCGTCCCACTGCGCTGTTAGGTATTTACTCCGAGAATACAAAAATGCTGAGTCAGGGCACCTGGGTGGCTTAGTCGGTTAGGCATCTGATTCTTGATTTCAGCGCAGCCATGATCCCACGGTTTCTGGGATTGAGCCCCGTGTGGGGCTCTGAGCTGACAGCATGGAGCCTGCCTGGGATTCTCTCCCTCTCCCTCTGCCCCTCCCCCACACTTGCGCGTGTGTGTACGTTCTCTCTTTTTCTCTCTCAAAATAAATAGATATTTTTTTAAAAAATAATAATTCAAAGGGATACACGCATGCACCCTGATGTTTACAGCAGCATTTTCTACAATAGCCAAATTATGGAAATAGCCCAAGCGTGCATCATCTGAAGGATGGATAAAGAAGAGGTGGTTTATATACGCGATGGAATATTACTCAGTCGTCAAAAAGAATGAAATCTTGCCACTTGCAATGACATGGACAGAGCTAGAGAGTCTTACGCTAAGCAAAATCAGTCAATCGGAGAAAGACAAACGCCATATGATTTCATTCATATGTGGAATTTAAGAAACAAAGCAGATGATCAGAGGAAGAAAAAGAGAGAGAAACAAACCAAGAAACAGACTTTTGCCTGTAGAGAACAAACTGATGGTTACTAGAAGGAAGGTGGGTAGGGGGGTTGGCTGGAACAGTCGATGGGGATTAAGGAGGGCACTTGCTGTGATGAGCACTGGGTGTTGTTGGGGAGTGTGGAATCACTATATTGTACACGCGAAACCGTTGTTACACTGTATGTTAACTAACTGGAATTATAATAAACCTTAGAAAACAATACAAAGAAAGAAAGAAAAGGGTGGGTGTTCGACCACTTGGGCAAAACCGCTCAGGTGGCTGATTTCTGACTTGGATCTTCTGCTTCCTACTTTCTGACTCCAAGGGGGAAAAACTGCTTCAGTGATTTCAAGAAAGAAGGAAACATTTCGGACTACATAATTGTGATGGTGCGATAACCTCTAGTGGCACCTCTGGCCGATGGAAAGGCGATCCTGGCCCAGATCTCAGTTAGGATGCATGAAAATGGTGGCGAAATACAACAGGCAGAAATACTCAATGCACTGGAACATTCCTGACAGCAGTGGCCTCACTTCATCACGTGTTGCTTGTCATAAGTGAAACCACTTTTTCAGCTCCTCTCCCGTCGCTCCAATTACTTAGGGCTCCACCACACCTTTCACAAAAATTATTTTTGTTAATCATATGGTGATTTCCCTACTAGATTGTGAGCCACATGGGACCAAGAACCACGTTTTATTTGAGGCTGTGTCCACAGGATCCAGGACAATATAACTAATTGAATAAAAGACTGCCATTTATTTGATCACTTTTCAACTTTCCATTATGTGTATATATATATATTTTATATATATATATATTTTAAATGTTTATTTATTATATATATATATTATATATATATATTTTAAATGTTTATTTATTTTTGAGAGAAACCACGAGTGGGGGACGGGCAGAGAGGGAGAGGATCTGCTGTTAGCACAGAGCCTGACACAGGGCTCGAACTCACGCACTGTGAGATCATGACCTGAGCCAAAGTCGGACGCTTAACCGACCGAGCCACCCAGGCGCCCCACCATAATATATTTCTTACTACACAATCAATTTGCATGGAATCACCCTTTCCATCAACATACGGTGCGCCTTACAGGGGCAAGGACCAGGTCTTTATTTCCCCTTCATCTGGCACAGAGCATAGACATGAACTGAATTAAATTTATAAATGAAATGTTACGATGATGTCTTTGGCAACCGACTGATCAAAAGAGTGACAGTGATGTCACTGTTATCATTATTATAAAATTATTTCATTCATATTATGGTAAACAAAAGACAAATTTGAAATTGAGTGCAGAGATGACTGTGTAAAACCACGCCCCAATTAGCTGTATTCACTTCTGACAGGTCTCTCTAAGACATGGGATGGAGCTGATCTGTGTAAGAAGTGAATTATCCCAATTATTGAAAGAAACTTACTGGAACACGGTAGCCATTAAGTGGAAAAGCCAGCTTACTAGTTTCCCTTACAGTACTTGCAGTACACACACACACACACACACACACACACACACACACACTCAGACGCACATACACGTATGTGCACGCACACACAAGGACACACGCTTCTCTCTTGTCCTAGACTGATCTTTGAGTTTAATTGAGTTCCTAAATACGACTCTAGTGATTTAGCCATTAAGTAAAACAAGCCAGTTGATTTGAAAATATAACTTAAAAAAATTACATGAACAAATATAGTTATTGAAGAAAACACGTGAAGAAGTAGGGCATTAAGGTGTCCTCCGACGACAACATTTGGTGACGTATCTTTATCTATAATTATAATTATAATTACTTGACAGCTATTCTTTTCACTTCTTTCCCAGCCACCAAATACTATAATATAGCATAATGTTTAGAGCCTGAGCCTTGGCGTTTGATAGACCTAGTTTTGAATTTGGGGACGTGACATTTATTTCTGATTATCGATGTTTTCATTTGCCATATGGGGAAACTAAGCAGTCCCTAGTGTTGTGGTGAGGAGTCAAATGAAATGATGCCAGTAAGATAAGCAGTATATAATAATCGACAAATGATGTAGCGTCTCTTGGCAGATAACATATCTTAATGCATTTAATTAGTTCAAAGCCGATCAAACCAACGTCTAAATCACTTTCGGTTTTCTTAGTATTAGAAGCGAATTACATGATAAATATCCTTGTGTGTTTATAGGTGCCGACTTGCCCAAACCTTTTCTAGAATATATTCCTAGAAGAAAACTTGCTGAGTCAAAGGGTATATACATTTTCAAGACATCCCGCAGGGTGTGAGAGTGCCCGCTTCCCACAACTTTGTCAGCTGAATGCTTATCGTTAAAAACCTTGCCAGTTCCAAGGGGGGGTGGGCGGGAAATCTCTTATTTTAATTTGCATTGTTATTACTAGTGAGATTTATTGAGACTATTTGTATTTCTTCTTTTGCGTTTGCCCGTTGTATCTTCTGTCCATTTTTCTCTTTATGTGTGCGTTCTTTCCCTGCGCATATGTTCTACCTATTAAGGTTGTGTGCTTTTGACTTTAAATACGTTGCAAAATTTCTCAAAGCTTGTTTTACTTGTAGATAGGGTACGTTTCGTTGACGTAAATGTTAATACATTCGAGTGATTTTTTTCTAAATCTCTTCAGACAGTTGTATTGATATCAGAAAGAAACAGTCTAATGATTTCTATTTACTATAATTTTCAATATGTCCTACAAAAGTTTCTAATGATGAAGTGAACAGTTTAATTCTAACAAACATGGCTGCTAGCTCATCAGCCTTGACATTAACACACCATTGGGTTCAATTACATACCGAGGAACAGTCTTCCAAAGAACAAAGTATTTATCACAAAACTCACCAGAATTGAACTGGCCCCACCAGCACTGACACTTGGCTCTTTACTATAGTGAAAATAATTTCCCTCCCCATCTCTTATGGTATTGCCCTTGAGCACATCTAAAAATCATCATTTTTCCGCCACGATCCGCTCATTCTTTTAGCAAATATCCTGAGCGCCTACTGTCCCTGACACTATGCTAGCCACTGAAATAAAGGAACAAACAAGGCAAACAAAGTGTCTCACCTTATAGAGCTTACAGCGCTGTACAAGAATATAAATGATGCAGAATGGACTTGGAAGATTGAAAACAAAACCAAAAGAAAATGTGAAACAGCTCTTGTTTAATAAAAGGCCTCACTTAAATTGCACTCACTGTATACCAAGGGATATTTTACTTGCTTTATATACATCTGTACTAACTCCTCTCATCCTCCCAACGGCCTTAAGAGGTAAGTAGTGTTTTTTAATTTTTTTTTTGAGTGGAGTTGACACACAATGTTTCATTAGTTTCAGATATACAACATGGCGATTCAACACGTTTATACGTTATGCTGTGCTCACCACAAGGGGAGCTACCTACCATCGGTCACCGTACGACGCTATTACAGTACCATTGGCTGCAGCCTTTCATTCCCGTGACTTACTCATTCCGCAACTGGAAGCCTGTATCTCCCCCGCCACACGTACACACCGTCACCCATCTTGCCCCAAAGCCTGCCCCTACCCCTCTGGCAACCATCAGTTTGTGTTCACCATGTATTTACCATGTAGTTGCACGTACAGCCTGATTCTGCTTGGCGTTTGTTTTTCGATTCCTCAGATGAGTGAAATCATAAGGTGTTTGCTTTTCTCAGTCTGGCTGATGGCACTTAGAGACATACGGAGGGAGGGAGTATTCAATTCCCTCCATTCTACAGATGTGGAGCCTACAGCCCAGAGATCCGAAGGGGATTCTTGCCCGTCATTCTGCTGGAGAGCAGGGAAACTGGGCTTTCCACCCAGTGGATCTGGCTCCTGAGTTCATATTCTCAACCACTGTGCTAGCCTACCCCTGGAATATGGGGACGTGTTTTCCTGTTTTCAGGCAATGTCTTTTACATATTTATTTTAGGACTTTTAAACAGTTTAAGATTTAAGATTTTAAGACAGAACTTTCTAACACTTCAGAGTTGATTTAATATGGAACACACATAAATAAAATATTAATTCTCTTCATTTCCTGTGCTCTGATTGAAAGGATTCGCTGCCATAGCGCTTTTTAAAAGTACCTTCAAGGGATTCGACTTTTGAATACCTATGGCCACCCTTCCTTATCCAGCCCCCCTGTCCGCAGCTTCCTCGAGTATTCAGAACACATGTGAAAACTAGGATATAAACAAACAAACAAACGTCTTCAGCAGCCAAAATAGATGTCATAAGTTTATTCATGAGGGAACATTCCAGGCTCTCACTCAGAGGTAGTTTAACTTTAGACAGAATTATAATAAGCTTTAATAAGCTGCAGTGGATCGAAAGTAGAAGGGGTTATAAAGAGAGGATTTTGACAGCCTGACTAGAATGAATAATACAGGAAAGCCATAAATATGTCATGCAAAAGAAGTCAAAAATATTTTCTGAGCTACTTAGTGCAGGGATAAACCACCATTGTATGATAACCAAGAAAAGCGATCAAAGTTTATAACGATAACCCACATCATTAAAAAATGTTTGAGTTCAGTCAGTTTTGTTCAAAAAGTCAGTGGACTGCCACGAAAAATGACGTTCGATTAAAACCCAGTGTCGATGATGCTACGACGAAGGGAACACTGCCACATAAAGAACAATATTTAGATAAGGCCGTTCGACGACATAAATCGGAAGCCTTAGCATTCTCTTCCCCACTTTTCTCTGCTATGAAAAGTATTCCGAAGTCAAATCCCACCGTTTCTTAATAATTTTCGTGCTTTCTAGGTTTCTCTGATTTTACCTGATACCGTTTTTTGTTCACTTCGCTCAAAGAGTGATCTTTTATGAAGAAGATATAGCCGGAGGCCTCATCTACTGTCTTGAAATGATTTGATATGACAAGATCTGAAGCGGTACACTCATATATAAGACTGCGGTTGACAAGGCCTAGTTAAATATAGTTTGCCAGTAATCGTAGGCTCATGATTGAAAATACCTTGTTGCTAACTAATTTCCTGGAAGTGTCACCGCAGACTCCTATGATGCATCATCTCCTGATGACGCCTTTTTCTCCTGCGGTGCTCTCAATCTGGAACACTCTGTCTGAACTTCCATCTCCATATATCTCCATCTATCAAAAATCCTGCTCATTATCGTTCCCAAACCGGCTCAAATGCCATTTGCTCTATGTAGCCTTTCGCAGCCCATCCAGTGAGAGGCCAAATTGGGTGACGAGTGTGGTCTACACTCACACACACCTGGTTTCCAACTCTGGCTCTTCCACCTGCCAGCTGTGTGACATTGAACAAATGGCTTCATCGTTCAGCTCCTCAATTTCTTTATTGGTAAAATGTGACTAGTGGAGAGCCCTGCCCTATGAGATTGTTGCGGGGATTAAAAGAGATTGCTTCAGGAAAGTATAAGAAAATTGAGAAAAGTACTCTAAAGGTATACCACATTCAGTATTCAAATTCACTAAAGGACGCACTTTTGAGATCCAGCTTCTGACATTCACGTCAAAGAAATGCAGACAAGGAAGTTGGGACGTGGGTAATAGCATTATACACATTTGGTGAATGACCCAGGATGAGTTTTCATTAGAAAATTCTAGGGCAGCGGTGCCTGGGTGGCTCGGTCTGTTGGGCCTCCGACTTCAGAGCAGGTCACGATCTGATGGTTTGTGAGTTCAAGCCCCACATCGGGCTCTCTGCAGTCAGCACAGAGCTGGCTTCGGATCCTCTGTCTCCCTCTCTCTCTGTGACCTCCCCCACTCATGCTGTCCCTCTCAAAAATCAATGAAAAAAAAATTAAACCAAAAAAGGAAAATTCTAGGACAGAATTACATACGGATCTCCCTATTTTGTAGTAGAATAAATAGGCAGGAGGCCTTTTCATTGCACCTCGGTCTACACGTTTACAAGGATGATGGAGATATGCAAATAAGGGATGAGAAGCAGAACAGAAGACAGAGAAAAACCTTGAAACGCAGTCGCTTCAAACTCAACCTTTTTACTGGCCACCATTTATGTCGACTCCATGAAGTGACGTTTAATTCAGCTGACTGAAGAATCCAATCATGTGCAAGGTTTAAAACCAAAGTTAGCTCACTTACTTCTTTTGGGGTGGAAAGCATTATTCTTGTAAAAGATGCCTGAAGAATGCCGAGAACTGTCTTTGGCCAAATATCCTGCGGGCCTTTTGACTTCTATTGCTACTTTCCCTCCTCAGCTCAACCCCGCACACCCTTCCCCAGGCTTGCTTATGTCGGCCTACGGAGGCGTCAAAGGCAGGACTAGATCACTCTGCCTAAGATACGTCATTTGGGAATGACAAACTGTAGGTGACACCCAGGACAAAACAGAGGAGGAAAGGCAGGTAATAACAATCAGAACCTGTATTCTAAACATAAGCAAATAAAAAGAGTGGCTCCTGGGTGGCTCAGTTGGTTGAGCATCTGACTTCAGCTCAGGACATGACCCCACGGTTCGTGGGTTCAAGCCCCGCATCAGGCTCTGCATTGACAGCTCGGAGCCAGGAGCCTGCTTTGAATTCTGTGTCTCCCTCGTTCTCTGCCCCTCCCCCACTCACACTCTCTCTTTCTAACAAATAAATAAACATTACAAAAAACTTAAAAAAAAAAAACATTATGGAAAGAGCCTAAATGTCCATCAGCTGATGAATGGATAAAGAAGATGTGGTTTATATATACAATGGAATACTACTCGGCAATGAGAAGGAATGGAATCCTGCCATTTGCAGCAACATGGATGGAACTGGAAGGTATTATGCTAAGTGAAATAAGTCAGTCAGAGAAGGACAGGTATCTTATGTTTTCATTCATAGGTGGAACTTGAGAAACTTAACAGAAGACCGTGGGGGAAGGGAAGGGGAAAAATAGTTTCAAACAGAGAGGGAGGGAGGCAGACCATCAGAGACTCTTAAACCCAGAGAACAAACTGAGGGTTGATGGGGGGCAGGGGAGAGGGGAAAATGGGAGATGGGCATTGAGGAGGGCGCCTGTGGGGATGAGCACAGGGTGTTGTATGGAAGTGATGAACCACGGGAATCTACCCCCAAAACCAAGAGCACAATGTACACACTGTGTGTTAGCCAGTTTGACAATAAATTATATTAAAAAAGAAAACAATAAAAAGAGCCTTTGGAACCTCTTCATCGGAAAAAGTAATCAGAGGATGTTTATGAGTCGAAGGCATTAATTTTAAATTGTATATATTTTATTGTCTCCCTCTGGCAGGTACCTTCTCTCCACCGTCCCAGATTTTAACAGTCTGCCATGCACATAACCTTCGCTTAGTGATGCTTAAAGAAGTAAAAGGATCTGAATAGTGTCCATCAGAATATTGCTGTAGGAGGATAAACCCAAAAGACCAACAACTCTGAGCACCTAGGTTCAGAAAACGTCATGTCCTCAGATTTTTGAAATGGTAGAACCCTAACTTGATCCCAGATGTCTAGACCTCAGATTCCTTTCTTTTGACTACCACACATTGTCTAATAAGGGAATTGTCTTTCCCGTGACCTCTAGCAGTGACTCTCATCTGAACTGCCCTTTTCCCCTCGGCTTTTATGGCCATACTAATCGTTGCCTTTGGATGGATAGGAAGTAGATCTCTCCAATCAGATTATCATCTTCATGAAGCCTTCCTTCCTCCCACAATGCACGCTCCTGTCGTAAAGTCAGATTAAATATTAATTGAATGAAACCAACTTTGTATGCGCCTATCTCCTTTTGTGCCAGAAGGTCACCATCGTATCGAAAATGTGTACACAGTTAGCAGATGTATTCTGTGTTTGAAAAGCTCACTTTGAGTTCAAAAGCATTTTAATGAGTATTGTTGGCTTTACAAGGAAACAATTTTCCTGCACGTGCACATAGAAAATCTCTGGGTTTTCCATATCATTGACAGCATGGTTCTTGGTTCATCACAACATAAAAAGTACCTGATACACTAGGGTGTCACTATAAAAATAATGTTATTCTTCCAATTTTACCCTGGCAACACTCGGGAATCCTATCATTGAATACAGATGCACACAGCTAAAGTAAGATAATGCCCATAAACCAATTTCTAAACAGATTTCTCAGCAAACCCTTCAGACCTGTTTGGTTGTATTATTTAAGGCAAACTGGGACGGCTTTGAAATGTGAAGTTTCTTGTGAGCTCAGTCCTACGTTTTAATCCAAGCTTAATAATTATTTCCATGCCCCGTTCAGCAAGTACTGCCAGCTAGAAAGAAAAAAAATCGAGAAAACGGAAAGGCCAGATTCACAATGAAGATGTCAAAATAGACCGGCTACCGAAGAATCAAACGAGCTGGTTTATTTTCAGCTCCTGCCTCTTTGACTTGCTTACAACACACCCTTGAATCATGAGACTTCCATAAAACACAAGGTCTTCTCTCTACCCAAAACACCGCTTTTGACTTCACAAATTGACCATTCTTCAATGTGCACTCCCCTGGTTAAACCCATGTCAGTACAGAACGTGCTAATATTTTACACTGAGGGCATAACACCTGACCTGAAACAGGGTCAAATTCCCTTCCTTACCCTACATTCTACGTCAGTGCTGTCCAGTAGAATTACAAGGCAAGCCACAAACGTGAGCCACGTATACAATGATACATTTTCTAGGAGCCACATTAAAAAGGAAAATGAGGCGCCTGGGTGGCTCAGTCGGTTAAGCAACCGACTTCGGCTCAGGTCTTGATCTCGCGGTTCGTGATTTCGAGCCCCACCTTGGGCTCTGTGCTGGCAGCTCAGAGCCTGGAGCCCGCTTCGGATTCTGTGTCTCCTTCTCTCTCTGACCCTGTCCCGCTCTTGCCCAATTTCTCTCTGTCTCTCAAAAATAAATAAATGTTAAAAAAAATTTTTTTTAAAAAGGGAAATGAGACGTGAAATTAATTAATTTCTTAAAATGTTTTATTTATTTTTGAGAGAATGAAAGCAGGGGAGGGGCAGAGAGAGAGGGGGGCAGAGGAGCTGAAGCAGGCTCCGTTCTGACTGCAGCGGGCCTGATGTGGGGCTCGAACTCACGAACTGTGAGATCATGACCTGAGCCGAAGTCAGACGCTCCGCCGACGGGGCCAGTCAGCTGCCCCCAAGTGAAACTAATTTACTAAAATTTCTTTATTGTACCAAAAATGTGATCATTTCGACATACAACTAATATAAAAACATAAAGGAGAGACTGAAGATGCGTATTTGCATATTAATTCTTCATAATCTGGTGACTACTCAACAGTTTATCTTAATCTTGACGAGCCACGTTTCCAATGCTCTAGTGGCCACCCTAGCTGACTGCACAGCCCTACACTAAAGCATTTAGGAGAGGAGATCAGAAAGGAGAGAATCCTTACTGCCACCTCCCAGTGGAAATAGATCCCTATGAGACACAAGAGCCTGCAGACCCATGGCCAAGATGCAAGAAAGAGTGACTATCCATGGCCGAGATGCAAGAAAGAGTGACTATCTAACAGGGGAAGAAAATGTACCCGGGTCGCTGCTGTCACATAACCGTCAATTCCTTATCCCGTACCATGCACCAGTTTGAAAAATGATTTCTACAAATACAGATGGAAACGCTCCACCCATGTTAATGGTTGTTTGGCTGTTGTTGTTTGTTTTGTTTTTCGTTTGTCGTTGTCTCTCCCTCTCCTCAGCACACAGGTCTCTGGATCATTTTCACTTCATCCAATGCTTCGTTTCACTTTTCCTCTTCACAATGTATAAATTGGCTCATTTGTTCTTTTTTCCCCGGTTGAGTTTCTCCGTCAGCTCTGACGCTCCGTTACAAAATATTCACATGGTTCCAAAGAGCCTTTTGCCTCTCCTGCCAAATCTGACATTCCGCTCCCTATTGTGTCTCCTTTCCCCGCTCAGCTCTTTCTTCAGTCTTATCTTTTTGTATCCTTTCGTCTGGCAAACTTCGTCTAGCACAGGCCTGCTGGTTTGCCACATCCTCAGTCTGGAAGCAGTCTTCCTTCCTTCCTGCCTTCACCAGGCCGATGAACGGGTACTACCTTTTGCAATTTCCACAAATCCTCCAAGTCCCGAAAAGCGATGGCATCACCTTGGCCTCGTGGGCAGTGTGTGTTCACGTTCGGTGACTGAATTTGGTGTCATACCCAGCTGAAACCGCACTGCGCAACAAGGATAATTGAAAAACAGTAATACTATTTTCCCCAAAGCAGTCTCAATCCAACTTCCCCGGGATCTAGATGCTTCTTGCATCACACATTTTGTCTTGAGATTCTGTTTGGCTTCTCACAGATGGGAAGAACCGCCCTTAGAGCCTCCCGCCCAAGCTGTGGCTGGCAAGAGCCATCTTGAGTCTCTGCTTTCTGCTTAAAGACGGAAAACAAAGATGGAGTTGGTTGGTGACATTACAGCTGGTGTTCGTGAAGATTTTTGTGAAAGTCTATTTAAATTCTGAACTTGACAGCACAGTTGTTGGTTTGTCAAAGCATCGCAAAATGAAAAGAGTGAAGAGAATCTAAAGACCAGAATCATAGCAGTTTTTTTGTTTTGTTTTCTTTTAATGTAGCTATGGATCTAAAAGTATATATTTGATTTAGTCACTTTGCCCAGGGGAAGAAACACATTAACAAAAGGATAATATCAAGATGACCTTGGGATAAATATATTTTTGAGCCTTCTAAGCAATGGGAGATTACAGCTTGCCTGTAATTTGTATTGCCCAAAAAGACATGAAACCCTCCAGGTCTCCCCTTCCCACCACTCCCCTACACATCCCAGCTGTAGCCTCTTTTAGTCTGTCTCCCTAGCTTTAGCCTCTTGACCAGCTTGGTTTTTCATTTTGAGCCTCCACCCTTATTTTGCCATGTCGAGATTTGGCTGTCCTGTGCCACACCCCCTACTTTGGGTTGACCTGGAAACCAGGATGAAACCTTACCCGATCTCCGTGCCCCACAACAGTAGGAAGCTGTATTATAATTTCAGCAATCTGCCCAAAAAGTTGTATTATAATTTCAGCAGTCTGCATTTGTGAAAAGTCATTTCTCCCGTTACCGATTCAATAGCTGAATTAGGTAGGGTGATATTTTCATATTGGCTCTACACGCTGTTGCTTTGGCATGACTTCTGATTGCCGGGAAGCCTGATCAGAATCTCCTGGCTGGTCTAGTGACAACGTAACAGAGAGAGGTTGGGTTGTGCAGTTTGCCCTGGAGTGGAGGTCTATAAACACACAAGCTTCATAATCCTGTTAATCAAGAAAAGCATCATGTCCTCTCGAAAGATGTTAGCTGCATCTCATAGCTGCTGAATTCTCTTAGGGTTTGCCAGAGAAGGGGAGCGATCTGTTTCCAAGGTAGCGAAGCTCTCCCGCAGTTGGAGGAGGTCACCCAAAAGAAATGGACAAGGTGTTTTGCTGGCATGTTGACTCCGGGTCCATGCATATTTCATGAGTAGAATAAAAATTCATAAAACACATTACCTCTGCTTCGTTTAGTCATTCTTCAGCTTTTTTTCAGATCACAACTCTTCAGGAAAATACTCCAGCTGACCAGCTGTTCTACTGTGGCTGCTAAATCAAAAGGCCACTCCAATAGGGCTGTAGTTTTAGAATTAAAATGCGTTTAAATATGACTACCTTTAAATATAAATATACAACGCATTTAAATGTGGGCCTTTTTGTCTAGTTTTTAACAGTTCAAAGATGATTTGATTGTAGTCACATATATTAGTTTAATATATTGCATAACATCTTGATTGATTCTCGTTTTTATTTGTGGCATTACTGAAAGTCAAAGACTTTGAGAAAAAAAAAATTGACAACTGGAATTTAATTTATTTTTCACTCTCAGGCAGTGAACTTTTGTTGAGGGTTACAGTATGCCGTGGCTAATCTCTCTTTCTTGTTCATGGAACAGCTCCTGGGACTTAGCTCATGGGATCCCAGGAAACTGAGCTACCGAAAAAGCAGAACAGTTTCTTCCTACTGTTGTGGGGCACGGAGATCGGGTAAGGTTTCATCCTGGTTTCCAGGTCAACCCAAAGTAGAGGGTGTGGCACAGGACAGCCAAATCTCGACATGGCAAAATAAGGGTGGAGGCTCAAAATGAAAAACCAAGCTGGTCAAGAGGCTAAAGCTAGGGAGACAGACTAAAAGAGGCTACAGCTGGGATGTGTAGGGGAGTGGTGGGAAGGGGAAACTTGAAGGGTTTCCTGTGGTCAGGAGGTACCTGTGGTCATAGGCACGTCTTCAGTCATGTACAATGTATAGCCAGCTGATATCTTAGTTAGAATCGCTTTATTTTATTTATGTACTTATGTATTTATTTAATGCTTACTTCTGAGAGACAGAGACAGAGTGTGAGCAGGGGAGGGGCAAAGAGAGAGGGGGAGGGAGACACAGCATCCAAAGCAGGCTCCAGGCTCTGAACTGTCAGCACAGAGCCCGATGAGGGGCTTAAACCCACAGACTGCAAGATCATGACTTGAGCTGAAGTTGGACGCTCAGCGGACCCAGCCACCGAGGCACCCCGTTAAAATAGCTTTCAATGAAATGCCCAGGGATCATAGAACAGACGATGAATAATTGCGTGGTAAGATCTGGGAAATCTTTGGAGAACAGGTAGCATTTGAGTCGGGCTCTGAAGGATGAAAGTGTTCTCAAACTGCAAAGGAATTTGCATGTGGATTATTTTAGGCTGATTCTTTTTATGAAACAGAGACTCAAGAGGTGTTCCTTTTTTTGTCTCCTCACTAACTGCCTAAAACAGTTGAAACAGAGGACCTGCTCCAGGAAGGGAGCTGTCACCAAAGGTAACTATGGCATAATACGAACTAGGTGTGGGAGACACGGCAGATCCTAGAAAAGCCTGTTTGTTAAAATTCTTCCCTATGTCCCATTGTTTCTATATGGCCCAGCCAGCATTTGTTTCCCAAACGTTTGCTCTTTTTCATCCTCCTATGAATGGTCATCTTCCCTTTGAAGTCCCAGACCCTTACCCCCTTCTCCTAGCTCTGGACGGCATATAAGCCTCAATGGCCTGACCGCCTGTGGGCCTCATATTCTTATGCAATCTCCTTCCGTATATAATTAAATTTGATTTTCTCCTGTGAATCTGTTTCATGTCAATTTAGTTCTTAGACCAGCCAAAAGAATCTTGAGGGGTGGAGGAAAACATTTCCTCCCCAGCCAATCAAAACGCACAAATATGCTCAAGAAAGCGAGTATTAATCTGCTGGGGCCTGAGTTGCCGGGAGTGGGGCTTCAGCTCTGGCTCTCAGCATGTATTCAGGATCTAGTTGACCTACATTTATACCTCATATCTTACCACTTCCTGTCTCAGGTCCTTAGATTCTACGTGCATATTCGTCTTCTCCTTTTCAGTTCTCCCCACCTACTTGGATTTGTGTTCTTTTGTTTTGTTTTGTTTTTTGCCTTCTCTTACATCAGGAAAAGCCCCTGCTCTGGAGGCCCTCCTTTTAGGGACACAAAGTCGTGAGTAGCGTTCTCACTGGGCATAACTCCAACCAGGTTGAATGCTACTGGCTCAGCTGAGAGCAGATGAGATGATGTTGAAAAGACAGGTTAAGGAAAGGCCATGGACTGTTTAGAACACAAGCTGCTGGACACGGAACTGATGCCGAGTCTCTTTTATTTTTATTTTATATTTAGTTTTGGTGGTTTTTTTGTTTTTTATTTTTTTTTGTTGATTTAAAAAAAATTTTTAATGTTTTTTCATTTCTGAGAGAGAGAGAGAGAGAGAGAGAGAGCACACAAATGGGGGAGGAGCAGAGACAGAGAGAGAGAGACACAGAGTCCAAAGCAGGTTCCAGGCTGTCAGCACAGAGCCCGACACGGGGCTCAAACTCACGAACCATGAGATCGTGACCTGAGCCAAAGTCAGAAGCCCAGCCGACTGAGCCACCCAGGTGCCCACGGAGTCTCTTTTGGTATACGTAAATTGTTTCGATCAGAGGTCAGTTTAAGTGGAGGGAGTAGATCTGAGTGGTGGTCTTCTATGTTTCAACTGACATCCACTAACTATTCTAGAAAATCCAGAGTCATAAATAAATCCTAAAGTGAAACTTTCAAGATAGGATATGTAACATTGTTGATGGTTGTGGACACCTATACAAGGTGATCTGTTTGTCTAGGGGAATGTTAAGAAATATTTAGTGGCTGTTAGCTCAAGTGAGTTGAAAAACAGCTCACTAGATCACTGGTGCAATAATACAAACGAGTGATAACCTGTGGCCATAGGTGTGGCTGGGTAGGAATAAAACTAAACTATAAAACAAAACAAAACAAAACAAAACAAAACAAGCAAGAAGACAGTGTTTGAGTGACCCCAACTGCCAAGTAATAGGTTCATGGTGTCCTCGTGCTTTCCATATATTTTGCTTTAGGATTCTAATAAAGCAAACGCCATTTTTGGACAATTAACGATAGACAGAATCAATCACGACAACAGTGGTTGCAGCGTAAGCCTTGATAGTTGTTGTTGTTTTCTTTTTTTCTAATGCAAGTGCCTGACTTCAGCTTGGATTACAGAGGCACCCATGGCAAAGAGGCACCACTAGATAAAGAGCCAGGTGGCCTCCCCTAAACCAGGCTCCTTTGTTTTAGAGATCTTGGTTGATTCTAACAACTGACCATTTGGGCCACTTCTTTTTTTCCCCTCCCACGTTTTAAATTCCCACCAGGTTTTAAATTCAGCAACAAAGGGTGATCCCATGCATGAAACCCTAGGCCCCTACCCTCAACCCCAATAAAAAGCAGAACCTCCAGCCTGTATGTGCCCACACTCTCTCTGTCTCCTTACAACCTTGCTACGAGGCCCCTGGCATGCTATGTAATTTCTAGGTTCTGGACGTCGTAAACCTTTACTTTTCCGAAGTTTTCTGATGGTCGTTGTGGAAGGGTATCTTGCACTCATAATAAGAACCACAAGGGTTTGTCCAACCACACTATTGCTTAATAAGACTGAGATTGGCACAAAGCAGCAGTAAATAGGCTTGCTGCCTCTCAAGGTTTTCTAATACCTTCGAGTATCACTTTCTCATTCTTTATGCATCATACAACCTGCAACATTTGAGACTCTATCAGATGGAGGCCCCTGATCAAAAGCCCAAATGTGTGCAGGGGTGCCTGGGGGGCTCAGTTGGTTAAGCATCTGACTCTTGACTTCATCTCAGGTCATGATCTCATGGTTCGTGAGTTTGAGCCCTGCATCAGGCTCTGCGCTGACAGCGCGGAGCCCGCTTGGGATTCTGTCTCCTTCTCTGTCTGCCCCTCCCCCACTTGCTCTCTATCTCTCTCTCAAAGTAAATAAACTTAAAAAAACATAAGTACACGTGCACACAGATATGCACACACACCGATGCACACACCCATAGATACATACACACTGTTGCCATTCAATCTCAAGCGGCCATTTTTCACTTTAATGAAACGTATTTTCTTATTTTTGCTCTAATCCTTCTACAACCAGAAAAGACTTAACCGCCTCACAGGACTCTTGTGAAGTTTACCTGTATCTATAAAGTGCCCATCACGGCGAATGTATTTTATCAGTGTCTTGCTCTTCCTCCTCAGATACTGAAAGTAAATTGCCAATAACAAACTAAGGGTTTAAGAGACCATTCATTAAGCCCATGTTACAGTGGCGGGAGGGGACGGGGAAGGATCACAGGACAGATGAAAATAAGTAAAAAACAAAACTTAATAAGACCTGCTTTCACAAAGGTTGTAGTCTCAGGGAAGGCACATGAATAGAGGGTATGTTGGGAATTGCCAAGCGTCTGAATTTGATCCCATATTTGATCCCAGACTCCTCGACTGGTTTTCAAAACTTACTTAGGTGTTCACATCGTTTCAATAGAAATGTAGACAACATACGTTAAAAAAAAAAAAATTTTTTTTTTTTTTTTGAGAGACAGAGTGCAAGCGGGGGAGGGACAGAGAGAGAAGGAGACACAGAATCCAAAGCAGGCTCCAGGCTCCGAGCTGTCGGCACAGAGCCTAAAGCGCGGCTTGAATTCATGAACCACGAGATCATGACCTGAGCCGAAGTTGGCCGCTCAACCGACTGAGCCACCCAGGCGTCCCTTTTTAGAAAAAAGATTTTTGTTTTTTAGACACATACATTTTTAAGAAACCTATACTATTTGTAAATAACTGCTAACCAATGGAGGTGTTACTCATCAGCCTAAGTGCTTCTCTGATAGCTTAGCCCTGTAGGTCAGTATCTCTCTATATCATAAAATTTGAGCAAGAAGCTTCCCTTCATAAGCATTTGGCAACATGTAGTAATCACCTACTGCATATGCTACCCATGTGCTAGGTGCTGGGGATCTGCTGTTGCACAAGATGCCTTGCTCCCCAGTGTCCCATCCAGACTTGACATGTATTTGTCATGGATGTATTTGACAAATATTAGACGTGGCTTCGATAAGTCACAGATGGTTCTCCTGCGTCACTCCTGCTCTTCCCATTAAACTGCTATGGTGTGACCAGAACCTTCCTTTGTGGGAATGCTGTGATCATCACAGCCACTCATTGGCCTTCCCGGTGTGCATGTGTCGTTGCCCTATACACACATACTTCAGAGAATCTTCCAAACAATCCTTTGAGTGTAGCGTTACAATCCCCATTTTAAAGATAAGGAAGTGAGGTCACAAGACACATTGTATGTCAGCTATACTCAAATTAAAAAAAAAAAAAAAAAGGCATTCCACTATGTCATGTGGCTTCTAACTGATAGATCTTGCATTTAAACCCTGGTCTTTTAAATTAACTCTTTAAACTACGACTTGTTTTTTTAAGGGGGAATCCAGGTTTTGTGGGTCCCAAATGTCACACAGTTGGTGGCTCTCTTTAGAAAACGCACAAACAAGAACACGAATAGAAAATTAGGTATGATTGAACGTGGCCATTTTTTAAGAATGAGAAACTTACCGAAGCTTAAAAATTTGGAAATGTCTTCCGGCTATTTACCAGAAATGCTTACATGGAAATGCTTCTTGATCGCAACCTGAATTCCTCTTCCAAGGCTGAACATCGTACAACAGACACACCCAGAGCTCACAGGGTCCGGCCCAAGTGAGAGGCTCTCAAGCTTAAGCTGCATTGTGCTTCAGAGTAAACCCACCTCTGTTGTCAGTCACTCAAGATGGTGACGACTCAGACAGCGTACTGATTCCGCATCTAATCCACCCCCAGCGTGCACATAGTCGAGATAAAGCACATAGAATCCTAGGAACGCTAGCAGCCACTTCCTAACCCACAGCTCACTGGAGCATTCACGATACACATGGGGCATCTGGAAATCCCTACGTCACCATCCAGACAAACATGGTACCAACTCCTCCCACCACACACAGGCACGCAAGCATGCACACGGGAGCTACACATGCCAAACCACACGGTAGCTGCCTGCTTTAGCCTAACCCTGTGGTTAGCTTGTGATTCTATTTTGACTATGGGAGCAACCATATTAATAGCACATATGGAGACTGAAACTCGGGTGAAAGCTGGATTCACTCTGCGCAAAACAACGTTGCTCCGACAATGTTCTTGTGGCGTCCTGATCTCAGAGGTCATGTGCACGTGTTGCATAGTACCCTATTTTAGTCCGGGTTCGCAAGAAGTCTCTAGTAGACTTGATGGGATTATTTCAACACGGGAAGACCTGTAGAAGGATCCTGTAACAGTGTCGCAAGAAAAGTCTTGTTAAAAATTCCCTAAAGCTAGGGGCACCTGGGTGGCTCAGTCGGTTGGGCGGCCGACTTTGGCTCAGGTCATGGTCTCGCGGTCCGTGAGTTGGAGCCCCGTGTCGGGCTCTGTGCTGACAGCTCGGAGCCTGGACCCTGTTTCAGATTCTGTGTCTCCCTCTCTCTGACCCTCCCCCGTTCATGCTCTGTCTCTCTCTGCCTCAAAAATAAAGAAACGTTAAAAAAAAATAAAAAAAAATAAAAATAAAAATAAAAATCCCTAAAACTATAGGGAATGTCAATTACATAAGCAGAGACAACTGTGTACTTTGGAGGGTGTGGGAAGGAAAAGAACCAAGGCTGGCTCTTTTTTTCTCGTGGGAACAATTCATTCCATGAACAATTCGTTCCAGAAGTTGAGGGTTCTCTCTGAGTTGCACAGGAGATCTCCTTTTGGGGAAAACAAAAACAAAAACAAAAACAAAAACCAACCAAACAAAAGGCTCCATAAAGTATCCCTGAAAATAATTTTTTTTTGTTGCAAAACTAACCTGATTTAAATGTAGCCCTCTGATTTAGATGCGATTTTCCAACGTAAACATTCCTCAGAATGACCTGGGGAGCTAGTCTGTGGAAGGACCCAGGAATCTGCATTTTTAATAACTCCCCTCAGGCCACTATGATGCAGGTAGTCAGGGATCACATTTCTAGAAACACTGCTTGACTAGAAGATGTCTCTATTTAAAAGAGTCCTACAGTGGGGCACCTGGGTGGCTCAGTCGGTTGAGTGTCTGACTCTTGAGTTTGGCTCAGGTCATGATCTCAGGGTCACAGGATGGGGCTCTGTGTTGAGTGTGGAGCCTGCTTAAGATTCTCTCTCTCTCTAGGGGCGCCTGAGTGGCTCAGTCGGTTAAGCGTCTGACTTCGGCTCAGGTCTTGATCTCACAGTGCATGAGCTCAAGCCCCGTGTGGGGCTCTGTGCTGACAGGTCAGAGGCTGGAACCTGCTCGGGATTCTCTGTCCCCCTCTCCCTCTGCCCCTCCCTTGCTCATGCTCTGTCTGTGTCTCTCTTTCTCTCTCTCTCAAAAATAAACATTAAAAAATTGAAAGAAAAAGTTTTTCTCTGTCTCTCTAAAAAAAAAAGGCCTATGGTGAATCCTTTTTTGATATGGGGTCTTACCTTACCATACACCACACTTCTCTAAACAAAACACATCTTCTTTGCTATCTATGTTCTGTGTTGTTTGGTTTCCATATATATTATTCTTTAAATTTTTTTAATGTTTAATTTTGAGAGAGAGAGAGAGACAGACAGACAGAGCATGAGCGGGGGAGGGGCAGAGAGAGAGGGAGACACAGAATCTGAAGCAGGCTCTAGGCTCCGGGCTGTCAGCACAGAGCTCGACGTGGGGCTTGAACTCACCAACCGTGAGATCATGACCTGAACCGAAGTCGGACGCTTAACCGACCGGACCACCCAGGCGCCCCTCCATATAAATTATTTTTGCACTAGCTCTTTGCCTACCAGTTCAGCTACTGACAGGACCGTCCCGAAGTCTGAAGCACATGATCAAGTCTAACTGCATCCAGACAGACCTTGAGAGTTGGGCTCAGAAATCTGAAGTGATTTATTTCTCAATGTTTCTTATAAGATGTAGCAAGAAAATACAATACGACTGGGTTTCCACAGACGATACAGGGTATGGTCCAAATGCTTTTGGTCAGATCCCCTGCCAAGGAAAGACATGTACCGGGTAGCGTTTGTTGAGTTTGTATGCATCCGCCGATGACATGTGATCCATACTGTAGATTCTACCGGATTTGCCTACAGCACGACGGACGGCTTTGTCTCTACCAACATGAAGAAGTCACACTCCTGGAAAGTAGTTTTCCTGAGAGGCTCTGCACCGAAGCCACTATGCGGAACTCTGCACAGTGGTTTCCTACGTCTGTTTTCTAGTAACAGATGGCAGGCTTTGAGGAAAGCGGTTGGCCCCAGGAAGATGAAGAAGAAACAGGGAGGTTTGCAAAAAGTGGGCACCAAGTCTTCCAGGCTAACAACGCAGAGATTCGGCATTTCTACCTCTGACTACGAGATGACTGGACTCCATGCTAAGGACGTGTGACCTAGGAGAATCGTATCGGACGGGATTGCGGTGAAGGTTAAAGGTGATGCTGTACGTGAGGCTCTTACCAAAGGGCACACGTGAGTGTCTCCTTGATATCAGCTGTCATTATCAACATCACGTGAGCGAGGTTTGCTTGGAAACTGTACTGTAACACACTATTTTTATCTATTACACCAATTCTTCCATTTTATGATATCGGTGAAAGGCCTTGGTGGTATCCTGTGACATTTAGGGATAGATCTCATTGCATTCCTGGAGAAATTCATGTCACTCATGATATAAAGGCCATTGAAGACATTTCTGAGATGGGGAAGGAACAAAGATGAGAGACACGTGTCTTATCAACAAGTAAGACTGTGAAGCCGATACAAATAGATAAAATAGAGCAGAAGAGAAAGCTCAGAATCATATCCAGACATATTTGTGAACTTGGTGGAGAAACAACTGATTTTCCACATTGGAAAAACTTGTTTCTGCCACTCATGGAAAGAATAAATTCTAAGGGAGATTAAAGACCACACAGGAAAATAATAAGACTTTAAAAAACTAAATGAGAATATATAATATGCATTTATATCCTTGGAGTAATAAAGACGTTCTTAAAATAACACCACCATCCCCCCAAATATATCATAAATCAAATTAAAGATGGCCACAGAGTGGGAGATATTTGCAATATATATGGCCATATTATTAGTACTAAAAGTATGTAAAGAACACATAGGAATCAAAAAAAGGACAAACAACATAAATCGATCAGCAGGTATAAGCAACCGAAAATAGAAGCGACAAAAATCATTGAATATACAAAAGATCCATCTTCTAATAATTAAGTAAATGTGAAGTAAAAAATAAAAATGAGAAACTTTTGTACTCATTAGATGAACTAACATTAATATGCAACTCTAGTGATTTTTGAAAGGTGTTAGAAAGAGGTAACTGTCAAATGATGTTAGGAACGTAAGTTGGCGAAGACCACTCGGAAAAATAATTTCCGAGTAGCTAGGGACAGCTAGGGACAGTAGCTAGGGACACTTAAAATGCATATGCTCTGTGATACAAGAATTCCACGTCGAATTAGATACCCCAGAGAAACCAAACTCTTATACAACTCATATATACAACAGGAGATAAAGAAGTCTGGTTTGTGTTGGCAAAAAACTGGCAACCATTGATAGGAGACTGGATAATTCAACTGTCATGTGTCTGTACAAATAAAACAAATCTGGGGTGCCTGGGTGGCTCAGTTGGTTAAGTGTCCGACTTCGGCCTAGGACATGATCTCATGGTTTATGAGTTCGAGCCCCACGTCGGGCTCTGTGCTGACAGCTCATAGCCTGTTTCAGATTCTGTGTCTCCCTCTCTCTCTCTCTCTCTCTCTCTCTCTCTCTGCCCCTCCCCCGCTCATGCTCTGTCTCTCTCTCTCTCTCAAAAGTAAATAAACATTTAAAAAATGCTTAAAAAATAGAAAAAATAAAATGAATGAGGTCTGCATGTATTCACAAAAATAAATGGTAAAAGGGATGATGTACAAAACGGCAAATTTCAGAAAGATATATTGTTTTATCTGTAATTGAGCAAATTGTACTTTTTTTTCTGTAATTGAAAGACTAAAAAAAAAATACATGCCATAAAAGAATACTCTACATGGCTAAATCATGATCTGGGCTATCTACGGGAAGGAAAGGAGGTAAAAGAGAGACACTGGAGTAGAAAATAAATAAGACTTCTTTTTCATCTTTGCTTTCAAATGAATTCCTCTCCTTCCTTTGTCATATCCCTTAAATGTTGGAATTGTTTTTGGTCTCACTCCAGGACCCCCTTCTGTTAATTCTCACTCTATATACTGCCTAAATGATGTCACACCTTCCAATAGCTTTGGTCACCAAATTTATGATTCTTCTCAAATGTTTGTGTGCAGTCCAGCTCCTTGTCCCAACTTCAAAACTCCTGAAAACTTATGGCACGTCTCCGTCTGAATGTCTCGAGCACCTTAAACTCAAAGTGGCTAAGACCAAGTTCATCATATCTTTATCACAAAACTGGTCTTGGGGAGCCTGGGTGACTCTGTCAGTTGAGCGTCTGACTCTTGATTTCAGCTCAGGTCATGATCCCAGGGTTGTGGGATTGAGTCCTGCATCAGGCTCCCCACTGAGCATGGAGCCTGCCTGAGATTCTCTCTCTTGTTTAAAAAACTTTGTCCTCAAAACTGGTGAATGGCAAGACCATGTATCCAGTAACCCATGTGAAGAAACCGTAGTTCATTATAGAGACCCTCTTTTTCTCACTTCCAGCATCCAACACACACACACACACACACACACACACACACACACACACACACTCTTTCAATTAAATTTTTTTTTATGTTTATTTATATTGAAAGAGAGAGAGGGAGGCAGATCACAAGTGAGGGAGGGGCAGAGAGAGAGGGAGACACAGAATCCGAAGCGGGCTCCAGGCTCTGAGCTGTCAGCACAGAGCCCGACACGGGGCTCGAACCCACAAACTGTGACATCATGACCTGAGCCTAAATCGGACTCAGTTCAACTGACTGAGCCACCCTGGTGCCCTTATTCTTTCAATTTAATACATCTTGAATATACCCTATATTCTGCACTGCTAGTATACTTTTGTCTATTCCACCCACATCATTTTTATTCATCCCTTAAAAGACTTTATATCATTCATGTTCCACTATAATCCATCCACCAAAGAGCTTCCAGCATGAATTAAAATTTAATGCTCAACAAGTCACTTCCATTCTGAAATCACATGATGTTCCCCACTGCCTTTATAAAAAACCCAGACTCCTTCACGTGACGTCAAGAGCCACCCATGATTTAGATCTGGGCACTTTTTCAACTTCAAGCCCATCATTGTTCAATCACAATATATGTGATCTTCTATAGACTAGTGTTTGCATTTCTGCAAGCATGTTTGATGTTATACACTTCCCAGGACATTGGATGTGCTATTCTCTATGCCTGAAACATTTTTCCTTCCTGTCTCTAATATTCTTTGACTTCCAACACCTTCCCATCTTTCAGATCTCAGATCAGTTGTCATCTTCTATAGGAGATCTTCTCTGATTCCCTAAATTTGCAGTGGTTTTTCTCTCTTCTTCACCGGTTTCCAATGCTTCCCTTATTCAATCGCTTACCTGGTCGACTTGTCTTTTATCATATATCCATCTGACTTTCCCTACTAGATTCTGTGCTAAGTCCTGTGAAAGCAAGGCTTGATTGTGATTTACGTTCTAAGATGTCCCCAGTGTTTAGTTCAGTACCTGCTACATAGTAAGGACTCAGCTAAAACATGTCAAATGAAAGAATAATATAGATTGTTTTCTATTAGGTACGTGATTGGCTTTTAAGAAACATCTTAAAAGAGTGCACTTGTGATGAGCACCGGGTGTTGTATGTAAGCGATGAATAGCTAAAGTCTACACCTGAAACTAACATAACACTGTATGTTAACTGGAATTTAAATATAAACTTGAAAAAAAAGAAAAAAATTTTAATGTTTATTTATTTTTGAGACAGAGAGAGAGACAGAGACAAAGTGCGAGCAGGGGAGGGGCAGAGACAGGAAACACGCAACCCGAAGCAGGCTCCAGGCTCTGAACTGTCCGCACAGAGCCTGACACAGGGCTCGAACTTGTAAGCCACGAGCCACCCGGGCACCCCAGAAAAAAAAAAAGAGAGAGAGAAAAATCTTAAATATAAAAAGGCCTTGGGGCACCTGGGTGGCTCAGTTGGTGGAGCGTCTATCCACTCTTTGATGGCGGCTCAGGTCATGATCTCCTGGTCTGGAGATTGAGCCCCCGCATGGGGGCTTGGGATTGTCTCCCTCTCTCTGCCCCTCCCCTGTTCTCTCTCTCTCTCTCTCTCTCTCTCTCTCTCAAAATAAACAAACATTAAGAAGATCTTGCCTTAACAATTAGCACGTACTTTGAGGGTGTTAAAAAACGAAATTCAACCGAGTAAATTTAAAGATCTAATTGGGTTTATTCAACAATTTATGAATCGGGCAGCATCCCAACTGGCAAACAGAGAGGGGCTCCAAGAGCTGTACAAAATGGAAGGGTTTTATAGGCAGAAATGGGGAGAGACAGGGAAGCTATTGGCAAAAGAAAAGAAAGGGGAAGTGCAGGGGGTCCCAGACTGATTGGTTTAAAATTCTACTTCTGGGAGAGGTTGAAACTGCAATTAAGTCTTGGTTTACTGTCTTGGGGCCAAGTGACTCCACCTTGGGCCTGTTCTTTCTTTCTTTTTTTTAAACAAGGGGAAACATTCTTTTCTATGCACAATTTCTGCTCGGCTTATAGAATAAGCAGTCTCATTTCTTCCCAGACAAGTTTTGTATTTCTGATGAGAGCAAAATTGCTGTGAGGCTGCTGTAAAAAGTGTGAGTGACTGCAGCTGCCAGAAACTGTCTTTTGAAAAAGTAATCACCACAGCAAACGCGTGTTTTCTCATAATATGGATTTTTGATGTGTGTGTGCCCGGTATGTTTCAAATTCCGTAAAAGATAAGAAAAATGCAGTCTGGCAAAAGTGACTATTGCATTTTAATTAGGTGTTTCATGTTACAACCTCAAGAAGGTTTATACTTAAAATGAAGCAAAGACTGGCAAAAATCGAGGCAAAAGTTTCGACCTGGCTCAGTTGAAATGTAGCCAGGTGTTCAACAACAACAACAACAACAAAAGATTTGAATGATGGAACATAATTCGTTTTTAAAAAGTAACATTTTTATAAATGTTTTATAAATGGATAAATAAGGGGGTGCCTGGGGGGCTCAGTCGGTTGAGCGTCCGACTTCGGCTCAGGTCATGATCTCGCGGTCCGTGAGTTCGAGCCCCGTGTCGGGCTCTGTGCTGACAGCTCAGAGCCTGGAGCCTGTTTCGGATTCTGTGTCTCCCTCTCTCTCTGCCCCTTCCCTGCTCATGCTCTGTCTCTGTCTCTCTCAAAAATAAATAAACATTAAAAAAATTTAAAAAAATGGATAAGTTCGAAAATGCCACACTATTTACTTGTTTGAAGCTGAACGTTTGATGATATGAATATATTAATTATATATTACAAATGCACACACTAGTAAAGCAAAGGGTCAAAAGACTTCATGTTTTCTAAGCTATCATTAAGTGTTCTGATGCATTTCAAATATTTACAAGTATAATTATATATATATGCGTGCATGTATATACATATGCATATGTACATATGTATACACACATATATACGTATTTATGCACATGCAGATATATAGCCTACTCTATTTCAGATATTGTGTCATGATCGATATTGTTAAGATGTCAATTATGTCCAAGCGGATCTAGAGATTTACAGCAATCTCAACCAAAAAAATCTAGCACATATTTTGTAGAAACCAGCTATTTCTAAAATTCATATGGGAATGTGAAGTATCTGCAAAACAAAAACAACTTTGAAAAAATAAATGCCCACTCTATGATATCCTTCTCTCTTATATATTTTATATAGTTTGTCTCACCTCTGGTCCAAGAGTTTAAGCTCTAAGAAGATAAAGACTTTTGCCCATTTTGGTGTAGTAGTTTCCTGATATTTGGTGAACAAATGAATGAATGAACGAGCAGATGAAAGGATACCATATAAAGCCCTAAGAACATGTATATTAACACTTGCTCAATGAGAAGGGTGACAGTAAACATCAACGGAAACGATGGGCACCAGTGAATGGCACTGGGAAAATTGGTTATTCAAATGAGAAAACTACAAAATTGCATTCACACCATGCGTGAGAATCAGTTCCACATGAGTTAAGGAAGTAAAGGGAAAAACAAAATTTCAAAATTCTTTTTTTTTTTTTTAATTTTTTTTTTTCAACATTTATTTATTTTTGGGACAGAGAGAGACAGAGCATGAACGGGGGAGGGGCAGAGAGAGAGGGAGACACAGAATCGGAAACAGGCTCCAGGCTCCGAGCCATCAGCCCAGAGCCCGATGCGGGGCTCGAACCCACGGACTGCGAGATCGTGACCTGGTTGAAGTCGGACGCTTAACCGACTGCGCCACCCAGGCGCCCCAAAATTTCAAAATTCTTTAAGAAGAGAATGTATTAGAATATCCCTAGGAGCTCAAGATAGAGAATGATTTCTCGTGTAAGATACAAAACAACAACAACAACAACAACAACAAAACTGTAAAGGTGGAGAATGAGCATTTTGACAAAACTCAAGTAAAAATAGCACATCAAAGAGAGAGTAAAGTCAGAGTAGCATTGTGAGAAGGGAGATGATTCCTTTTCAGAAGTGCCGAATAAAAGCTGTGCTGTGTAATTAGCGATAGGTTTACAACCTATTGGAAAATGTACGACCCCCCCCCCCCCCACACACACACCACAATGGAGTCCCAAACCCTTAGACACTTCACTTCCTGGTTCTTCCCCTGGTTCTTTTGTGAACTTATTTTCATGCACTTTGGAATGAGCGTGCGCCAAAGAACTGAAGTCCCTGCGTCACCTCAGGGAATGTCCATTTGTTCCAACCAGACTACTTTTTGTCTCACACGCTCACAGGCGACATGCTGGTAAGGCTGTAACCTCTGTAGTCCTCAGCCAATGAGGAACCAGGGGAGGGACTTACACGCTAGGAGATAAATCACCTGCTGTAACTGGCCCAGTGTGCCTGTCCATCGGTCACCCGTTCTTGCAAGACTGATTAAAGCATTGCTTCACCGTGCTCCGAGTCTCTGCTTTCCTCCTCTGATTGGGTCAGCGGGCTTATTTCTGTCCACAGTGCTTTCTGTACCAAACATAGGCTCTCGGTGTTAGGTGCCAGGGACAGGGTTCTGATGCCGGCATGTAAGCAGGAGAGTTGGCAGTAAGATTGGAATTTTTAAAGACGAGATGATCCCAATTTTGTTGAGGATTCATAAAAGAAACGACTCCCTTAGAAGGTCAGTGTCACGGTAAATCAGCGTAATCACCTCAGACAAGAATGTGCAATATCTAGTGTAGAGCATGACTCAGCAATTCCATTTCTAGGTAGATATCAGACAGAAATTCTCGCACACGTGACCTAGGAGACATGTTGGCTCTCTGTTGCAATATTGTTTCAAACGGGGAAAATCAGAAGCAACGTGTCCCTTGGTAAGAGAACTGGTGAGACACATTAATGCATGAAGAGAACTTACAAGTTTCTGATACAGAGCATTATGGAAGTGTGGTCAATCATTACTAGCTGTCATGTTTGAAATATTTCATCACGCATGAAGGGAGAAACCATGAAAAACAGGTTTGCAGTCAACTTGATGGTCTGTTAGTTACAATTTCAGAGAATGAAGCAAAGGCTAGACTACAATAATAAACTGCTAATTGTCATGATAGAGGCTGGTCTCAGTGGGGGACGGAGAAGCCCGAAAGCATAAAGAAGGCACGCATGTGGTTAAAAGTTCAGGGGAGGCCTTGTAAAGGAATTGATCACATTGTTGAGACTGGAAAGCCACAAATACAGCCATTACCCTGCTAAGGTTTCCACCATGGACTTACTGGAGAAATTCTCTTACTTTTCATTTACGCACATTGATACACACGAACGTGCATTTACTCTTTTCTCAACAACTTTCTTTGTCCACCTGGAAGTCTAACGTGACATCTGCCACACCCCCGTCTCAAAATGTTTCCTAAGAGGAAATGCAAGTGTGCCAATGTTATATGGGGGAAAGGAAAGGTATAAAATAGAGATGTCAACACAAGAACTGATGGCCTGTCAGGGCAGAGGTAAAATATTGGGAAGACATTCAAGAAGGCCTCCACCCCTTCAGGGAAGGGGCCTCAGCTTAAGAAATGATCAAAGCAACCATGTGGACAGAATGGCGTTCATTTAAAGGGGGAATTACAGACACACAATCTCAGGCTGTTTGTACCAGATGAGGGTCTTGACCAAAATGCTCGAAGCAATGAACATTCCATTGACTTCACTGGCATGGAGAACAGGGAACGACTTTGCAGACAGCAAAAGATACAGCCTAGTTGCTAACCTTATTCTTTATTCCTCTTGATTCCATAATGCATAGCCCTCACATTTAATTCATGCTTTGAAAATAAATTGAATTGAGCAAAAAGCGGTCCATTTTTCGAAAGCAGTGACCACCAACTACAAAGCTGGGGGAATCAAAGCCTCTGGATGTATATGTGCACAAGTGGGCAGAAATATGTATGTGTGAGAAAGATGCTTCTTCATCATATAGGCAACATTCCATTGTTTTCCAAAAGTTGGTTTCTGTATGGGTTTTTCATAATGCAAAATGTAAGCTACCATAGAAAGAATGTTCCAGATGAGGGATAGTCTCCTAAGCCAGCCAACAAAAGCCAAATAATCTCTTTTTTATAATTTGTTTAATGTTTATTTATTTTTGAGAGAGAGAGAGAGACAGAGAGTGAGGTAGAGGAAGGGCACAGAATCTGAAACAGGCTCTAGGCTACCAGCACAGAGCCCAATGTGGGGCTCGAACTCGGGAACTGTGAGATCATGTCCTGAGCCCAAGTCAGATGCTTAACCAACCGAACCAGGCGCGCCTCCAAATAACCTCTTTAGTGAATAAAAGAAACCATAATTTGTTAACTTCTTGCAGGTGGGATGCTATAGTAGAAAGGGCATTGCGCTTTGGAGTCAGGAGACTAGGATTTGAATCCTGAATCTTTCTCAGATGGCCAACAATTCCTTTATTTGACAAAAGAATCCAGGAAATGGCACAATTCCAGCTCCCCCTTCCCATTGTTTGTAAATGTGGTCAAGACCTAAAAAGAATTTCGCACAGCATTAATGAGGACTGTGACTGGCGGGGAGCAAGAAGTAAGTGAAAAAATAAAAATAAAAATAGGTTGGCAGTTTGGCAGGTATGTATGGACAATACCAAGGCAATAGCACGATTTCAATCATGGCCCCACCGCTAACCAGCCCAGTGACCTTGGACTAGTTACCGAATGTTCCAAAGCTTCAAGTTCCTCATGTAAAATGGACATTACAATAGTGTCTATCTCAAAGAGTTGGATTAAATGAGAGAATGCACATAAGCTGCTTTAGTGTAGTGCCTGAAAAATAGTAATTATCAGTACCTATTATCTATTATTATCAAAAAATTCATATCATAATCCATTAATATTAATGGGAATGTTTTTAAATTTTTTTTAATGTTTATTTTTGAAAGAGAGAGAGAGAGAGAGAGAGAGAGAGAGAGAGAGAGGTAGAGAGAGGGAGACACAGAATCTGAAGCAGGCTCTAGGCTGAGCTGTCAGCACAGAGCCCGATGCAGGACTCAGACCCACGAACTGTGAGATCATGACCTGAGCTGAAGTCGGAGGCCTAACCTACTGAGCCAGCCAGGCACTCCAATGGGAATGTTTTAATAAAAGTTTTACTATATTCAAAAGGAAGTAACTGTACCAAATCTTCCCATTTTGGACCGGTTGTCTGCAGAAATGTTTCTTTCGCTTCAACTAGTCCCTAGGGAAATCAATCATTCAGCTAGTCCCTGACAAACAGATACACCATGTTTGTCTAAGTAACATTATCTCCCCAAATTTGATAAGCATTTTACCCTTACCTGTCTCTGGACCTTGGAAGTCCAGAATGCTCCAAGAATTTATAGCCCTAGAATTAAAGGGTCAAAAGGACACAGGTTTCCCTATAAAATGTCAGGGTCAGCAAGAAATTTTAGATCAATCAATAGCTGGTTGGTCCGTTTGTCTACTGTAACGCTGCCTTGGAAAGAGGTTGATATTTTCGTGATGTAACAAGGAATGCCAAGGGCTTCGGGTTTAAAATGGTGACTGGTTCGCGGTCGATGATGCAGCTCTTCTAACATCTCCCAAAAAGAAAACGATAAAATCGCAGTATCATTAACTTCTAGGAATTACACTTAATGTATGTAGAAAATCCAGGGCATGATACAGTAAGTCCTAAACTGAACTGAAGAAAGTAATTGTGAAGTTCAACAGACAACCCCTACACTCTCCTGATAAACTGGTACCAATAAAGAAAGAGGTTCAGAGGGGTGAAGTAACTTGCCCAAAGTCACACAGCCAGTAGATGGCAGAACCCACCTCTTCCAGTTCTGAGACATTTACTGAGCACTAAACTATTATAATGAACTTTCTACTCGGATATCCAATGGTATCTTAAACTTAACACGACCAAATTAAAAGTCCTGATCCCGCCACTCTACTCCCTATGGCTGGAGCCTACTTGAAATCCAGTCTTAAGTGTCTCTGTAAATGATGTGTCATCATCCAGCCAGTGGATCAAGCCAAACAAACCATATGCGCACAAAAAGTTAGAACTCAGTCCTGACTCATGTTTCTTCCTCATCCTGCACATCCATTGTGGTAGATGTTTGTGTCTGTCAGCTCTTCCTTCAAAATATATCCTAATCGCTGCCAGTTTCTGGCTATTCATTCAGAGTTTTCTAGAGCAAAGACGTCAGCCACCATCGCTTGTGTTTGGCAGGGACTCAAAGGCAGAGATCTCTCTCCTGAATCATTGTAAAAGCCTCCTAAATGGTCTACCTCTATGCACAGCTTGAATTATGTTTTACAAATACAAATCATGTCATATTCTTCTCATGCATATAACCCTGGAGTGATTTCCCATAGTTCTTACAATAAAACCCAAAGTCATTAAGGGCCAACAGGCCCTCTATAACCTGGCTCCCAAATGCCTCTCTGACTTCATCTTCAACTGCTTTCCTCATTCACCAGGTTATGGTGACCACTGACCTTTTGGTTTCTTAAACGTGCCGATTTATTCCTGCTTTGTGGGCTTTGGGCATGCTATTACCTCTGCCAGGAAGTTTCTGAATCAGATTTTCACAAAGTTCTTTCATTATTGTCATTCAGATCAGCTCAAACCCCACCTCAATGAATCATTCCCTGGCCGCCCACTTTTATCCCCTGTCCCTAAATGGCATCACCTTGATGACATCGTCCAAATGTGTTTTCTTCAAAGAAGTTATCATTATGGAATCGTCTTGATCACTTATCTGTTTTGAGGAGATAAATGAAGCCCGACCAAATGAGAGAAGCAAAGGCTATTCAGAGTTTTCTAGAGCAAAGATGTCAGCCACCATCGCTTGTGTTTGGCAGGGACTCAAAGGCAGAGAGAGAAATGGGGAAGCTTTATGATGGAAA
This sequence comes from Felis catus, assembly GCF_018350175.1. NCBI lineage: Eukaryota > Metazoa > Chordata > Mammalia > Carnivora > Felidae > Felis > Felis catus. Next base: position 116,646,531 of record NC_058386.1, on the reverse strand, counting down.
AAGTGAAAGGCTTCGGGTATGGCCAGACTGGAAGCTGTTGGCACGGGGCAGTTGCTGGATAGCAACCTAAAGCCAGGCATCCTATGTGGTTGGTGATGGGTGCATATTTGTTTTTTTCTGGTTGGTCCTTAGTTGGAAGTGGGGGCAAAATCAGGGATGTTGTCAGTTACTAAGTCCTGGCCATTTGGGGGGGGGGCAATTACTAGAGATAGCAGTCTGACTTCCTACAAGTCTTGACTTATAGCAGGCTGACTTTCTGGGCTGCTTATTGGAGATTAGAAGCTGGTTTCCTGGGCAAGTTGCTGCATGTTATGGGTCAAAATTCTATTTTTGTATATAATTGCCTGTTTGTATATTTAGTCTTTCAATTTGCTGGTCATATATGTCTCCCAAATGGAATTTAAACTACAGGAAAGTAAGTCCCTTGTCTGTCTTGTTCAATGTGGGCTCCCTAGTGACTAAAAACACTGTCTGACACATAGTAGCTGTTTGATACATACTTGATAAGTCAATGATTGAAAGGTCAACTGAGTGCTCAGTTTCTTTACTGCTGTATATTTATTATGTCTGAAAGCTAAAAGCAAAATGAGAAAGAAGTACAGAGATTTCTCTCTGGCCAGCATGATTGACTGATTTTATTGATGTATTGGCCTGATAGAACTCAAGCCCACTAATTCGGTCCCAGTGGGATAATCTCCTTACCTTTAAAATGGACACTAAATTCTATCACAAATTATTCATCAAGGCAGAAGATGTGTAGGATTAATGGGTACTTTGGCCCAGACTCGGGTGGGGCACTTTTGCCAATGGCTCTGGAAGAAGTCAAACTAGTCATGATGGGTCCATTCATGATTTGATAGGCTTGAAAGTGGAAGAAAAGCCAGTCTTTTAAAAAAAGTTCCAGATAAAGAGCTGGTTATAGTAATTTTTTTTTTTTTAATTTTTCACATAGAGGGAGTTTAAGTACAAAAGAACAATGTGGCCTTGAATGCTAGGAATGAAGCTCCTAATGAAGCTCCTTGCTTTTAATAAGCAAGAGGATGTACATGGGAAGCTTAACTTGGGTGGCCACAAAACAAATAGATGTCTGTACCCACCTGCCAAATCTTAAAAGTTTATACAGACACCTTAACTGGGTTCTGTCACATATACCGTCCAGATGGTCTCAACACATCACTATCTCAAGGCTATGTCCTTGGAGCAGCCTCTGGGAGTGCGGAAGGCAAGTGCAATGCACATCCCGAGGACAGAGGAGGGGGTGAGAAGCCTCTGATTGCCAGGGTCCGGCTCACAGGCCATCGGTGGTCACATCCTCTCGATGACCTCCTCCAACATCAATTCCATCCCTGGAATCCCCAGAGCATTTAAGTATACGTTCTCTTAGCGACTTTCTATGACCGGTTTACATGGCTGCCTTCTTCCCTGGAGATAAGCTTCAGTAGCAGGAGTGGACCTGGAAGCCATCATTACAATGATGTCTCTTCGGAAAGTTTCTGGAATCAATGGAATTGTGTACTGCTTCAGCCTTGGGAAGGCGGCTCCTTTTATTCTAGAATTCCTGGCTTTTTAAAACATTATCTTGGTTGATGGGACTAAAGATGGTTCATAATTGCAAGGACTTTTGGTTTAGATACGAATTAGTGAAAGGTTTCTGAGGGACAGTTTGTCACAGTATACGGAAAGCTCAAAGAGCCTGACGTGTCGCTTTTAGGAGTCGGTCCCAAGAAAGGAAAAAAATAACATATGGAATCTACATGACGGAATACTAGACAACTGTTCAAATTCTTGCTCTGGGGGAATGTTTAAGAATATGAACATATGTTCATGCTGTGGTGCTAAGTTTTGAAAAGCTAAGGGATGGCATGTAAACAATAAACCCATTTGCAGATGTATTAAGAATACTGATAGTTGAGAGCTTCCCAGGCAGCCAAAGGGAGAGGCCATGGTTTTCCATCCTGGACGGAAGACTCAAGGCTGCGGCCCCCAGAAATCTGTGTTAATGCTGTGCCGCACCGACAGAGCAGCCCGGTCTCAGCCTGCCGTGTTCCTTGGCCGGAGACTAGGGCTGGCGTTGCAGATTTGGAATCCCAAAACCTATTGAGTTGTTTTAAAGTGCTCATTTAGTTTATACTGCAGTGATTTAGAAAATGTGCTACCGCACAATAGCTGTGCATTCATTTCCAGAATACCCAAGCGTTAACGGGCATTGATGAGTTGCCGGATGCTAAGCAGTGTGGAATATGGTTACGTGTGGGTCTGCTCTTGTAGTCTTATATCCATCTAGTCACGAAATACACTCGAATTTCATTGCTGAATCCAGGCTGATAGGATATGGTAATAAGCTGACATAATTAATGGACATACTAGCTTAAAATTGTATCAAATAGATTCCTTACGATGAAATGGCATAATTATTGCATCAAAGGCCAACAATCTCTCACTAAAACAAATTACTTTGGGGGGTATAATTCATTGATGATTAAATAACAATCAATGCAGAAATATGTAACAGTGTCTAGAAAAGACATTTTACTGGCAATATGTATGTTGCAAAGTCTATTGGCTCAGGGCAGATGCTGTGTAATAATTGGATTTTTTTTTTATATTCTACAGTGAATATTTTCTAGGTTATCTGTGAAATTAGATCTGAATTTTAAATACACATAATGAATCTATAGTTGATTCTGCTTGACTACTGAAAACAAGTTCCCAATTAAAAAGAAAAGACGTGTCCTTATTACCCAATGCCCCTTATACCCCCAAACACGGCATAGATGTTTCAAGTAGCAGATAAGGGAGGGTTTTCAGATCATGATGATAAAAAGCCATACTTCTATAGAGGAGGTAAAGTACTGGAGAATTTTGGGGTGGGGGGAGAGGTCCTTAAAAGAACCATGTACAAGCCTCGCAAGGAAAAAAAAAAATAAGGGAATGACAGTTTTTCTGGCAGAATGAAGTCCAAGGCCAGAGAGTAAAGGTGTCCTTCTACAGGAATCTATGTCATACGCTTTGAGAAAATAGTGGCTGCAACAGAAGAATGTAATGAATTCAGAAATATATGGGGAGGGGGGGAGTCATCCGAAAATTGACTGGATACTGATGGCTGTATATTTGCAGGAAAAGGCTACTCATTTATTTTCTCCAAGACTGAATGGAAAGAACGCTCACTGAAGGCCGGAGAGACAACAAAGGAAGAGACTTCTATTTACCGAAGGTTCTCCTGTTTCCTACGCACGCTGGGAGGCCTCTTCACACAAGCTCACCATTCCAAGTAAAAAGTGTGATACGAAAATTGCCTGGCAAGCAGAAAAATAGCATGCTTTCTCAGAGCAAATCAATTTGGACCAGCCAAACCAACCGTACATGCGAAAGGATTTTGAGTAGACGAATAGGCTGGAAGCTCCAATCTGAAAGCCCAAAGAAACTTGAGAGACATTTTGTTGTTCATTTTCCTTCAGCCAAGTAGTTTACTATTATTGATAGATAACTTGCAGTTTGAATAATCTGCTCCTAGCAAGACAACCAAATTTTATTTTTATTTTTTTTATTATTTTAACTCCAGTGCAGTTAACGTACGGTGTTATATTACTTTCAGATGTACAATATGGTGATTCAAGAATTCCATACATCACCCGGTGCTCATCACAAGTGCCCTCCTTAATCCCCATCATCTGTTTCGCCCATCCCCTCACCCGCCTCCCCTTTGCTAACCATCAGTTTGTTCTCCATAGTTAAGAGTCTGTTTCTTGCTTTCTCTTTTTCCTTTGCTCGCTTGTTTTGTTTCTTAAATTCCACATATGAGTGAAATCATAGGGTATTTGATTTTCTCTGATTGACTTATTTCACTTAGCATTATACTCTAGCTCCATCCATGTCGTTGCAAATGACAAGATTTCATTCTTTTCATGGCTGAATAATGACCCATTTTATAACTATACCACATCTTCTTTATCCATTCCTCTGTTGATGGACACTTGGGCGGCTTCCATAATTTGGTTACTGTAAATAGTGCTGCAATAAACATAGAGATGCATGTGTCCCTTCAAAATAGTGTTTTTGTATTTTGGGGGTAAATACCCAGTAGCGCAATGACTAGATCACCCTCAATACTGTTTTCCACAGTGGCTGCATTAGTTTGCATTTTGACCAACGGCGCAGGAGAGTTCCTTTTTGTCCACATCCTCACCAACACCTGTCTCTTGTGCGGTTGTGATTTGCATTTCCCTGACGATGAGTGATGCTGAGCGCCTTCTCATGTGTCTGTTGACCATCCGGATGTCTTATTTGGAGAAATGTCTATTCATGTCTCCTGATGATTTTTTAATTGGATTATTTGTTTCCTGGGTGTTGAGTTTTATAAGTTGTCTACATATTTAAGACAACCAAATTTTAAAACAAGGCAATGATCATGATGAGGATGAGGAAGAGGAGGATGACAATACCACCTCGTATTATAAAACACGCCCATATTGGTTATTTTGTCTAATCCCTAAAGATACATCTTGTGCCTTATGTCACTTCTCATGTGACATCATGTCGATCTCATGAACTATGAGATCATGACCTGTGCCGAAACCAAGAGTTGGATGCTTAATTGACTAAGCCACCCAGGTGCCCCTTAAATTCGAATTTCTGAAAAACCAGGATTAACTATTTAGGATAAATATGTTCCATGTAACATTTAGGACATACTTATACTAAAAATAGTTGTTTATCTGATATTGAAATTTAACGGGGGGGGGGGGTCCTGTATTTTTTTTATGTTTATTTATTTTTGAGAGAGAGAGAGACAGAGCATGAGTGGGGGAGGGGCAGAGAGAGGGGGAGACACAGAGTCCGAAGCAGGGTCCAGGCACCCAGCTGTCAGCACAGAGCCCAACATGGGACTCGAACTCACGAACCATGAGATCATGACCTGAGCTGAAGTTGGATGCTCAACCGACTAAGCCACCCAGGGGCCCCATGGGGGTCCTGTATTTTATATGCCAGTCTTACCTGTGGGTTAACACTTGGCTAGTGCAGGGATGGAACTGGTATTAAATGCTCTGTTCACCGATGGGTGAAACATTCCGAGATGTATTCTGCACAGCAATACACAGGAGAGCCTCGTACGATGAAGCTACGCTTGGGCACAGCCATAAGCAGCTCAATGTCATGTGCGTGTGTTATCTTCCCCTCTTTTCCCATTTAACCCTCACTGAATGCCCATTCTTGTTCCCTGGTGTTACATCCCCGAATAAACTGCCTGCATGAAAGCCTTCCTCTCATACTCTTTATTTTTTTCCTGGAAGAACTCAAGCTAAACAGGTACTGGCAAATTATATGAAATTATTGTAATGTTAGAGCTGCCAGGAACCACTTTACACATGTGAAAACTAATTTCTGTGGAGCTCAGTTGCATTGCCTCAGGTCATACTGTTCAGCAGAGGAAGATCTGAAGCTTAAATTGGGTCTCCTGACTTCCACCCAATGTCCTTCAACTAGAAGACTATGCTTGTGTTTAGCCCACACTACTGTTTGGAAGAAAAATCAATTTAAGGGGCGCCTGGGTGGCGCAGTCAGTTAAGCGTCCGACTTCAGCTCAGGTCACGATCTCGCGGTCCGTGAGTTCGAGCCCCGCGTCGGCGTCGGGCTCTGGGCTGATGGCTCGGAGCCTGGAGCCTGCTTCCGATTCTGTGTCTCCCTCTCTCTCTGCCCCTCCCCCGTTCATGCTGTGTCTCTCTCTGTCCCAAAAATAAATAAACGTTAAAAAAATTAAAAAAAAAGAAAAATCAATTTAATATCTCCGTAAAAGTGGTATAGTAACATCATTAAGAACCAAAAGCACAGATTATTTTCTAGCAAAAAAAAAAAAAAAGTATCCAAAAGAGAAACTGACACACAAGAACTAACATTGGCAAGTAGAAATATATTATTCTAAGCATCTTTCTGTGCATCTATATTCAGATATTGATGCATGGACTAAGAAGATTTTCTAGTATATATAACGTAATTGTGTTTCCTTTTATTTTAGAAGTATCATTTTACTTGAATTTAAGAAAAGGAAAAGAAACCGAAGAAACTGTTTCACTTCAGATACATGCTTCTTTACTATAAAAGATAGTATTTCTTAAAATATCCAAGAGTGATAAAAGAGATCATAAAAATATGAAGAAATTGGAGTCATCACTGGTTTTAATTAAGAGTTTCCTTTTTCTACAGTATTCATTGATTGCTCACTGCGAAAGATGAGGGCATTAGCTCTCTTACATTTTTGGCCACCTCCCTGGCTCCCCACCGCCCGATTTTTGTGAATTACGTCATGAAGTTTCCATTGCCAATTTTTCTAATATGTATACCCTATTTCGTGACGATAATTTCCACCTTTTCTTTTTGTTATTAGTTCTATGTTCCAGTGGATTCAAATCTAGCTGACCCTCGCTCCCTCTCCCTGCTTCTCCATTTCTAAGTTCCTTATTTTCAACCATCTCTTAGCTCCATATTCCTTCAGGAAACAGAGGTTTCGTTTGCTTGTTTGTTTTAAAGAGGAGCTTTTGGATCCTGTATTTTTTGTTGTTGTTGTTCTTTCACCTCTTGAAAAGCTCTGCTTGTTGCTCCTATATTTGAATATCTTTTTTCGTATAATAATCTTGGGTCTCATCTTCTCTGCCTTGGGAATTTAGGGGTATTTTTTTCATGATCTTTGGACTTTAAAATCATGTTGGAAACCATGGAAGGCAATTGGATTTATTCCTTTCATAGGTGATTTGCTTTTCTAGCCCGGTACCTAAAATATTTATTTATTTATTTTTTCTAGAAATTCAATACATGAACTAGGATAAATCTTTAAGCATCTTGTATGAAACTTTTATATAACAGTCTGTGTATTTCAGTCTACAGAGCAGAAATCCCTTTTTTATGTTTACTTGTTTATCGTCTGTTTCCCTTAGGAGAAGGTAAGCTTCATGAGTCCGGGAGACTGAGACCTACTAGCTATTACTATGATTCTCCAGCCTCTAGAATGGGGCCTGGCATACTGTAGATATTTGATAGGTATTGAATGAATGCTATATACAGTTGTTGTTAATTTTCAATCCCAGTTTGCTATTCACTTATAGGAACACAAGGTATCACTTAAGGATCTGTAGACTAATGTTTTATGGTTTCATTTTTTAAAAGGTTTTTTTTTTTTTCCATCTGGAATGTATTTGGAATAAGGGATAAAGATCCACATTTGCATTTTTACAAACAGCGAGGCATTTGATCCAGAGCAATCTATCATATAATCATTCCTTTCCCCATTTACGTTTAAAGCCATCCTTAAATATAAGCAATCTTCACATGTATTTGGGTCAATTTCTGAACTCCCTATTTTATCCTGTTCAAATGACTATTTTCTCCCATATTGAACTCTTTGAAATATATTTCTATGTAATTTTTACATATTGTCTCTGTCTTCCATATCTCTTGGCTCCTTTCCTAGCACGCTAATCACTGTCTTTTTGTCATCTGCATTCACTGAGATTATCTCAAGTCTTTGCTCTATGACAGTAATGTCATTTCAACCATGTCTATTCTGATCTTCCAATATTTGACTGTTCTCTTCCTGGATTCAGGTTCTCACAGACCGGTTCTAAAATGCGAAATGTTCATGAGAAATTTTCTTCCATTCCTTGCGTTGTTTTCATCTAGATTGAAAACTTTCGTTTACACAAGCTAGCTCCATCTTTAAAAAAAAATTAATTTTAAATGTTTATTTTTGAGAGAGAGAGAGAGAGAAACAGAGAGAGAGAGAGAGAGAGAGAGCGAGTGAGCATGCAAGCAGGGGAGGGACAGAGAGAGAGGGAGACACAGAATCCAAAGCAGGCTCCAGGCTTCGAGCTGTCAGCACAGAGTCTGACGTGGGGCTCGAACCCACAAACTGCGAGATCATGACCTGAGCCAAAGTCGGTCACTTACCCGACTGAGCCACCGGGGTGCCCCCCCCTTCTTTTTTTTTTTTTTGACAGAGGAATGCCTATTATGGTCTATTGACATATTTGTCCTGTGATTTCGTTCACCTTGTTCATTCACAAGTGGCTCTATTTAGAATTCTCCTACAGTATGAGGATTAGGCTTTTTGATTCCTTTTCTGTACTATCTGGGCCTGGCATTGCCATCCTTTCCAGCACAGTTCAGGGGCGAGGTTTTGGTGTTTTACCCACTTCTCTGTGCCAGAAGGACAGGGGAAGAATGACGAACACGACTGAGGCAAAACTGACATGCTTCTGGGTGGAATCACTGGGCTTTCCACTCGTTTTTATTTCGTGTCTGCTTGTTCAAGATTTAGTACAGGATTCACTCTGCATAGTCGGGAGGTATATCATATCCTCACCAGGAGCTATTTTGGGGTTCCAATCATATGCCCAATTTGGGGCTCTTGTCAGCTGCCTTTCACTTTCCGCATTTTGACTGTTTCTCCCCAGTAGCCCCCCCCCCTTTTAAACTATATCGTAGGCAAAAGTGGGAATACATAAGGATATTTTCTGAGTAATCTTTTCTTGCCCAGATTTTGGAATGTTGAGAAGTTTTAGAATTTTACTGACTAATAGGGAAAGCTGGGGTGAAGACTGAGGGAAGGTTACAAGCCATGTCCCCCACACTGAACTATGAATCTTTAGTCTCTTTATTTGGTAAACAGTTTTTAAAATGTATGGCTTAAGGTTGTGGACACTCTTTAGTGGGTACCGTTTTTCCTCAAGTGTTTGCTTGTTTGTTTAATTTTGAGAGAGAGAGAGAGAGGCCGCAAGTGAGTGAGGAGCTGAGAGAGTGAGAGAAGCCTGGGAGGGGCCGAGAGAGGCGCAGAGAGAGAGAGAGAGAGAGAGAGAGAGAGAGAGAGAGAAGTGGAGCTCATCTGGACTCAAATTCACGAACCGTGAGATCATGACCTGAGCCGAAGTCAGATGCTTAAAGACTGAGCCACCCAGGTGCCCTCCTTAAGTATTTATAAACATTACTTTTTATTAGTTTGTTTCTTAATGGGGGAAGAAGGTTCTTGGATGCAGGATAATTTCAAAATGCCATGGATAACTGTACCTTTTGAAAATAAAGCTTGTTTATTTTCTAATTGAATCATTTAATTGAAATGTATTAGTGGACATCACTGGCCTCTGCAATGATTAACAAAAACCTTTCTTAAAATCCTAGCAACTATGTTGGGAGGTGGGGGGGAATGGTGATGAGCACTGAGTCATGTATAGAAGTGGTGAGTTACTGTATTGTATATGCGAAACTCATATAACACTAGAGGCTACCTGTACTGGAACTAAAATTAAAAACTTAATAAAACAAAATCGTAGCAACTATGTTAAAATTCAGTACAGGAAATTTGTGACAGGATAGAAATTCACTGGCATCATTATTCGCAATCATAGACTTAATGCATTCAATAGGGAAGAAATGGCTAATTGTTACTCAACAGTCACGACTAGTTAAACTATTTTGGAGGGAGGGGGTAATATTTTATTCTAAACTGCAACTTCCTCCCAGGCCATATTTACCAAACTGCTAAAATAACGTGAACGGGAAAGGAAAAGGAATACTTGATTCGGAATGGCAGAAACATCTACGTTTACTTAGAATAGTTCGATAAATAAAATGTGTTTTATTGCTTTTCATACGTTTGTCTAATTTTCTTCCCTGTTATTAATTTCTGATAGGGGAGATCACAAGTGACCATTATATTTCTTCGTTATTCAATACATCAAATACATATCCAGATACACAGACACACACACACACACACACACACATACATGAAGGAAGTATAGACATATGCAAAATCCACCTTAAGTGTGGTCAATGTTAAGACATCTTAACACTCCCAAAACGTTTCTTGAAGAAATGAAGGAGCATTTTTGTGTGTGTTTATTCCAGCACTGGCTTCATGACTGCTTTCTCTCTTAGGCTGTACCTACATCAGGAACAATTCAATTGATTAGTCAATCACCTCCAGCAAAGGGCCAATATACAATCAGAAACGTTTGAGAACATTTGATTAGAAATCAACTAATCCTATTCACAACTGGAACCAGGGCCTTATGGTTCCCAGATTTTACACTCTTTCCCTGTGCTTCACTACCTTCTGAATTGGATGAGAATTTTTCTGGTTTGTCTATGTCTTCCTTTGAACTAAATTATACAAAGGGTGCCTGGGTGGCTCGGTCGGTTAAGTGTCCGACTCTTGATTTCAGCTCAGGTAGTAATCTCACCGTTTGTGAGTTTGAGCCCCGCGTTGGGCTCTGAGCTGCCAGTGTGGAGCCTGCTTGAGATTCTCTCTCTCTCTCTCTCTCTCTCTCTCTCTCTGCTCCTCCCCTGCCTGGCACATGAGCGCCCGCTCTCTCCGTCTCTCAAAATAAACACACTGAAGAAAGAAGTAAATAACAACTTTTTGAACTAAATTATACGACATTTTCTAGAACTGCATTAGCCATGCAATGATTTTGCCGTCACGTGGATAGACTCGTTATTTAGCAAATACTTAGCATCTATGAGGTTTGTCTGTAGTATGCCTTCCCCACCCCACCCGCCTTGGTCCTTTAGTTCTGTGCTGGTCCTTCCCTACTGATTTTTCTTCTTTCAGAGACCACAAAGAATTGCTTTCAGCAGGCTTTTTAACGGCCCCAATAAAGTTTTACTGGTGACAGCTCCCAGGGCATTCCCTTTTTCACAGATGCCAGGCGTTCGATTCACTGTCACACTGAAGGTCTTAACGCTCACCCTCACATCCACCGATCCCTGCAACAGCCAGGGCAATAGCCACTCTTCCCGTCAAAGGCAACAGTTGAGGACTTATTTGTCCCCCCACCTGTCAGTAAACATAGACTGTGCCCTTGGCCCGTACCATGCGCAGTGTTCCTTACTGGGGAGAGGAGGAGAAAACAAGGTCAAATTCCTGTCCTCAAAGGGCTCACTGTCTAAGTCTCCAACAACAAACATAGCGTTCCCGGCAAAGATAAGTGGAATCGGTGCTTCATCTCGAAAAGTTTCTCATCTCCTACTTTTGAAACAAATGTAACAATGGGCGCTTTAGTTCCTTCCCTAGGATCAAAAGCATTCCTTGACAATCTAATCGCTCTGTGAATTGAAGAGCAATGTTTTACACCATGACCTCATTAAAACTAGCGTGCTTTCTATAAATAAAAGCCCTTGGATGATCAGTGTGAGAGCTGACAGCGGCAGCATTTATTTATTTATTTTTTTAAAGGCGATTGTTGGGACAACTGTGTCTGCCGCATAGATGTATTGATTTGTTCGTTTCCCTTTGGGGGCGGGGGGAACAGGATGCACAAACCACACCATCCGAGCCGTTTTTCATAATGAATACCTGCGGTTCAGGAAATAATTTAAGAGGAATTGAAATGTCAACTAGATGTTCTTCTCCTCTCATCAAGATATTATCCGGTACATTATTTCTCAGTGCCAAGAGGGTAAACACAAAGGATCACATTTTCAAATAGCTTAGCTAATTTGAAGACACATCAATTTTCATGTGTGAAATGAGTACAGGAATTGTTTAGGTGTATGACAAAATATGTATGAAAATATAAATATACAGATCATGAGAAGTTCAGAGATGCTCAGCTATGGGGCGCCCGAGTGGCTCAGTCAGTAAAGCGCCTTGATTTCGGCTCAGGTCATGATCTTGTAGTTCCTGTGTTCCAGCCCCGCATCGGGCTCTGTGCTGACATTCAGAGCCTGGAGGCAGAATTGGATTCTGTCTCTCTCTCTCTCTCTCTGCTCCTCCCCCACTTGCTCTCTCTCTCTCTCTCTCTCTCTCTGTCTCTCAAAAGAAAGAAAGAAAGAAAGAAAGAAAGAAAGAAAGAAAGAAAGAAAGAAAGAAAAAAAAAAGGAAAAGAAACGCTGAGCTATGAGCAGCGGGGGTAATGTGGAATACCACCCTAGAGGAGAAAAGACTTGGAAGGGCACACAGTTGGCTTCTAATATCTGAAAGGGTGATTAACACAACAAGCAGTATACTGATTCTACACAGATCCTGAGGGCAGAACAGGGCAAAAAGGTTTTGTTACACAGATCAGAGCACAACTGGATAAAAAGAAGGGTCAAAGAAGTTTCTACCAATTAGAGAGGGATGTCTGAAAATGGGATAGGGCTGCCTCATAAAGCAGTATCTCTCCTGTATCAGAAGTGGTCAAGGAAAAAGACGGGTTGGCTAATCATTGGGTATGCTGTATGATATGTTGATGTTGTTTGATGTTTCGTACTTTCTGAAATTATTAATCAGTGCTATGTGTCGATTATAGTTCGTTAAAGCTGGAATAAAAATAAAGTTGGCAAACCAAAAAATATATTCATATATTACGTAGTTGCTTACTACACCGGCTGGGAGTTTTTGTTATTGAAATAAGTGTCTTTGCGAGAGTCATGGAGTATTCCTTACAAGCCCTAAGTGATAGAGACAGCCATTGCCCGAGTCACAGTTTGTTTATGTCCTTCCCATTGAATAGACCAGACCAAATTAGAACGATCTCTATCCAAATTTGAAAATCGGAGGATAATCTGATCGGCCCAGCTTGGTCAGATGGCCCTTCCTGGCCTAAACAGCGATGGTTGCAGGTTGAGCTCTTATGGTATAGATCTGGGGGAAGAGGGCTGATGCTATTGGCTCAAGTGGCTTCCGAAGAGGAGAGGATAGTTTGTTGGCTAGGAAGACACCTTGGAACTTGGTTCTCTACATGTTCTCAAGTGAATACCATGTGTTAGCAACAAGCAAAACATGGACATTTTTCTTCTTAAGTATCTTTAAAGCATGATAAAAACAGGTGTTTATTTCGTGTCCATTTTCAAACATTGAAAGTTATCTAAAAGCTGTCAGCAATGCTTAAGCATGGTAATTGCTTCTCTTAGAAATGTTTCAACTTCAAGGGTTGGAAGAATTTGGAAGTGGGTAAGGCAAAGTGACAAACTTCATTCCCATCATTGGGGACAGAACTGGGCTATTACTGAACTTTCTGTGTACTCTATTTCCCCCTAATATGGGGCGAAACAAGACTAATGTCCTTTATGCTAAGATCATTTTATAACCATTTTACAAATACCTTTAGAATTGGCATGTTAATGGGCACCTGGGTGGCTCAGTTGTTTAAGCGTCCAACTTTGGCTCAGGTCATGATCTCGTGGTTTGTGAGTTCGAGCCCCCATGGGGCTCTGTGCTGACAGCGCAGAGGCAGCTTTGTATCCTCTGTCCCTCTCTGCCTCTTCCCTGCTCTCTCTCTCTCTCAAAAATAAATAAACATTAGAATTGGAAAGTTAACAGCCATGAAACGACAGACATGAAATGTTAGCAAATAACAAGACTTGGTTTTCAACATATATTAGAATTCTGGCATATAAGTAGGAAGTTACACTTCCCGGTTTAAAATCCATTCCAGAAATCATAGCTATTATTTTATAGCCAATATATTTTCCTATCAAGTTTAAAGGACCAGCAACACTAGATTTTCTCACACATCTTATCCCCCACATTTGGCTTCAAATGGTTGAGTGTTTTCCAAAGTGAGACTAATGCACAGAGCATAACAAGCTAGAAATCTGGTAAAGATGGCTAAGGCCACTTGCAAATATCAGAGGTGTTTGGAGTAAAAGCCGAGTCTGAGTCGCTGCTGGGTGAGAATAAGAAATCACACCCCCCTGCCATTTACGAGGATTGAGCTGCTGCCACAATGTGGCCCACCCCCTGGGACCACACTGCCACCTCGCTGTGCCCCTGGGGCCCAGGATGCTACTACACCCCGTTACCCCTAGTTCTGTGCCGCTGCTGTGTCTCACCTCCCTTGGGGCCTGAGTCCCAGGGGCAAGCCCCTGAGACCCAGACCCTGGCTCTGTGGGTGACCCGCACGTGCCCATCCTTTAGCTAGTGCCATGTATTCCAGAGCTTAGGACCTCAGCCCTACTGTCGCGACGGTTCATATCCAAGACATATAAGGAACTGAGAGAAGTCGATAGCAAAAAAACCCGATACAATTATAAAATGGACAAAGGAAGAGTATAGACATTTTCCCAAGGGAGATCTACAGATGGCCAACAAGCACATGAAGAGGTGCTCAACGTCACTAATCATCAGAGAAATGTAAACCAATACCACAAGAGATAGCACCTCACACTTATTAGGATGGCTATGTTTTTTAAAGTTTATTTACTTATGTTGAGAGAGAGAGAGAGAGAGAGAGAGAGAGCGCGCGCAACAGCGGGGGCGGGGGCAGAGAAGAGAGAAGTAGAGAGAGAGAATCCCAGGCAGGTTCCGCACCGGCAGCACAGAGCCCAATACCGAACCATGCGATCGAACCATGAGATCGTGACCTGAGCCAAAGTCAGAGGCTTAACCAACTGAGCCACCCAGGTGCCCGGTTAGGTTGGCTATTTTTAGGAAGGCAAGAGATAACAAAGGTTGCCAAGGATGCGAAGAGAAGGAAACCTTTGCATACTCGTGGGGAGCATGTAAGTTGATGCAACCTCTATGGAAAAGAAGGTGGAAGTTCCTCAAAAAATTACCATAAGAATTACCATATGATCCAGCAAACCCGCTTCCGGGTATATATACCAAGGAAATGAAATCCGGATCTCAAGGAGTTACCTCTATCTTCATGTTCATTGCAGCATTATTCACATACCTATATAGTATATATATTCCTATATATTATATACAACGTATATATTATGCATAATGTATACAATGCATATATAATGTGTATTGGAATACATACACTATATACCCTATATGTCGGGTATATATAACATACATGTTCTCTCTCTAATTTTACCAGACACAAAAAGAGAAGTATTGCATGATAATCCCTTATATGTAGAACGTAAGAAAGTCAAGCTCGAAGAGAGAGTAGGTTGACGGTTGCTCGTTGCCAGCATCTATGAAGTGGAGAAAATGGGGAGATGTTAGTGATAGGGAACAAACTTTTAGTTAGAAGAGGAATAAGTTCTAGAGCTCTAGTATACAACATGGTAATTATGTAAGGTGATGGATATATTAATTACCTTAATTGCGGTAATTATTACACAAGGTATACTCATATTAAAACACCATACTGTATACCTTAAATATATATGGTATTTTGTGAAAATGTTTATAAAAATGATGCAGTAAAAAAAATTAAAACTGGGGTGCCTGGGTGGCTCAGTCGGTTGAGCGTCCGACTTTGGCTCAGGTCATGATCTCACGGTCCGTGAGTTCGAGCCCCACGTCGGGCTCTGTGCTGACAGCTCGGAGCCTGGAGCCTGCTTCCGATTCTGTGTCTCCCTCTCTCTCTGCCCATCCCCCACTTGTGCTCTGTCTCTCAAAAATAAATAAATAAATGTAAAAAAATTAAAAAAAAAAAAAAGATTAAAACTGCCCCAGTGGTCAAGTTCCCAAGAAGCAGTCTAAAGTGGGTATTCCTGTTCAAGGGATTTACTGGGGGGTGCGGTGCACCCAGAAGAAAGGAAAGTGAGGGAAGCCAGATTACGGGGCCGAGGGAGCTTTAGCAAGAATGTAGTCTCAGCTAGAGACTGGCCCCACCTGACACCTTGGAGAATCCGGGGCACACATTTCAACAGCTTTGGTCCCAGTCGGCAGAAATCTTACTAGAAACAGAAAATCACCCAATGTCAATTAAAAATTTTTTTAAATGTTTATTCATTTTTGAGAGAGGAAGAGAGAGAGAGAGAGACAGAGAGAGAGAGAGAGAGAGAGAGAGAGAGAGAGAGATACAGAGCACGAGTGGGTGAGGGGCAGAGAGAGAGGGAGACATAGAATCCGAAGTGGGCTCCAGGCTCCGAGCTGTCAGCCCAGAGCCCGACGCTGGGCTCGAACTCATAAACCATGAGACGTGACCTGAGCTGAAGTCGCACAGCCAACCAACTGAGCCACCCAGGCGCCCGCCAATTTCAATTGTTTAAAGTACTTTAAATGCATTTAAAAATCTTTCACCGAGATGACACAGCTTCTCCTGACTCCCTCACATTCACTCCGCTCATCCAACCTGTCAACAGCTGGAGGAGAATGCTTTGCTATTACTCACACAACATCTGGAAGAGCCCTCCAGAGATATTTTTTAAGTTAGTCCCTTACCATTTTCATAGATCTGCAATCTACTCTCGGATACGAAATGTGAGCAAACACTGCTAAATGAAAACTCCCAATACAATCACTTTCACTATACCCTCAAATCAATTAACTGCCTGTAGAGAAAAATCCACCTAGTATAGTTTTGAAAAGACACTTTCTATTTTGAGAGAGAGAGAGAGAGCATGGGAGCGTGTGCACGAGCCAGGGAGTGGCAGAGAGAGAGAGAGAGAGAGGAAGAGACAGAATCTCAAGCAGGCCTCGTGCTGTCAGCGCAGAGCCCTACGTGGGGCCTGATCTCCCCAAGTTGCGAGACCCCGACCTGAGCTGAAACCAAGAGTGGGATGCTCAACCGACTGAGCCACCCAGGTGCCCCAGGAAGTATTTTTAAACTTCTCAATATGGGGGTGCCTGGGTGGCTCAGTCGGCTGAGCCTCTGACTTCGGCTCAGGTCATGATCTCACAGCTCGTGAGTTCGAGCCCCGCGTCGGGCTCTGTGCTGACAGCTCAGAGCCCGGAGCCTGCTTCGGGTTCTGTGTCTCCCTCTCTCTCTGATCCTGTCCCGTTCATGTTCTGTCTCTCTCTGTCTCGAAAATAAATAATCATTAAAAATAAAAAAAAAATGTAAACTTCTCATTATCAAAGTCACTAATGTTATATTATCACATTATTTTGTGATTGCCCTTTTTACTCAGTATTATCCTTTAAAACACCTCATATTCTGTGATGGCAGGGAATATCTTCTCTGTAACACTCATCATACTCATATGATTATTTAATTAATATGTGAAGTGAGGCTTTACCATGATATTCACTGTTCTTGGAGAGTCTCTGATGTGGAATAGAAATTCAAAAAATATTTGTTGAAAGAATAAATGTACTAATGATATGAAAATATTTGTGAACAGTAAAGAGAGAGCTAGAGGGGATTTTTATAAATAGCAATTGGTATTATTACTATTGTTATTATTTCAAAAGTACTCTGAATATTTATAACTGAGAATATTGAGGTTCAGAGATGCTACATATGTTCATAACACTCTGGACTTCTCCATCATAAAATTTTTCATAATTTGTTATTGAATAATGTTTGTTTATTGTTAGTCTACACTCCAGACTATAGGTTATTTTTTTTAATGCCTTTAAAAACATTTTTTTAATGTTTATTAATTTTTTTTGAGAGAGAGAGAGAGCACAAGCAGGGGAGGGGCAGAGGGAGAGAGAGGGAGACACAGAATGGGAAGCAGGCTCCAGGCTCTGAACTGTCAGCACAGAGCCTGATGCGGGGCTCGAACTCATAAACCGTGAGAGCATAACCTGAGCCACAGTCGGACACTTAACCAACTGACCCACCCAGGCAGCCCATTTAATGCCTTTTTTTTTAAGTTAATTTATTTATTTTGAGAGAGAGAGAGAGAAAACAAACCAGTGGGGGGAGGGGCAAACAGAGAGGGAGAGAGAGAGAATCGCGAGCAGGCTCTGCGCTGACAGCAGTGAGCCCGATGCAGGGCTTGAACTCACGAATTGCAAGATCATGAACTCACGAATTGCAAGAGGAAATCGAGAGTCAGACGCTCAACCCACCCAGCTTCCGAGGCGCCCCCACCTAGTATAATTTTAACAGATAAAAGAAGAGAATAAAAAAAGTCATTTTCAATGAAAAAGAAAGGAAAATAAACTAATATTTACTGAGCACCAACTCTGCATGTCCCAGGTACTAAGTTGGTCCTTTGTATCTCTCATTCCATTCATACCTCGCAGGAATCCTTTGAGGTAGATATTACCATCATCTTAATTGTGCAGATGTATAAACCGAATCTCAGAGAGAATAGATAATTGTGGAATCTTACAAGTGGCAGAGCCCAAAATTGTATCCAGATGTGTCTTCTTCCAAAGACTTTGCCTGTTCCACTAAATCCCTAGCTCTTTTCTTTTATAAACAAATATTTATTCAGTTTTGAGAGACAGAGAAAATAAGCAGGGTAGGGGAAGTGAGAGAGAGGAGCAGAGGACCCAAAGCCGGCTTTGACCCGATCATCCCAAGCCTGATGCAGGGCTTGAACTCACAAACCGTGAGATTGCGACCCGACCCGCAGTCGGACACTTAACTGACTGAGCCACCCAGGTGCCCCGAATCCCCTAGCTCTTAAAGACAGTTCCCAAACCAGCAACAACAGCATCATTGGAACCTGCAGGTTCAGAAATGCAGGATATAGGGACCAGCAATCATTAATTATTCATTAAGCAATTACTGAACGTCTACGCCATGCCAAACACTGTTCTAGGTGTTAGGTTCTGGGTGTATTCTCTTGAAAAAGCCGAGCAAGGTTTCTGCCCCCACGAAGCTTACATTTTGCAGCTGTAATATATGCAAGGTGTGCATATATACTTTGTGTGTATACCTATATACGCACATATATACAACTCGTCCCAAAGGGAGAGCACGGTACAATTCTCAAGATTCCAGAAGCATATGCACATCAATGTCCTCATTAACTATTTAAAATAGCTCTGAAAATTAGATCAAATAGGTACTGTTATCACTACTTTATTGGGGAGAAAATGTGCTTAGACCTAACAGTACTCTCTTTTGAACCCTTACTATGTATCAGACACCGTGCGAAGCACTTTATATATATTAACTAGTTTGTTCCTCACAGCAACCTCATGAAGTAGCTACAGTTACCTTCATTGTAAAGTGCAGCATGTCTCTCTGAGACAGAGAGAGGTTAAGTGACCGACCCAGGATCACACAGCTGGTAAGTGGATGAGCCAGGCTCAGAACCCAGGCGTTTCTGATTCATGAGCCTATGCTGTCAAGATAAACTCTCTCCAGAGGATAGTTGCTCGCTCAGGACTAAAAATCTGTGTGCATATTTGCCTATGCGTAATCCCAAATGAGAAATAATTTAAGCAAATTTAGAGGGAACATAAAATATAACAAGAAAACACGTATTGGAAGCACGCATGAAAGAAGACAGGATATCTGGAATAAGATAAGAAGTGGGTGTCAACGTGGGCTTCATCGTTGCCCTTGTTCTTGAAGCTCTCTGTAAGTCAGTGTAAAAAAGAGAGAAATCTGGGGGCGCCTGGGTGGCTCGGTTAAGCGGCCGACTTCAGCTCAGGTCATGATCTCGCGGTCCGTGAGTTCGAGCCCCGCGTCAGGCTCTGGGCTGACGGCTCAGAGCCTGGAGCCTGTTTCCGATTCTGTGTCTCCCTCTCTCTCTGCCCCTCCCCCGTTCATGCTCTGTCTCTCTCTGTCCCAAAAATAAATAAACGTTAAAAAAAAAAAATTAAAAAAAATTTAAAAAAAAATTTAAAAAAAAGAGAGAAATCTGGCCCGTGTTAAAGTTCACGGTGCCCAGATCGATTGCTCAGAGCCACAACTGTACTTGGCACCGACATCAGATGCGAATTTCTCTCGAGTCTGCCCGTAGATGATCCCTTGCCACGGAACGAACATCCTCGCCAGAGAGGAAACAAGAGTTTCAAAGAGCTGTTTCTTTGGTTCCCCTCCTCCAAAAGGAAATCCCCAAAGGAAAGCTCGGTGAACAGGTAATTAGCTCTCTGCTGGTTGAATTGAATTACGGGAACTTCTTCAGTACGTCTTGAACAGTAGATGGAATTTATATCCTGGAAACAATTCTCAGGTAATGCTCCTCTCCGCTCATTTTGTGGTGTGGACTGGGCAGCAATGATTTGGAGATTATATTCCTTGACATGTGTTCTGAATGCAGCTCTTTTAAATTGCTAGTTAATTACCTCATTTGCTGTAAGCAGTAGTTGAGCACAGAATTGACATCCTGTGAGGCTTATCAGTTTCTTAATAAATACCCGCTCCTTAATGGATTTTTCCCCTGACTCAACCCAAGATCTTACGGGAAATACAGATACCCGTGATAGTGTTTCTTTATACAACTCTTTTGAAAGGTATTTCCTATAGGAAAACACTCTTCCTTAGCACCTCCAGGTAAGGCAGCATCAGATATCACCACCACATGTGGGGCTCAAGTTCCCGAAAACATGTGGTCCCTCCATGAAGTAGATGGAATAATAAACCATAGTAAGAACTGAAATCATGCCACCCCCAAATATGCGACTCTCGGCATATTGATTACTTTGAGTAAATAGCACGTGCAGAAAGGACACTCTGACCGTCCTTCTTTTTCTTAAAAGCGGGAGATGAAATTCTCATGTGAAGACTGTCAAAAGGAAAGCAACATTTTTATCACCAAGGATCAGAACTTGAGGTCGAGAGAAAGTTGGAAATGCACCTTGTTAACCTAACCCTTTTCTTCCTAGTCGCTTCTCCACCACATTAACTACCCTAGCCCGAGCTCCTCTGCCTTGTTAGGTTTTCACAACTTACTCTCTCTGTCCAACTCAGTACAATTAAAACTTAGGTGCTTTTCTCCTATTTGTCTTATGTCAGTTTAATTCTTAGGTCCCACCAGAGACCCTAAGAAGACATAGAAGTTTTTCCTCTCCTATCAGTTAAAGACCTTAAACATGAAACCGTATGTCCAAACATGTCATTTGCACCTTAGCAAGGAAAGTGTAAATGTTAAGCATGTCCAGCTTGCAAAGGTTTGAAATCACAGAGTTACTAAGACATAGAGCCAAGACTTGAATCTTGTTCTTCTGGTTCAAGAGCTAATGCACTTTGTGTTATGTTGCTACCCTTTTATAACCAAAGTCTAAGAGAATCAATG
Organism: Felis catus; assembly: GCF_018350175.1. Taxonomy (NCBI): domain Eukaryota; kingdom Metazoa; phylum Chordata; class Mammalia; order Carnivora; family Felidae; genus Felis; species Felis catus. The sequence continues at coordinate 116,625,726 of NC_058386.1, read as the reverse complement.
CGAATGCACAGCGTATGAAATACCGGCCTTCCCGCGGGATTCGGTGAGGACAACTTACAAGCACTATTTATTGAATTCTCCCTACATAACAAAACCTACTTCAAGCGATTCGTATTATTTGCTTCATTGTAATCCTACGACTCTGAAAAGTAGGTATTATTGTTTTCCCCAGTCCACAGATAAGACGATTGAACAGCAGGGGCGCCTGGGCGGCTCGGTCAGCTCAGTGTCGGACTTCGGCTCAGGTCATGATCTTGTGGTTTATGAGTTCGAGCCTCGGGTCGCGCTTGCTCGCTGCTGTCACTGAGGAGCCCGCTTCAGATCCTCCGTCTCCCTCTCTCTCTGCCCCTGTGCTGCTCATGCTCTCTCTCTCAAAAATACATACACATTTAGAACAAAAAAGAAAACTGAACAGCAGGCAGGTGAAGTGACTTGCCCACATCAAGGAGTAAGAAAGAAAATTCAAAATCTGGTCTCCAAACCTATGCTTTCAAACACTACACGACAGAGCTTTTTTTCAAGAGTAAAGATGCCATATAAAGTATTTAGCTCAGCAATTCGCAGATGAGACGTCATGACCAAAAGTCGAAGGTATGGGAGAAAACGTCCACATCGACCAACAGTTGATTCCAAAACCATAAAACATACGGGCTTGAACTGAAGAGCCATTGCCACACCTTCATGTGCTGAACTAATTATGAATGCAATGTGTTCACTCTAGCTGGTCACTGGAAACACAATTCAGACTGCTCTCATAGGCAATGTGTACACAGAACATTCTGAAAGAATTTGAATTTCCCGAGGAAGATAGTTTATCCTCTTGAGAGGCAGCCAATTGAACTTGAAAAGAGATTATAGAGCTTTCCCTGCACCTGTCCCCAAGGTTACTCCGCGTTCCTAGTTAATAGGAATATTCTATAGTTTGCAGAATACATATTCACACGTAAGCATTTTAGGCTAAAACCAGAATGCTTTCTTTATGAATTACCCATTGGATTTGCATTTTTATTGACACAAAATCTATCCGTCAATCCCCAAACAGAATATAGAGGTTAGGGGTATGAGGTGTGGAGTTCTACCGCTTGGGTTTGAATTCCATTTCCGTCACTTATTGGCTCTGAGGTCTTGGAAAAGCTATCTTGAACATCTCTGAGATCTAGTTTCCTTATCTGTGAAATGAGGATACAAATGCCACTTCATTCAGTCAAAAATATTTGCTGATTCTGTACGATGTACTGGACCCCGTTCTAGGCATTTGGGGTTCACAACTAAAGCAAGCAGTCAAAAATCCTTGCTCCCACAGAGCTTATATTCTCTGACCGATAAATGTTCATCATCTACGTCGTCCTTGTGGCCGTCACCATTGTCATCATCATCGTGCATACCATCAGTGGGTGTCCGAAAAGCGTTTAGAGATTTTCCAGTGTGTAAACGTACAGATGCCCTTCAAGGCGGCCTTACCAGGGGGCTCCTTCAACTCGGTGGAACAATAATGCTGGGGAAGAAAAGGGCTAAAAAGTAGCCGCTTTCCAGAACCCGCAGCCGAAGCCGTAGCCGCCGTTGCAGGGGCAGAGTAACCCGTGGATCCTGCTTTTCCCTGCAGAAAGCAGCCGAGAAAGAAAACATGAAAACCTTTCTTTCAAATTTCCAAATGGATGCCCTGGAAGCAAAACTTCCAGAGAAGGCAGGGGTCCCTCCAGAAGTGGATAAATCACCTCTTCGATCCATCAGTAAGCGTCCTGCTGCTGACATGCAGTGTGCAGATGTGAAGCCAAGTGACGAGATCGGAGAGACCAGAAAGACAGTGACGCCACTAACAGGACCCGTATCGGTCATTTGTGTGTTTGGGGGCAAGTCCTTCTGTTCTCACATCTGGATGATTCTAAGACACCACAGAAAGAGGAGCCCACATGGGCCTCTATGAGCTAACCCAGGTCTGAAGCCAAGAGAATGATGCCCTTGCTGAGTGGAGTGGGGACAGGGGCAGTAAGGAAAAGGTGACCCTGCCCTAGGCATGACAGTCAAAAGCAGTTCCGACTAAGAAAGACTGGGTGTGTGAGTGCACTCTGTATCTGCATGACACGGATGCAAGGTCACATCTCTGTGTGCGTAACCCAAGCCTCCCCGAAGCGTGACACCTAAGCTGGAAGCTGAAAGGCGACGAAAAGTTAGTCAGTCGGAGGAGGCGTGGAGACGGAAGTGAGAGTGTTCCGTGAGGAGACGTGGCACATGGGAGAGGCACGAGGGGACCTCCTGCAGGAGCTCATGTTTGGGGTGGCCAGGAAGCTAGGCAGAAGCCAGGTAGCAGTGACACTGAAAGTCACAGCTACACCATGAATTCTCACCCCATTCATTTATAATGACATATTAATTAACCACACTTAATTATTATAAATATAACCCATAAAATGACCACGTTTATAATTATGTATCTATATTATGTAATTAGATAGTACATAAGATAACATACTTGATATATTTGTATCCTGTATTATGGCGCACAATATATTCTTAGAAAATAATGATGAATTGTAAGTAATTATTTATTAAGCATTTGTTGAGTGCCTGCTCTGTGTCAAACACAGTTCTACGTGCTGGGCATACTCTCTTGAACAGGTCAGACAGCATTCCTGCCCTCATTAAGCTGCTATTTGGGGAGAGGGAGGCAGACCAAAAGCAGGCAAAAAAAACCCCAATTTTAAATTTCACATAATAAAACATGTTATAAAATAAACCCTGGAAATATAATAGAGGTTAACTGCAGAGGGAGGGAATCAGAACGGAGGCACTTTAGATAGGGCGTGAGGCCTTTCTACAGAGGCGACATTTGAGATGAGACGTGAATGACAAGGGCACAGCCACAGGAGCATTTCAAGCGACGAAACCGAGACTTGAAGGCCACGGGGCACAAACAAACCTAATGTGTTTGGGGAACATAAAGAAGGGCGATGTTAATGGAATGTTACGAGGGAAGAAAAAGGTTGTAGGAGACGAGGTCGGAGGGGGGAAGTGCAGGTCAGATCAGGCAGATCCTGGGAGGTAAGGGGAAGCAGTGAAAAGATTTCATTTTAAATTAAATAGAAGGCCAACGTCACCTTTGCTCTTTCTCGCATTCCTACTAGAGAGTTCTAGGAAATGTCAAGGGATATGCCTGGTGCGTGCCTGTCGATGAGCTCTCTTGGCTACCGCGCATGGCTACCGTTTTCCCTCCAACTGGGATGGCCCCGGCAATACCATGCCACAAACACAAGGCTCCCTTGAGGCTACAAAACCGATGACAGAGCCCTAAAGACCGCCGTCCTACTTGTACCGCAGATGGACAGGGACCTGGCTCTGACCCACAGCTGTGTTTGTTCTGTGCTCCAAAGGCACCCCAAATGAGGAAGGCGCCCGAACTTGTCCTCCTAGGTGCTTCACTCGAGCCTGAGTGTTATCCTTTCCTCTCACAAACTGACCTTGGAGAACATTCGAAAAGCCCAGCTCAGCCCGGAAGAGTTCTGTCCCGAGATGCTACGTGGTCTTTGGTAAATAGACCCTTGGTAGATCCGGTCCTGTTGGTCTCCTAGCCTGGCTAAAGCTGCCAAGGTGGAACTTCGAGGTCACTGGTGATCTTGATAAGATACATCTCTATTGGCACGTGTGGAGAGACAATGGGAGGTAAGGAAGTGAAGACAAGCTCTAGGCAACTCTTTCTAGAAATTTTGCTAGGAAGAGGAACAGAGAGATGGTGGTAATGCTAGAGTAGGAGAAATATTAATACTACCCCATACTATATGTGTAGAACTGAGGATTGGGGGTATCTTGCCAATGGCAGATAGTTAGTACGCTATGGAAGGGACTCAAATCCAAGTCTTTCTGCGTCTCGGGATGTAATATGTGCCTAAAGAATCCACCCCAAAATGTGGGCCTTGAACATATAAAGCTGTTTTAATTCTGTAAGAGTATTTCCTTTTACATGGTACTCCAGGAAGGTAACTTGAGTTTTCAACTGGTTTCATTGCTAATCAAGGCATGGTGTCTCTAACAAACAGAGCCGAGGACACAGCACAAATACAGAGGAAATAACAGGTGAATCTGCTGAATTTGAAAGACTTCCATTGCATTTGGTCTATCAACAGGTGGTGATCCCAGGGTTCGTGGGTTCGAGCCCCGCATCGGGCTCTGTGCTGACAGCATGGAGCCTGCTTGGGATTCTCTGTCTCCCTCTCTGTCTCTTACCACCCCCTCCCCCGACATGCTCTCTCTCCCCAAAACATTTAAAAAAATAACATAATAAAATAATAAACAGACATTTTAAAAAAAATAGGAGGGGAATGAAACTTACATTGTTATCTCTTGTTTAATTTAATTCATATATTATACTAGGACTTTTAGATCCATGTGTACGGTCTCGATGGAAAGTACGCATGATAAATGACCCTTATCAGAGTCATTTGCTCAGTGTCAGCCACAACAGCAAACGAAACTTGCCACTTTTCAAACCCTCGGATTATTTTTGTAGTTTCTTGATTTTGTGGTAAGTGCCGTCCACAGTGGAAAATCAATACTGATGGGTAAGCACAGCATGGTCACTGCCCTTGAAGAGTTTATGCTCCTGGAATAAGTGCTATGCAGAAATGGGCTGGAAGCATGCTTTCCATTTTAAGAATTGGTTTATACTGGAGAAAGTCTGGGAAACAACAATCTTGAGGCCCGAATATTTCCAATTATCTCATTTCTGCCCGTAAAATATCTGTGACTTGGCTTCTAATTAAAAGATAATGCCACACACAACTTGGATGCATCTCCAGAGAATCATGATGAATGGACAAAGCCAGTTTCCCAGGTTGCATACTGCATGATTGCATCCACATAGCAATCTTGAAATGCCAAAATTATGGAAATAGAGAACGGACTAGAGGTTGCTAGATTAGGGATGGAGATTCAAGGGAGGTGAATGTGGCTACAAATGGGTACCAACAAGGGATCCCTGTGGTGACGGAAGTGTTCTGTATCTTAACTGCATCAGTGTCTTATCCTGGTTGTGATATTGTGCTATACTTTTGCAAGCCATCGGGGGAAACTGTGATGGGTGCACTGGCTCTCTCTGTAGTCTTTATTTGTTTTTTTTTTTTTTAATGTTTATTTAGTTTTGAGAGAGAGAGAGAGAGAGAGAGAGAGAGAGAGAGAGAGAGCGCACGAGTGGGGGAGGGGCAGAGACAGAGGGGGACAGAGGATCTGAAGCAGTCTTGAACTTGAACGGGGCTCCAACTCACGAACTATGAGATCATGACTGAAGCCAGAGGCTTAACCGACTGAGCCACCCAGGTGCCTCTCTCTGTGGTATTTCTTACAATGTTACGTGAATCTACAGTTATCTCAAAATAAAAACTCGAATTTAAGTAGAAGGTGAGGCCTTCCAACGTGTACAGTACTAAAGATGGGCCTAAAACTGGTGATGATTGTCTCTTTCCTGAAGCCCGTACACAAACAGTAGAAAACCATTGAAAATTACAACCCTGGGCTGCATTTTGCATTTTTCCTGGAATTAAATGTAACTAAAGCTGAATTTCCCTTCTTAGGATCATAAGACAAAACAGAAAGTGCCAGATTCAAAGTAGGGCCCCAAAGAGCAGATGGTCTAAGAGTTAAGTACACTAAGTTTCTGTTGTCATATCAGCAAAGGTCTAATTAGATTTCTAATAAAAATAGAGCCATCATTAAGAAAGCTTCCTGAGACACGCTGCATGTAGGCAACGTAAAACTCTGTGCGTTTTGGGGCAGAAACATAAAAAGGTAGGAATTATCTATTTGAGGTTCCCTTACTTTTAGCCAGAGAAGTCAGTCATTAAAGATTGAATGTCATGCCTTTGATTGCATTTTTTAAAAAAAATTTTGATGTTTTATTCATTTTTGAGAGAGAGAGAGACAGAGTGTGAGCAGGAGTGGGGCAGAGAGAGGCAGACATAGAATCGGAAGCAGGCTTCAGGCTTTGAGCTGTCTGCACAGAGCCCCGTGCAGGGCTCGAACTCATGAACTGTGAGATCATGACCTGAGAGGAAGTCAGACGCTTCACCGACCGAGCCACCCAGGCACCCCTTGATTGCTTCTGAAGTAGTGACAAAAGTCACCTCCCACCTTGTGAATCCCCCCCAAAATCGACACTCTTAACACCTCTACTAACACATCAGACTGCTCTCAGGCAAGGAAGCACTTCTCGAATCTTCTTGGTAGCCCATAGAAACCTATCCCTCAAAACCAGTTTTTGTCCAAGCAACAGCTCAACTGTTGGAGAAAAGCAGTTACCGGGGAAAGCCATTCATTTCCCTCCTGGAGTTCAGGCCTCCAGTCCTGGCGGGAAAGCAGATACCAATCCATCCACACACAGTGTGGCTGGCCAGATTCACTCCAATCACCTTGAAAGTGTGATCAGCGAGTGTTCCTCGCTACCTTCCGTTCTGTTCAGCTACCACTAAGCCGCAGTCTCTCAGAAGGACACTTGGTAAAAGCTACAAAGAGCTATTTTATGAAGGTAAACCAAATCATAAATGACCAGGTTAAGTGGAAAATAAGTTGCCTGGTCAGTGTCCTCTCCGTAACCGTTCATTCATTCATTCATCAAATTATATAGTGGGCACACGATGCAAAACAGAAAAATGTAGTAGTAGGTAAGGGAATGGGCCTAGATTTAGGGAGAGTTGAAATAACATCCAGGCTTCTCAGACACAAATGTCACATCTCGTACGATCCCGTTTATATGAGATGTCCAGAATGGGCACGTCCATTGAGAGAGAAAGCGGATTCGTGGTTGATGGGGTGGGGGGAAGGACAGAAGCACTGCTCAGTGGGTAGTTTCTCTTTGTGGTGATGAAAATGCTTTGAAACTACACACAGGTGTTGGTTACGCAACCTTGTGAACGACCTAAATGCCACTGAAATGTTTGCTTTCAACGAGCTCATTTGATGTTAAATGGAATTTATTTCAAAAAGTTGGGTTTTTTTCCCTTTAATTTAAAACCTAGACTTCTCAACTGTGTAGGTGCGTCATCTCAGGCAAGTTCCACGAGCCCTCCTGTGCTCTCGGTTTGCTCGGAGTAGAGATCGGGATAACATTACTCGTCTCATATGTTAACCTCTGTCAGGCCCCTAACATGCCATTTGGCACTGAGGGAAGTAAGGGAAGGGGCGATGGTGTCCTGGGCACCGGGCAAAGCAGAAAGAAGTCAGACACGGGTCTTGCCATCAAGTTGCTCATGGTGAAGATGGGGAAACGGAGAAGTAAACACTGAGGTTTATGGAATCGAGCAAGTGTGGGATAAAGGAATGAACAAAACATCACAGAAATGCAGAAGAGGAGAAGGATAATTCTGCTGGCAGCAATCAAGGAGCTTCACCGAGGAAGTGAATTCTAGCACAGGTCATGAGGATGATTTAGACACTACTAGATGAAAAGGAAAGGCATTCCTGGCAGAAGGAAGAGCAGGTACAAAAAGGATGGCATTGGGGCACCCGGGTGGCTCTGTCAGCGGAGCATCCAACTCTTGATTTCAGCTCAGGTCACGAGCTCACTGTTCATGAGCTCGAGCCCGGCATCGAGTCCCGCTGACAGTGTGGAGCCTGCGTGGGATTCTTTCTTTCCCCCCACCCCCCTCTGTCCTTCCCTCCACCTCTCATGCACACACACACTCTCTCAAAATAAACAAGCATTAAAACGAAAGGATAAGGTCATGAAGAGTTTTCTTTTCCTTCATCCATGAGCTGTAGGAAAATAATACACCTCCGAGAAGGCCATCAGCATTGGGAGTCAGGATCCAATAAGCATTCTTCAGGCAGGGCACCCTAAACCATTCAAGACAACGGATTTACCAGAAAGCTTCTCTTTTGCAAGCCTATAAAAATGACAACTAGTAAAAAAATAAGTAAACACATAATAAATAACAAAAACGTAATAAAGCTCGACTGTTGGAAAGTTTTCGTTTCTCTGCAATTAAAAGGAATACATCAAGTATTATCTACTAGAATCCGAGAGAAGCCTTTCCAATCTGAAGGCCAAATAAACATGCCCCTTACTTGCTGGAACCGAAGACCGTCGAATGATGACGCTTGAGTGATGTTATTTTCCAATAACAAAGAAGGGTGCTCCATTAGGTTGTCAAATCTAATTTTGTCTGTGCTTTATCTTCACTCTGTTGTTTTAAAGTGGTCGAGTTATATTACACAGCTGCCAGGGAAAGGTGATTTTCGGGAGAGGAGAATTTTCCTTTTGAGCCCGGTGCATAATAAGCAGAGAGATATAGATTAGAACGGTAGCCTACTTTAGTGGAAAGGTCACGGAGTTCCTGAATGACCTTGAGCAAGTCACTGCTCTATCTCCCCGAGCTCTTAAAAGAATCGACTGAGATAAAGCAGGTGCATGCGTTTGCTACACTTCATGTGTTAAGTCATTTGGTGAGAGTCGGCATTTTCAGTGGTGATTGATATGCTTCTGAATTAATGAGATTTCAGTGAGCAAACGTCTTCAGCGTCTAGCACCTAGCGGGGCCAGAAACATTCTTGGGAGATTAAGGTGACCCATACCATTCCCAGCAGCAGCACTGAAAATCCAAATGTTCCTAATCCACGGAAACTGCTGGTGGAATCCATGAGGCAGAAGCCATCAGATCCTAATGGATCCAGAGAAAACTGACAATGCCAGCTGCGACCTCAGTCGCCGCTTTTGGGGTTCGAGCCCCAAAAGAATGCTGTACTATCAGGAAGAGAACAGAAGAGTTCTGCATCTACTTTGGCCAGGGAGTTTTCTGGCTGCTATGGTTATTAATTCTCTATATAGATGCAAACCTAAATGACAGTCGAATCAAGAGTGATTAAGTGAGCAAATGGGACCGACAAGCAACTAACCCAATGAGGGTGCAGATGGTGAAAGAGATCTGGGGTGTCATCTGGGGGAGGTTTCTCTCTCCTACTATTCCTCTAGTCTCTTCCGTGAAAATAGTAAGGAAGAAGGCCCCTCATGACATATGATGAAGATAGGTGGGATGCAAGGACAAAAGCTAAGTTGGAGTCCTCGGGTCATAATTATTTTGTTTCTTGCCGGGTATCCCCATCGGAAAATAGTTAACTCTTTGAGAATGTGATAAAAGCGTTAGACCCTCTAAACTAGGAAAAAAATGCAAACTTGTGCCCGGACATTCCTGCACACAGCTTCACGGGAATCAGGTTCCCTTAAGGCTCATATATACAGACGCTAGGGGTTCATGGACCCTAGTTACAAATAACCTTAAAAAGAGCCCAGAAGAATCCTGGCTAACATCACGGAGTTGCTTTGTGTATTAGTCATCGGGTTCCCCATGTTTGGAATTAGTTCCACTTCTGCCAAATGAATTGGCAGAAATTCCAGCATATAGAATGTCTTTGCCCACTTACAAAGATTGTTAATTATTTCCTCAGGCCTCAAGCACCACTGTAATTAATAATAGTTCAGATGAAAAATAAATGAGAAAAAACATCCCAGATGTTTTCTTACAGCATCGAATTATGTGAAAAATAATATTTAGCGCTTCGGAAGTTGCTTCTATGTTCCCAAAGTTGTTAGAAATGTGTTGACGCTCCCTCAATCCCACCACTTCTTAACTCCTAGCTCATTCCTGGCCCCTCCTAGAAGTGGACTTTTCCTCTTGCCTGGGGTCACAGGGCCGCCTTGGGTCTTTTGCACCCTAGGATCACCTGCAGCACCAGGCACTACACGGTAGGGACTCAACAACTCTCTTCTGAATGAAAGAAAAATGCTTTCAAGGTAAGGCTAGTTCCACGCACTGTCATGCTCTTTGTGCACTGGAGGAAGTGCAGATTACACGATGCCCTCTCGGATCATGTTTGGTTTTAAGAGGAAGAGAGAAAAGAATCCATGATAGCTCTAGCTCAGCTTCTCTCAAAATACGGTCTCTGGGCCTGAGGCGTCAGCATTACCCATGTTCAACAATGGGAATTTCTTAGAAGTATAGAATCTTGAGCCCCATCGAGACCGACATCAGAAACTCTGGGGGTGGGGCACGACATTCGGTCTCTTAACAAGCCTTCCAGATGATTCTCAATGCAAGCCAACACGGGAAACCTAGCAATCTCGACAAATGATCCTACTAAGAGAAGATTTGTTCTCCTAAAGACTGACACATTGTGATCGTCTGCGATTTTCAATCCATTGAATTCACCATGTCAAGAAAAGGAGTATTGGGTAATGCCAGGGGCACTGGCATGGGAATCAGCGAGACCTCCACTTTTTTAGCTGTGTGACATCGGGGAACGTTGGCAACATCTCCAAACCTCGGTCTTCTCTTTTGTAAAATTACAACTTCTAGTATAAGTTGCTTTTAAAACTCTTTATAAAGCCCTGTAGTTCTCTCTGTTTCACTGTAGGCAAGTATTCAGTACATATTTTTTGAGTGTCTATCACAATTGCAACAAATCTAGAGGAGATGAAAGGAGAAAAGAGAGTGCTTACTTTCTAAAGCTCAAAATCCAACCAGAAAGACATGTCACTTACACATAAAGGGAAGGGTAAAGAGTAACATAAAAACATCAAACTATTCATGGCAAGATCAACTTAGAATCAGGTAATACTGTTCTTTCTAAATCTTTTTCTTGTTTGTTTTTTGTTTGTTTTTGTTTGTTTATTTTGAAGGGGGGGGGAGAGAGAGAGAGAGAGAGAGAGAGAGAGAGAGAATCTCAAGCAGGCTCCGTGCTGTCAGTGCAGAGCCCGATGTGGGGCTTGTCCCCATGAACTGTGAGATCATGACCTGAACCAAAACTAAGGGTTGGACGCTCAACCAAGTGAGCCACCCAGGTGCCTTGGACAGCCTTCTCTTTCTCTAGGGTTGATTTGAAGGATATCCAGAGAAGTCTGAGGAGAACCTTCTTCCCACCAGGCTGTGTCACTACCTCCAGAAAAATCTCTCCAGCTATCCCTGCGTAATAGGATTAGGCAGAAGTTTAACACTTTTTGAGCACTTTCTATATACCAGGTATTATACATGACGCTTTACATACATAATTTTATTTTAAAAGCACATGACAAACCAGGAGTCAGATCCTAATCCCATACCCGTTTTACAAGTGAGGAAGCCAAGGTTCAGGGTTTAAATAACTTACATAAATGTTCACATCCCAGAGATGGATCTGAGATTTAATCCCAGGTCTGTGGATGTTCTAAGTCCAATATTTTCTACTATGTAAGTGTTTCACTAGAGAGATAAGGTTAGGTAGATTGGTGAGGCTAGTTACTAAATGAGTGGATGCCTCATATAGCCAAAAAAGGCTGTGAATATGTGTGAGAACAATAGAACAGGAATAAGATAGTGTCCGTAAAGCAGTCCGAGTTCTGACAGAACTCAAAATGAGAATAGATCTTATTCACACATTTTCCACGTGAAAACTGAGTGTGCTAGTTACCGTCGGCTCTGGGAATTCCTTCGTGTGAATTTAAGGCAATGGGAGAAAGAAATATTTTCGTCTTGTATCCATGATGTTTTCACACAAAAAAGGATTTATTTTATAAAAGGTAAATTAATGGGGTTAAGTATTCATGCTCCGAGATCTTTCGGGCCTTCTGTAAAACAAATAATTAGCAAATATGGTCCCCTTGGGTCAAAAGGTCCTGGAAAGGGGATGTACGAGGTCAGACCAATTTAAGATGCCTTGGGGATTGTAAGTGGTTCTCACAGGAATGAAAACTTTTATATTCTAGAAGGAATATAGACCTTTTTGCTTCCCAAAGAGTCAAGGCGTTGGTTATTTGGCTGCTGAGTAATCTCACCAGCAACTAGCTCTTCAAGTCAGTTAATTACTAATGAAGTATGCTCTGGGAACCCTGAAAACCAGCTTAACTTTTACTCAACTGTGGTCCTTGGACCAAAAACCATGGGCTATTTTTGTAATAAAAGGAGGGAGAATCTTATTAAAATCCGTATTTAACCAACACTTATCCTTCAGGATTTTCCTGACACATTGGGTCATCTGGGACCTTCCATAATTATTTTAACATTTCTCTTTAACCTGCCCTGATAAATTTAGGTACTTCCTCAAATCCCTGTTCTGCTTCGTGACTAGATAATTGTCATTGCATCAGTGGCTGTCTTCTATTTAATTTGGCTGGTGACATCTATTGTTAGGGAATCAAATTCCTTTCAGCACGAGCATTTCCCTGCAGTTCAGAAGACATTCACTTCTGTTCCAGTTACAGACCTGAAGCGGGGGTTCTCATTCTACTGCATGTTGAAGTCACCTAGGTAACTTTTAAAATATACTGATTCCCGGGTTCAGTCCCTAAAGATTCGGATTCCATTGGTCTTCATTCAGTGTGTCCTAGGCATTGGTACTTTTGAAAGCTGTCCCGGTGATGAGACCATATGTGGTCACGGGGCGCCTGGGTGACTCGGTCGGTTGTGTACGACTTCGGCTCAGGTCGTGATCTCATGGTTTGTGAGTTTGAGCCTCACATCGGGCTCTGTGCTGACAGCCTATCAGCGCACAGCCGGCTTCGGATCCTCTGTCTCCCCCTCTCTCTGCCTCTGCCCTGCTTGTGCACTCTCTCTCTCTTAAAAACAACAACAACAACAAAAACCAAAAAAACAAAAACCAACAAAAAGCATACGTGGTCATACTTGAGAATTATTGTCTGAGATTGTACGTCATAGAAGAAGAAGACTCAGCTCATTAATTCCACAAGGATTCCTTTAATTGGGAAGATGCCGGGGACAGAAATTTACCTATCAGCCTTCATGCAACCTTGACATCTCTTTGTCAAAGGGTATTGTTTATAAGAGCAGAGTGCTGGAATCATCTGAAATGCCTAACAAAAAGTGAGCAATTAAAATAATGTAAAGCTAATAAAATGTTTTAGAAGATAAAACCAGAGTTATTTTATGTCACAATAAAGTTAACACATATTCTTTGTTAAACGATTTGGGCCACATATCAAAGCACGCAGAAGAAAGTGAGGATCACACGTTAATACCACCTCGCAACAGTCTGTGTTAATCTGGTGACTATCCACCCTGATCTCATTTCCTCCACTCTTCCTTACGCTGCTGCCGCTTACACACACACACATACGCTGCACAACCTCACCTTTGTGACCCCAGTGCCCAGCAGCAGGCCACGCCCTACTGTCACCACCTCTGCTCCGAGCCCCTTCAGCCCTGGGACCGGGAGCAACTTTGTGCTGGTGCAAATCCCTAGATGTCTCACTTTTCCGGCTATCCAATACCTCTGTAACTAACCCCCTGGCTCAGGTTTCTTAACTGTAACCTGACTGACACAAATACATTATCAGAAGAGTATTTTCTGGGCCCAGATTGTTTTGCAGTCGGAATGTAAAAATTCACGAGAGAACGTGTTTTCCTGGAGCCCCCATTCTTGGGATTTATCGTTCCCTGTAATCTCTGTCAGTTTCAAAGCGGGTCTTCGATTTGCCTTTCCTTTCCTGCGTTAATCTTCTCCTGGATTGTAAGACTGAATACACCATGAGGGTAGGGCCCCTGCCCTTTTAGTTCCCAAATGCATACTCAGCGCTTGTCTCTGCGGTTGTCAAATGATAAACGTTCATTGTTGTTAACTGAACAAAGGAAGAAATGCATACGAATTTTCTATTCTGTTCTGTTACCCCTTAGAACAAGCCTGCTCTAGAATGTACTTTATGATTTAATTGGGAGATTCTCCTTTCATGCTGGCTATGTTTTGCTCCTCCCAATATTTTCTTAGATATTCACATCCCTTAGTAATAAACTTTAGAAACATTTTTGTTACCTCCCCACCCCACTCCCAAATATTTTTTCCATTGGTACTTTGATTAAATTCTAAGTCAAACTGGTAGAGAAATGACATCTTTAAAATAACTGACTTTGGGGCACCTGGGTGGCTCAGTCAGCCGAGTGTCCAACTTGGGCTCAGGTCATGATCCAGGCAGCCTTCCCCTCTGGTTTCTGGTTGGGTTCAGTCAAGGGGAAGAACTGACCCAAAAATGAAGGATGGCAAAGTATTTTGCCTTCTAGCTTCCACTGGATTCAGGGTCAAGGCTTTAGAGCTTGGGTATGGCCTGAAAAGTACAAGTTCCAGCTTAACCACTTTCCATACATAGGTCATTGTCTGCCCTGCATATTTACCAACAATGTGGGTTACATCTGTCTTTAATGGTCAGTTTTCTTATGTTTATTTTTGAGAGAGAGAGAGCATGCACAAGTGGGGGAGGGGCAGAGAGAGAGGCGAGGGACAGAGGATTTGAAGCGGGCTCCAGTACTGACAGCAGAGAGCCTGATGCGGGGCTCGAACTCATGAGCAGTGAGATCATGACCTGAGCCAAAGTCGGACACTTAACCCATTGAGCCACCCCGGTGCTGCAATGGTCAGTTCTTAAATAGTGGATATTTTTTATTTTAAAATCACCCAGAATCTGGGGCGCTTGGATGGCTCAGTCAGTTAAGTGTCCAACTTCAGCTCAGGTCATGATCATGGTTTGTAAGTTCAAGCACTGCGTCGGGCTCTGTGCGGACAGCTCGGAGCCTGGAGCCTGCTTTGGATGCTGTGTCTCCCCCTCTCTCTGCCCCTCCCCTGCTCATGCTGTCTCTCTCTCTCTCTCTGTCTCTCAAAAATAAATAAATATTAAAAAAAAAACTCTTTAAACTCACCCAGAATTGAACTATTAAAAGCTACTTTTAAAAATATTGGTGATTCCCTCCCCTGGGGATTGTATTTCATATTATATATATTTACATGGTTTATGTAGTTCTCTTTTGTTCTGGCTTTGCATTATACGGGGAACATTTCTCAATGTCATTACATCTGTTCAAGACTATGTGCCAAATATATAATCAGAAAATACAATAGAAGAGCATTCCATTAATTAAAACAAAACTATAAAATACATATTATACAATCTAAGATAAAGTGTGCCATCTTTTATTTAAAAAACAAAACTTCACCATGGGATGTAAAAGAATTTTAAATAAATGGACTGGAATACCATTAGTCAGGGTACCCGTAAGAAACAGAAGGCAGGGTCAAAGATAATCTAATCAAAGGATGAGTCAGAGCTGTGCACGGGGTTAAGGGAAGCAGCAATGAATGTGGCAGTACCCGGGGACCAACCAAAGTGGGAAGCCATTACCATTTCTAGATCTGAAAGGAAAAAGAGAAGAGAACTGCTTTCACAGAGCCTGGCAAGAGATGGGGCTGAGGAAGGCAGGATGTGGTCATGGAGGAGGGGAAATTCAGCCCCTTCCAGAGACAAGAGTTGAATAGAACCGGTAAAACTATCCGGGATGGTGGCTGACTTTTTGGAGGCTGAGATCACACCCCACACCTGGGTTTTGTCCACACTGCCCATCAGTGGTCACAGTCAGGACCATTTGCTATGGCTGGTCTGCGGGTAGGATTACATGTTTCATTAACCAAGGCTACAGTATGGTCACTAATAGTGTAGCTAAAATGTTAGGCAACTCCAGTTGCTTTCCATGTCAAGTCATGTGTAATCGGTCAAAAATGTAAGATTCGGAATATGTATTATCTTGGGTTTTCAATCACAACGTATGACGCAGATTCTTCTGTAACAGATTTCAGAGGAGGAGAAATAATGCAGGACTCAGACTCCATGTACCCAGTTTACAATGGGTATGATAATATCCATCATCCATCCCTGAGAGAGGGATTGTGACAGTACAATGGGCATGCAAATGTGTTTTCCAAAGTGCTGCGCACATGTGAGAAGCAATGACCACAAATGAATATTCGAACCGCGGTCCACTTGTATGCTGTCAATGGCTTTATGAATTGCTGGTGTGAATGCGTTCCAGGAGATGACGTTTGGATGTCTACACTCGAGTCACAAGCATATTACCAGTAGAAGTGCGTATCGTGGCGCCATCAAAATTTTTACTTTGCAACATGTTGCTAATTCCTTTTTCAAACCACATCTGTATGTCAAAGATACAGTTACATAGCCTCAGATCCGATGACTGTGTTAATAGCTTGCTTGAAAAATATCTGAATAGTAGGATGAATAACAAATGTAATGTCTCCTTGTCTGCATTAGCAAAATAAAGAAATAAAGACGGCACTCAAGCACAATGCACGTGGATGCTGCAGGGACCCTGGACCCAGGTAAACACAGACATAAACTACATCTTCAATTGCCTAAATCAGCCACCATTCAACATCATGGCGATTGGCAAGGGGAACTGATGACAGGTGTTTTCCCCTCCCCGGTGCCTGTAGTTTAGAGACTTACCCAAGGTTAAAAAAAAAAAAAAAAGAATCGTACGAGACAGGCTCACATTAACTACCTTTTTTCATTTCACCTTTAGGATTTCCGCTTTGGATTACACATGGCTTGACAAATTGCACTAATTGTGCTCCTCTCAAGTGGACAATCAGGCCTAAACTAGCACCATCTATTTTGGTGTGGCTCCGATCCAAATGCCCCGCTTAAGAGCCTTCCATTCCACCTCAAGACTTTTCGCTGTACTTAAGCTTTTCGGAATGCACAGCATCCATCATGTGACAGGTTGACTGAGGTGGGTAATGAAAACATTCCAGAGAATGGGGAAGCTTCTCTCTGTTTTCAGCACAGTTACAAGCTCAGGAAAAGCTTTTAAGTCTCAACCATGTCATTTTCATGACTTACAATTGGAGGTTTTCAACAGTCAAACACAGACAAGCGTATGTCTGGGTACGGAGCACATGTAAGTCTGGCCAAAAGCATCTTTTGATTTGTCATGGCATCGCAATCATTCTTTTGTGCAGCTGACAAACTCTTCTCAAATAGAAACGTAGCATCTTTTAATTGAGTTGGCAGTGGAGACGCTCAAATTTCTTTTGTCATCTAAATCACTCTGTTTAGCTAGAACCTTTACTGCTACTTCAGAACATCTGGTCCAATGAAAGGATAGCTGTGTCTCCCCTCATTTGAATGGCAGAGGAAGGTTAATTTTAACAGGCCCCATAGGCAAAAATCTGTTCCTTGCTGGGTTTGAGAGAGCTTCGTGTTCTAAGGACAGCCTTAAGAACTGATGGAAAACTCTATGGATTAGGACCCACCCGGGCAGTTTATAGATGCATGTTAGCTGCGAGTGGAATTATACATAACACCGAGATACGTGGCCAAAGTCAAGCAAAGCCACCGTGAGCTATGAAACAGGCTGGGCTTTGAGTGAAGAGAGGTTATGTGCAGTTGGAATATTCATTGGGAACATACACGCCCAATGAAGGCCAGGAGCACCTATCAGACCATCTAAGGGAAGGTGGACCCTCAGAGACAGATTGTTCCCTATAAATCCTGAAGGATGCGGAGGAAATCTGGCAACTGAGGAGCTTGGAGAAATGTCCTAAGGCCCACACCCTTGGAGCTGCAACATCGACTGGATATTGACTGCCATCCACTGGATTATTGGGGTCACGGGGCAGGTACGGCGAATTTTGCGTGAACATTGAGATTTTTTTTTTTTACGTGTTATTTCCTGTCAGTTAAGCATCTATTCTGCTAAGCTTGTGCGAAGCAAAAAACCCAGCCGTTCCAGTGATCAGTCCCTTCGACTGCAGACAGCATGCTGCAACATCACCAGGGCCTCGGCAAATGCTGCCATGGCTACCAGCACCCCGACTTCCACATCTTTTAAGTCTTACCTCTTGCACCTGTTTTCATCCTCACAGCACATCCGCTATGTCGTTTTCTCCTAAGTTGGCTTGATTCAGTACCGTGCTTCAGGACTACATTCATATCTCTCTAAAGGGTGGCTTGCATTTGAACTAGCTACCCCGACTCTGACGGTGGCCTTGACATTTGCTCGTCAGCCACACACGAAACCTCCACGGATAAGAGGCAGCTGGTCCCGTTCCTACAACACGTCTCCCATTAATTGACAAGGGAGGATGATCGGGCAGGCAGCTTCGTGTTCGTTATAAACCATTCGGCATTCTCTTCTTTTTCTTTTGGGTTTTATTGGTTTGGTAAAAAAGACAAAAAACAAAAACGCATTTCTTCTGGGAAAAACTGCGAGGTGTTATTTTTGCTGGCACACTCATGCGCTGAAGCAAACAATGACAGGATCGCTTTGGAACAGGGCTTCTTATGTGTAGCGTGCAATCCGTAATGCCAACACACGTGCTTTAAATTTTGTATGTGCCGCCAGCCCGCAAAATTCCTCTGATATTGAAAATACTAATCTCAGTTATGCGTTTCCACTGATTACTTTGGGACTCCTTTCATACAGCTGAAATAGAAACCTCTTGACTTTAACTGCAAAATTTGTCTTCTGTTTCACTCTTGGGATCCCAGGAGATAGGATTCTGAACAAGGTGATTTACAAACAAAATACACTTTAGAGGTAACCAGCTGATTTCTAGGTAGACATGGTTTCGGGGGGGGGGTGTAAGACATATTGGAATTATAGACATGATTCCATCATCCACTTAATCATAAGAGGGGAGTTATTTTTCAGCTCAATGGGTGAAGTTAAAAGTTATCTCGTCAAAAGCCTCTTGAGGATATTCTATGAGCAAAGAACAAGCAGACACAACGCTGATCTCATGTTCACACAACGTAGCACCTAAGAGTTCGTATGATCACACAAGAAAGGTCTATGTTTTCAAAATAGTCAGCAGTTTTAATCGATCGAACGCTATTTTAAGCAGCGGATCAGTGACTTCTACAATCCTGAGGGAGAGAGGCGATGCCTGGGACGGCCCCTCAGAGCCATTGCGAGGCCTAAAAGAAACACTGGAAAACCAAAAACAGAGAGAGAAGATACATCCTGGGAACACATCGTTCTAAACTATCTGCATGAGTCACTCCTTCAACCTTCTTCAAGCTTTGTGGGAATGTCACCTTGTCATTGGAGCCCGCCGGGACCCCTGCGGTTAAAATTTCTATACCTGCGCTGTGTCCAAACTCAGCATCCCTGTCGCTCTCACCCCCTGGTTGCCTTTTTGTTTTCCACAACACTTATCACTTTCTAACAGACGGTATGTTTTACTCATTCTTTACATTTACTTTCTGTGATATGCGGTCTCCCCACTAGAATGAGGTTGAGGATTTCTGTCTTTTTAAAAAAATTTTTTTCTAATGTTTATTTATTTTTGAGACAGAGAGAAGACAGAGCATGAACGGGGGAGGGTCAGAGAGAGAGGGAGACACAGAATCCGAAGCAGGGCTCCAGGCTCTGAGCGGTCAGCACAGAGCCCGACGGGGGGCTCCAACTCCTGAACCGTGAGATCATCACCTGAGCCGAAGCTGGACATTTAACCGACTGAGCCACCCAGGCGCTCCGGATTTCTGTCTTTTTTAATTGCGTATTCCAAGTGAGAAGAACAATGCCTGCAACGAATATCTGTTAAATGTATAAATGACTTCAAAAACATTAATATACGGCTCTAAGTGCATGCGCTTACATCTGGAATCAGTGAGAACGTGATACCTTAAAATGCAGACTCCAGCACCCTGCACCTGAGCCACCCAGGCGCCCCGGAAGTCAACGTTTTCTTGCGGCTCCTGTCCACTAAAAGGCTAGCAGCACACCCCGCCATCATTGAGGGAACCAGAAAAGCAAAAACAAAAACGAAAACAAAACAGTTGTCATATCGTCAGAGGACACCCTATGGGACATTGCCCTTCATCCATTGAGAACCACTGACCCAAACTATCACAAAAACACAGAAAACAGTCCTTGACACTTCAGAGAGCCCACAGAGTCGAGCACTTGGATAGCCTGACCTGACTTAAAAACAGCGTGCTGGCATCATGACGGCAAAACCAGCGTCTACTCAAAAACAAGTACATGACAAGTTAAACGTTTTCACGAATGCAATCAATGTAGATAAGCAATCATAGGAATTTTGTTCTCAGTCTCACTTTTTTTTTTTTGCTTCCAAACGCTATTTTTCCCGATCTGAATTAACCAGAACATTATCTCAAGTGATGACCTCACTTGATAAATAATTTGCTTATTTAAACTCAGAGCCATCGTTATAAATGCCCCGGAAAGAGTAATTTTTCTCAGGTAATGATTATATAGCAAGCCTCATACATTACACTCCCTATTTGAAAAAGTAAAGAAAGAAAACAGGGCATCCATAGATATACCTAATCATGGGTAGAAATGCACTGAATGCCTTCTTTTGCACACGGTTAAAAAGTTATGAGCTCTGAACATTAGCCTTGCAAATCCAAGTACATTGTTTTCAATTTGGTTCTAAGGAGAACTGCTTCGTCTGATGCCTTTGGCAAGCAAGCGACACATCATTGGAAACACAGACTCATCCCTACCCTTTCCTCCTGTCCCTGAAGAAAATTTCCCATTTGTTCTGCATTATCATTACCTAATGATGATCCGCTTCCCTCCTATTCTTGAGTTTTAAACTGCAGATTTCAGTGCCACACAACACTGAGACGTGAGCAATAAATCTGCGGTTATGAACAGCTTGCTTTTATGGAAATATGTCAAACTGAATATATTAAAACGATAACTTTCACATCAGCTTGTCACAGCTTTGTTTCATTTTCAGCGCTGACAAATATGCATTTAAATAAAATATCCCATGTGATATTTAATGTATTCTTATAAATGTGATAACTTCCACAGACAAGTTAAACTAAGCGTCCCATTGACCCCAGAGACAAGAGTTATGCATTTTCTGTCTCGATAGGCACCAAATGAGGGATTGGATGACTGGTCCCAGCTTCTCCAATGGGCCCCAGTTTCCTCATCTATAAAACAGACATCGCTAGATGATCTCTAACATGCTCTATCTCTTAGACTTTGAAATAATCTGTTAGCGAACAATTCCAGGAGTCGGGACATTTCGGGAATTAGGTCAGAATATATCCGGATTCTGTGTGCCTGTCTCCTTTATTCACCGACCTCCTTGCCAATTGCTCTGCCTCGCTCCCCTCCACGGCTCTTCAGCGGTACTAAGCTCGGCCCTTTCAGGTTGCGATTGATCGACCTTGCTTCTAGTTTAGCTTTTTTTTTTTTTTTTTTTTTTTTTTTTGGGCAATTTCCAACATCTTTTTTTCTTACCCAATTGTAGGACAGAAGATGTGCAGAATCACGGTGTTTGCAGATTTCTAATCCTCTGCTTTAGTACTTAGCCAGGGCCTAAATCACACTGTACGAATGACTTTTTTTAGGGATTAGTTGGTCGCAATATTTCATGTTGTCTCAAAAGGGATAGGTAATGGTTGCAAGTTACGAGGACCACTTAGAAGACGAAGGGCAGTGAATTCGGGTATACAAATGCCTTTATTCTCCTCCCCTCTTTACTCCATTCTCCTCATGAGCGGGGGGATCAGGTTCTGTCTCAAACCTTGTTGCCCAAAGTACGGTCTTTGGGCCAGCCACATTGCCATGGCCCGGAAGATGATCAAAAATGCAGAATTGCAGGCCCCGTGCCGGGTCCACTGAATCAGAATGTGCATCTTAGCAAGCTCGCAGCTGACTGGTATGCACATCATGGTTTAAGAAGCTGGAGTCGAAAGCGGGAGTCTTGCTGTACCGCTGCCCTGACTAAAGCCCTTCCATGACCAGTTGCTCCTGACGACATCCAAAACCTCAGGGCAATGATCTCTCCGGTCCTCCGCTTTGCACCGCAAGGCCGCCTGTGACCCCCAAAGCAGGAAGTTTACCCTCTGATTCTCATTTCTTCACCCCCACCCCTTCCTTTGTCACAGGCTAAGCACCTGCCTGGGCACATGAGGGAAAGCTCAGCAACATCTTACTTGACTGAACTGAAACCCAATGGGGCATCTGTAAAGCACATGCTTCTCCGAGTCTATTTGGATTACATCTCTGACGTGATAAACTTCCTACTGTTTCTTCAATTGGTGCCCAGTGGGGTGGGGACATGTTTCTTTTCACTTCTTTCCTTCTTGTGAAAATCAATAAATGGTGCGTGATAGCTTTCCTGGAGCCGAAATTAATGGAATATTGTTGCAACCTTTATTATGAAGTTAGTATTTCACTAGTGCTCCCCCAAAGCAACATTAGAATGGACTAGGGCGACTAAGGGAGACACGGAATCTTACTCGTGTCTCGAAAAGGACAATCCAGGCTACCCTTGCTTGATCAAATAAGACTTCAATATATTATCAGCTTTTTGGACCAAGCAACTGATTTTATATGTTGGGATGATTCTTGCGTGTGTAAGGTTTTGTTGTACAGGGGCGCCTGGGTGGCTCAGTCGGCGAAGGCTCTTGATCTCAGCTCAGGTCATGATCTCACGTTTCGTGAGTTTGAGCCTCTTATCGCGCGCTGTGCTGGCAACGCGGAGCCTGCTTGGGATCCTCTCTCTGTCCCTCCCCCATGCTGTCTCTCTCTCTCTCTCTCTCTCAAACGAAATAAATACACTAAAAAAAAGTTGAAAAAATAACAAACGATTTTATCATGCTATTGGCAAGTTATGATTCTAGTTCTAGTCATTCAGTGACAAACCTCATTAAATGGTGGTAGAGATAGTAGTTAACGTTTCCACTTATTCATCCTTACTTTTTGCCACGTGACTCGCAGTGTCCCCCCGTGGCAAGGGGTATACTGTCCTGCCCCACTGCCCCCAGACTTGGTCCTAAAACTTGCTCTGGCCAGTGAAATGTGAGCCAAGGTGATGTGTCCCACTTCAGGGCAGAGAACAGGCTTCTCAAGCTTTTGCCAGCTCCTACTTTTTCCTTTGGCAAGAGAATGGCATATCTCAGATGTTGTTTGCGCCTTGCAGCCTGATTCCGGAAGAAAGAAACCTGTGGGACGGCCAGTTAGCTTGACCTGTACCCAACATGCAAAGAGAGGGAGAAAAAACTTCCTTTGTTTTTTTTTCAAGTCCTTGAGATTTGAAGTTATTGATTAGCTAAGCAGGAAAGTAGAAAAAGCGAACACTTGTTTTACGATCACTGTCCAATTTTATTAAAGATTTCGTATTTCTGATCGTGGCAGATTATCTTTGTATCGACACCTTCGTGTAATTTCTTCCCCCTGAATGTGTCTAGGACTTGTCATTTGCATCCAAGCAGAATGTGGAAAATGTGATGAATTGTCCCTCCCGTGATTATGTTACACTGTTTGAGATTTGCCGTAGAGACTCTCCTTGCTTCTTGGCTGTAGTAAGTGACGGATTTGGGGAAGCCCACGTAGCAAAGAATGGAGGGCAGCTTCTAGAAACCGCGAGCAGGCTCTAGGAGCTGAAGGTGGTCTCTGGCTGTTAAGGGGCCTCCAGCCAACAGTCCATCAAAATCCAGGTCACTCAGTACTACAGATATAAGGAAATGAAATCTTCACACAACAGAAGCATGGAATCTGCTGTGAGGCA
This sequence comes from Felis catus, assembly GCF_018350175.1. Lineage (NCBI taxonomy): Eukaryota > Metazoa > Chordata > Mammalia > Carnivora > Felidae > Felis > Felis catus. The sequence goes on along the minus strand of NC_058386.1, from coordinate 116,602,410 downwards.
GATTCTTCCCCGTTTGAGCCTCTAGATGAGAATGCAGCCCACCCGGCCCCTTGATTACAACCTTGTGAGACCCTGAGCAGAAGAGCTTAGCTTAGCCTCACCTGCACTCACTCCTGACAAATTGTGATTTAATAAATACACTTATTTAAGCCACTGCTTTGGGGGCTATTTGTTACACGACTGTATAAAATTAATGCACTGAATATAAAAGCAGTATTTGTCAAAAATTCAGAAACGTTTCAGTAAGACAATAACAAATCGTAATTCTGCCACACTAAAAATATTCATTATTTTTATCATTCGAGTACAACTTCCCTAAGTCTTTCCTATACATACTCTGTATCTATTCTAGTCTATCTTAGAAACTAAATTTGCAAGTTTACATCCTGTTTTTCTCACTGATGATCATAGAATCAGCTTTCTACCCCTGGGAGGTGAGTTCCTTGAAAGCAGGCACTGTAATAGTGCCTGGCACAAAATAGCATTTAAATGCATATTGGTTGAATGAGTGGGTGAATGAATTGATGTTTTACATCTGTAATAGTTCTTCATCAACTTTCATCTAGTGGTCACATAAAATTCCCTAAGTGGAATGATTATAATATGCCTAACCGTTCATACATATTTTTAGATTATTCTATTATGCATACTTTCTTCTAAGCTGAACACGTCTTTCTGCCCTCTCCCTGCATCCCACCCAATATCGTAAAGCAGGAACATGCCATGCATATCCAGGAAGAGGCAAACGCAATGCTGAGACAGCATCCTCCACTGACCACATATGACAATTAGAGACAGCTTCAGTTGGGAGAGACCTGGAAGGGCAGGTCACAAAGCCAATGAGCAGAGGAGCTCAGGTCCTTATTATTTTCCATCTAGACTATTTCAAAAGGCTCATAATGTGCATCTTACTTCTTAAACACAATCCTGGCCTTATTGCTAATCTTCCTATTATACAAATGGAATCATGCCTATCTCCTTCCTATAAAGTCCAATAATGGATTCCCAGTGCCAATAAAATAACGGCCAAATTCTTAAAAAGCCATGTAGGGTCCTCCCCAGTATCACCTCATCTATACTTTCAGCACTGGTTTTCCTAAGTTCTTCCATATTTATTTATGACTCGCCAGTCCACCACCCCTGAATGTACAACACGTTAATGAATTCTTGTACTCTATTCCCCTGTTGCTGTCTCTTTGACCTGGGCTGTCTTTGCTATTGTTCTCTAGCTATCAAAATGATTAATATCCTTCAAAGCCAAGATGCAATGCCACCTCATGACATTTTCCCTGAGAATCCTAGTCAGAATGAAGAATTCCCACTTCTGTAATTCTATCCTGTCTTGTATTACAAGATATATGATCAGCTCTTCCATTAGACAGATTTCTCTGGGAAGGCACATCGATTAGACAAAACAGAAAAAAAAAACCCTACTTTCATGAAGCATACATTCCAGGAAGGGAAGAAACACATGAACAACTGTGTGATATATTCTCAAAAGATAAACTAAATCAGGGCGACTGGGTGGCTCAGTTGGTTGAGCGACCGACTTGTAATTTCGGCTCAGGTCATGATCTCATGGTTCCCAAGATCGAACTCGAGCCGGGCTTTGCACTGACAGTGTGGAGCTTGCTTGGGATTCTCTCTCTCTCTCTCTCTCTCTCTCTCTGCCCCTCCCCTGCTCATGCTCTCTCTCTCTCTCAAGTAAATAAACATTTAGGAAAAAAAGAAGATAAACTAAATCAAGGTAAAGAGATGATGAGTGACTGGGGTATGCGTGTGCATGTGTACATCCACATCCATGCGCTATTTTTATAGTATGGTCAAGGTAGGCATCTCCAATAACATGACACTTGAGCAGAAACCAAACGAAGTAAGGGGGTGAGCCGTGTGAATTTTCTGACTCATCTTATTACAGGATTATTCTGGCTGCTTTGTTGAGAATAGGTGGTAGGAGGTCAAAGGCAGACGCAGGGGGACCAGTTAGAGAGCCATGACAGAAATCTGGGTAAGAGGTAATGGTGATTCACACTAGGGAGGTAGTGGCGGACGTGGTGAGAAGTAGTTCCTGAATACATTTTGAAGGTAGGGACATTCAAATACATGCTACCCACTAGAATGTGAGCTCCACGAGAGCTGGGAACCTTGTCCTTTTTAGTACTGCCTTATTTCCACTAAGTAAAACAGTGCCTGGCACTTAGTAAGTACTCAATAAATATACGCTCATCGAATGAAGAGCCTGAATGATGTACTAACAGATTAAATACGAATTTTATGTGAATGCGAAGAGTAAAAATATAACTCCAGTTATTAACTAGAGCAAGTAGAATAAAGCTGCCATTTACAGAGATGGGGAGACTGAAGTTATCGCACGCCTTGGGGGTCTGTGTTGGAAATTAGGATTTCTGCCTTACACGTGTTAAGTTTGAAGAGCCTGCTAGAAATTCAAATGGAGTATCAAGCAGACGGATATATTTCAGGGGAGAGGTCAATACTGAAGATACGTATTGGGAAGTTGTCAGCAGGAGCCAGATGACATTTAAAGTCATAGATGTGGATTAGCTCATGTAGGGATTGTATATAAATTAAAAAAAGAAAGAAAGGAAGGAAGGAAGGAAGGAAGGAAGGAAGGAAGGAAGGAAGGAAGGAAGAAAGAAAGAAAGAAAGAAAGAAAGAAAGAAAGAAAGAAAGAAATCTGAGGACCGAGTCCTGGCATCCCAACGTTAAGAGGTCGGGGAGAAGAGGGTCCGGAAAAGGAGACGGAGGGCACAGCCACTGAGGTAGGAAGGGAACCATGAGAGGGGACCTGAGAGCCAAAGAGAGAAAGCGTAAGAAGGAAGAGAAAGGGAGACGAAGCCTAGACGTGGAAGTCAGCAGAAAAATGGGGATAAACATACTAAGATTTATTTTATAGGTTGACTGTAAGACTCCAACGTGAAAACGCTTCGTTAAATCTCAGGTATTAATTAACAATATCTCCTTTTCTTTTTTAAATCCCATTCAGCAATCCTTCTCAAAGTCAATCTACATGGATATGAAATGTCCCACTAATGATTAGACACCATACTATCGTTTCCGAATTAGCTCAACAGAAGGTTAGCTTGGACGTCTACTTATCAAGGTATTGTGGTGTTCTATATAAATACTCACCTCCTCCACCAGACGTAGGGACTACCCTAGTCCCTAAGGGTGGGAACTGTGCCTGATTCATACACGTTCCCTACGCCAAGTACAAGGCTCAGTACAGAATAAATCTGCGACAACTATATATTGGCTAAATAAGTGAACGATGAAATGAATACGAATGTGAATATAAATGCGTAAATGAATGAAGATTAGGTAGGCACGTTAATATGTTCCTAAGTTACAAACTAAGCTTGTTCTCTGTGTTGGTCGGAGACGCCTGTCAATACAACCAAGTTATGCTCGCGAGGTTTCTATTTGTAATGATCTCAGATGTACATGTAATCAATAGTGCCACCCTGAATCGATGAATCCTGCCACAACAAAAATTACTCTGCCCTTTGCTTGTGTAACACAAGGCAAGTTCAAATAACCTTTAAGGAAATATGCTATTACATCAAGAAATAATGTCAAACTTCTCCCAGAAACATTATACAGTTGCTACCGCCATTACCACCTGGCTCTCTTCGAGGAGGTAAACACTAGGAAAAATGGAGCAGTCAGAATATTGCCAGCGATTAGGATAATATGACTACTGTGACTTCTGCTACTCCTCACGTCCGTTGCATCCAGCTAGCGGAATCTATTCACCGGCACTAAAAAGAAATAGAGCCCCGTTAACAACAGAAACAGGCAATTCACGAGAAAGAGAGAACTTGGTGGGTAATAATTATCAGGAATAATTTGAGACGTTTTTATTGCTTTTCTATTAAATGACTGATACCAACCAGAACATCCTTAACCTCTCTCTTGGCTCACAGCTGTATGGTAAATAGCTGCTTCATCTGCCATAAATGCCTATAAATTAATTTAGCCCTTATTACTACTGGGCACATTCCACATTCTTTCTCTGCAAGTGCAAGGCAAGCAGCTAGCTCCTCTCAATCTGAGAGAGAAAAACTGATCATTGTACTGTATGGGTCATTTTCAGAAAGACTCAACTCTAACCACTTGTCCCTTCTTTCCTGATCAAGTCTCCGTTATCTACCCTAAGGGACAAAAACAGCAGCAGAAAATCCATATTTTCTCTTAAGCTTTGGAAATGCTTTCTGTGATCATGGCAGGAGATATCACTTCACAATTTTGTTTTGTTTATGCTCCTTTTCAAACGTCTTTGTGTCTCCTGAGGGTGCCAGTTGGGAAGGCCGGTGGACTCGGTTGCAGAAAGGATTACAAATGAACTCAATTTGCTTCAAGGAAGATGGGAAGGGGGCTGTGTGTAGGAGGATACGCGGAGCAAAATAGAATGTGAGTCTGTAACCGGTGAAACGGGGTGATGGCAATGCGGAGGCCCGCTAGACCACTCTCTTTACAGTTCTATACATTTGGAACTCTTTGGACTATAAAAGTCATTTCAAAGCACAAATGACCCGGGGCTCCTGGGGGGCTTAGTCAGTTCAGCTTTCAACTTTGGCTCAGGTCACGATCTCGTGGTTCGTGGGTTCGAGTCCCACGTCAGGCTCTCTGCTGTCAGTGTGGAGCCTGTGTTGGATCTTTTGTCTCCCTCTCTTTCTCTCTGCTCCTCCCCTGCTTGCTCGCTCTCTCTCAAAAACAAGTAAATATTAAAAAAAAAAAAAGGCCCACAAGTGACCCACAGTCTACAGTATATCAACACATCATATTTGTCGAGCATTTAAAATGTCTCAGACTCTATTCTGAGCACTGAGAAAAAGACAAATACACCAGTGCACCCGTCTGGAAAGAGCTAATCACTTAGTGGATTTAATTAAAACAATAATAAGTTACAAAATGTTTACCGATCACTTATGTGTCAGGACGATGTTATCTCATTTCAGCCCCACTATGACCTCTGTTATCCCCCTTCACAGAGGCTCAGAGAAGTCAACTGACGTGGATAATGCCATACGACTTGAAAGTGACCGAACATAGATTCAAGCCTGGGTCTGATAAATTCCCAATTACATGCTCTTAAACACTAGGATCTACGCGGAATCCACAGTTACTGCGTCACTAGAAGAAATCTTTGTCAAGGAAAACATGCCTTTGTGTAACAAAAGGGCCCTCCTGGTTTTTCTGCCACAAAGCCATAAAAAGTAACACTGTTGACCAACAGAGAAAGCATCCCAATTCTCTAATAGCCTTACAGACATTAAGCTCAAACGTGTCATGTAGATAAGGCATTCTCTGCTGGATGCAAGGGAAGCAAATGATCTTTAATTCAGCAAACGATTTATACTTGTCACGTGCCTCAAATAAGTAAATCAGGCCTGTACATATGGAATTAAAAAAAAGATGAAATTCATCAATAATACCATTATCAATCATAATATTTTTCTCATGTTCTTATTTTTATTAAGACGGATAACACATCTTGGCCCATTTCAATCTACAGCTATTTTCTGAAAGTATCTCATTTATGGACAGCGGTTCTCCTTGTTTCAAAGTCTGTCTGATGTTGAACTTGAAGTGAACAGTGAGAGACAATTCACTTCCAGAGAATGTTCTGTTCAAACTAATTCCAAGCATAATTTTAGCAAAGCAATAAAACCATATGAGGTTTTCCAGCCTCAAGTACAATTAGAGGCACTATTTTAAAAAGGCCTTAATTCTTTGGAAAATACTGGATCCAATTTTTTTTTAAATCACCAACAAAGCTTTGCAATCGTTATTTGTTCAAAGTGCAGTAATATAAATAGCAACACTACTTTGGTTAAATGTTTCCTAAAACAAAAAGAAAAAAAGAACACACACATTCACACACTCACCCATTACAATAAATTAATATATTGCAAAGAAGGTGTTTTCCATACCAGTTTAGAGATAAAACACCTATTTCTTAAGAAAAAAAAAGGATGGGAATAAAGATAATTGAAGGAGAAAAGAGAAAGGGCTTTAGTCACGGCCCTGATCAACCCGAAAGAACCCGAAAGTCTGGTATGTGTGCAGTTATGTATAAAGAGGAGGAAAAGGTAATCTAAAACGAGCCTCATACTTCTTGTACTTGAACAAAGCACAATCCTGGTTTGAATATAAACCTGATATTTGGCCCAAAATAAACTATGTAAGAACTGAAAGCAGAGATATCATTTGTCCATGTAAGGTGGAAAGAATTTAGGACATTTTGAAATTTTTGAGTTGGTAAACAGTGTATATTCAAGATCAGAAATCTTAAGTGAACAATTCAATAAACAGCTTTACAACTTTATACAACCCAGTGATGTGCTGAAAAACACAGTTCTTTTTTTTCAATAAACAGCTTTACAACTTTATACAACCCAGTGATGTGCTGAAAAACACAGTTCTTTTTTTTTTTTTTAAGCCACAAGATGTAGCATTTGCTGATTTCCGTGGTGACAATACTCGTACCAATGGCCTACTTCAAGCCACTTGACACGGTAACATTGAAAGGAGAGATGGGAAAAATGCACATAGTCTCCCCTTATTCACAGGGTATCTGTTCCAAGACTCCCCCAAGCGCCAGTGGATGCCTGAGACAGCACACAGTACGGAACCCTACATAGACTATGTTTTTTACTATACACGCATACCTATGGTAAAGTTTAATTTATAAATTGGTCACAGGAAGAGATTAACAACAACAACAAAATAGAACGATTATAACAATACACTGTGTTGAAAGTTACAAATATCTCATTGTAATGTACTCACCCTTCTTCCTGTGATGACGGGAGATGATAAAACGCCTACGTGATGAGACGCAGTGAGGATTTTGCGACGCAACGTTAGGCTTCTGTTGAGCGTCTGATGCTTCATCAGAAGAAAGATCACCTGCTTCCAGAGCACCACTGACCGTGGGGAAACAGAGGGCAGAGAGCAAAACTGTGGATAAGGGAGATCTACTATAATCGGTTCTCTACAGCTAACAAGGGCCAACACCACCGCACCCTCGTATACACCCATGCAACCAAAGCCTGATTAACTTATAAAATATTTACATTGCCCTGGAAAGTTTCCTAATGCCCAAATCTAGCCAACTCACTCCCCATATATTTTCATATAAAATCTCTGTTCTGATTTCTATAACTGTAGACTAGTGTTCCCCGTTTTTGAAGTCCGCAAAAACATTCACGCCATATAAACACTATTGTCAACTTCTATACTCAAGGTATCTTCAAGATTTATCCGGATGTGGTACATATCAATGATTAACTTTTTCTGTGTCGCTGAGTATTTTGTCATTATGTGAATATACACCAATTTGTTCATCTATTTTCCTGTTGATAGACATTTGTTGGGTTTTTTTTTTCCAGCTTTTGAATATTATGAATAGAGCTTCTGTAAGTCATACTTCTAAGTCTCTTTGTGGACAGCTATTTTCATTTCTCTGGGAGACATACCATGATGAGGAGTTCTAGGATCATGTATACAGTGCACGTTTAACTTTGTGGGAAAATGCCCGTTTCCCTAAGTGACTGTAACATTCTGCATTCCCACCAGCAACATAGGAAACATGTGGATGCTTCCCATCCTTGCCAACATTCAGAGTCGTCAGTCTTTTTAATTTTAGCCATTCTAGTGGGTGTGAGGTGGTATCTCATTACATTTTGAATATGCATTCCCTGATGACTAATGATGTTGAGCAACTTTTCATGAACTTATTGCCAATTTATATATCATTTTTAGCGAAGTATGTCTTCAAGTACTCTGACTGATTTTCTGCACTGACAGCGGAGAGTCTGATGCGGGGCTCGAACTCACGAACCGTGAGATCATGACCTGAACAGAAGTCAGACACATAGCTGACTGAGCCACCCAGGCGCCCCTGAATCTTCCAAATCTTGAATGGGATTTGCCTCTACCTTTATCTGATTCTGCACTTTCTCAGCAATGTTCTGTGGTTTTCAAGCTAGGGCTTCAATGCCTTCTACTAGTTTAGTGCTAAGTACTTGATCTTTTTTTATTTCATACTATTATAAGTGCTAGGGGTTAGTATAGTTTGTTTCTCAATTATCTTCTGTTAGAATAAAAAATATAAATATTTGTGCATCGAACTCCTATCCTGCAACTGTAATATATTCAGTTATTCGTTTTACTTTTTGGTAGATCTCTCAGGCTTTTATATGCAATGGATAATTTTATCTATGAATAAAAGCAAATGAATTTCTTCCTTTTCAATCTGGACTCCTTCCCATTCCATTGCTTGGTATATTGCATTGGCTAGGATAGCCACCAAAATGTTGAACAAAATCGGTGAGAGCAGACATTTTTGCCTTGTCCTTGATCTCGGGGGGAAAGTGTCAAATGTTAGTCATGATGTATAAAGCTAGCACTACAATTTCTATAAGTGCCTTTTATCAGGAAAAACGAGGTTCCCTTAAGTTTATAGTTTGTTGAGTTTTTATCACAAATTGTTGTTGAATTTTTTCAAATTCTTTTCCTCATCTTTTGAGATAACGATATGGTTTCCCTCCTATGTTCTGCCAGTGTGGGGAATTACAATGCCTGCTTTTCCAATATAACCAAAATTGTACTCATGGGACAAGTCCCATGGACATGAAATATTATCATTTTAAATCTGATAGTATTTTATTAAGGATCTTTGCATTTATGCTCATGAAAGATATTGGTCGTAATTTTCTTTTCCTGACATGTTTATCAGATTTGGGTACCAGGATTATGGTGTCCTCATAAAACAAGTTGAGATGTATTAATTATTCTGTCTTCAGAAATATCTGGGTAAGATTGATGTTATTTCCATATTCTGTGTCTTACGATATTCACCATTAAAATCATCTGGACCTGGAGTTGTTTTCTTCCGAGAAGATTTTCAGTAGTGAATTCAATCTCTCTATTAGATACAGCATTGTTTGGATTTTCTCTTTCATCTTGAGTCAGTTCTGGTAAATTGTGTTTTCCAAGGTCTTTGTTCACTTCATATCATTGCTAAATTTATTGGTGTAGAGCTGTGCATAAAATCTCCTTATCGTCATTTCAACGTATATAGATTTGATAGTGATGCTCCCTCCTTCAATTCTGATATTTGTAATTAGTGTTTCCTCTCTACCATTGTTGGCCAATATTATCAGGGGGTAAGTATTCTGGTAACTTTTCAAAGAATGAAGTGTGCGTTAATTTTACCTACTTTTCTATTTCACTGATTTATGCTTAATAATTTACTGCTTTTTATATACTTCGGTTTTGACTTGCTTTTCTTTCTCTACTTTCATAAGGGGAAAGTTTAAATCAATGACTTTAAATCTTTTCCAATTCTATTAGAAGCATTTACTGCAGTGGTTTTCAATTGGCTGGTGACTTTGCCCCTGAGGGACATTGGGCAATGTCTAGAGACATTTTTCGTTGCTACATCTGGAGGCTTCTCTAACAGGTTAACAAGGAGAAGTTTTTTGTCCAGGCTGCTATGATGGACTCTTCTATAATATAATCATGAGACTGACATGCCTTCACCTTTACCACATTGTATTGGTTAGAATCAAGTCATACATCCCACCCACAGTCAAGTGGAGGGGATTCTAAAAGGGATGGACACCAGCAGGTGAGAATCATGAGAGGCTACCACCATATGGTCTGTCTGGTACAGGTGGCATCCAATCTACCAATTTTCTATGTTTTCTATTTTCCTGTGTGTGTGTGTGTGTGTGTGTGTGTGTGTGTGTTCCTATGATCCTATGTTTATATGTGTCTATATATTTAACCAGGCCAATGCTATTCCAATCTGATCCCATTCCCCTTGTGTCTGAAGAAGATTCTTCAATATTTCTTGCAGGACAGGTGTTCCGGTGACAAATTCTTTCAAATTTTACTCTTCTTAAAATGTGTTCTTGACCCTCATTTTCCAAAGCTATTTTCACTGGATACAGAATTGTGGGTTGGATTTTGTTTTTCTCTTGGCACGTTAAACATTTGTAATTTTCTTAGGGCCTCCATTATTTCTGATGAGAACGCAGCTGATATTCACACCATTGTTCCTCTGTATGTAATTTGTCACGTTTCTCTCGCTGCTTTGAATATTTTCTACTTGTCATTCATGTTACACAGTTTAACAAAGATGTGCCTAAGTGTAGTTTTCTTTGTATTTATCCAGCTTGTGTTCCCTGAATTTTTTTACACATGTAGTTTGATGTTTATCAACCAATATGGGAAAGTTTCAGCCACTATTTTTTTCAGACATTTTTTTTTCCCTGACCTATTTTCTCTCTCTCTCTTCTCTCTCTCACTCTCTCTGTCTCCATATGTTAGGAGATTATTATCTGACAAATCACTGAGGTTCTCCTGCCTTTGTTTTCCATTTTTTCTCGGTTCTTCAGATTCTTAAATTTTTATTGATTTATCTTCCTTTTCCACAGCCCCTTTCTTCTAGCATCTTCATACCGCTATTAAGCCTATGCAGTGCTTTCATTTTATTTCAGATATTCAAATTTCCAGTTCTTGAATTTCCATTCATTCTTTTTTTTTAAATGTTTATTTATTTGTTTTTGAGAGACAGAGTGGGGGAAGGGCAGAGAGAGAGGGAGACAGAGAATCCCAAGCAGGCTCCACACTGTCAGCACAGAGCCCCATGCAGGGCTCAAACTCACCAAACGTGAGATCATGACCTGAGCTGAAATCAGGAGCCATACACTTAGCTGCCTGAGCCACCGAGGCGCCCCCATTTATTCTTTTTTTTATAGCGCTGATTTCCCTGCTGAGATTCCCCATGTATTTTCTCATTACGTTTATCTTTTTCTTTAAGCACTTGTGCATATTTATAACAGATGTTTTCATTTTTTTAAGTTTTTATTTACATTCCAGTGATTTAACATACAGTGTAAGATTAGGGTCAGGTCTACCGTATTGTGATTCCACCCTTATATACAACACCCAGTGCCCATCAGAAGTTCATTCCTTAATCCCCATCACCTATTTGACCCATCCCCCCACCCTTCTTCCCTTCGGTAACCATCAGTTTTTTCTCGATAGTTGAATGTTTCTTGTTTCGCCTGTCTCTCGTTGTGTCCCTCCTATGTTCATTTGTTTTGTTTCCTAAATTCCACATAGGAATGAAGTCATATGGTATTTGTGTTTCTCAGAATGACTTATCTTGCTTAGCAAAATACTCTCTAGTTCCATCCATGTCGTTGCAAATGGCAAGATTTCATTCCCTTTGATGGCTGAGTAATATTCATTGTGTGTATATATATATATATATATATATACACATACACACCACATCTCCTTTATCCATTCGTTAACCAATGGACAATTGGGCTGTTTCCATAATTTGGCTATTGTAGACAATGCTGCTGTAAACATTGAGGTGCATGTATCTTTTTGATTAGTATTTTTGTATTTTTTTTTAAGTTTATTTTGAGAGAAAGAGAGAGACAGAGAGGTGTAGGGACAGAGAGAGAGGGAGAGAGAGAATCCCAAGCTGACTCTGTGCTTGGGATGTGAGAGAAATGTGAGATCATGAGCTGAGCTGAAATCAAGAGGTGGATGTTTAACCAACTGAGCCACCCAGGCGCCCCAGTATTTTTGTATTCTTTGTAAATAAATACCTAATAGTGCAATTTCTGGGTCATAGAGTAGTTCCATTTTTAACTTTTTGAGGAACCTCCATACTGTTTTCCAGAGTGGCTGCACCAGTTTGCATTCCCACCAGCAGTGTAGGAGGGTTCCCCTTTCTCTGCATCCTCCCCAACATCTGTTATTTCTTGTGTTGTCAATTTTAGCTGACGGGTGTGAGGAGACATCTCATTGTAGTTTTGATTTGCATTTCCCTGATGATAAGTAAGTTTGAACATCTTTTCATGTGTCTCTTGGCCATCTGGATGTCTTCTTTGGAAAAATGTCTATTCATGTCTTCTGCCCATTTTTTAATTGGATTATTTGTTGTTTTGGATGTTGAGTTTTATAGGTTCTTTATATCTTTTGGATACTAACCCTTTATCAGATATGTCATTTGCAAATATCTTCCCCCTTTCTGTAGGTTGCCTTTCATTTTTGTTGTTTCCTTTGCTGTGCAGAAGCTTTTTATTTTGATGAAGTCCCAACAGTTTATTTTTACTGTTTCCCTTGCTTCAGGAGACATAATTAGTAAGAAGTTGCTAAGCCTGATGTCAAAGAGGTTACTGCCTGTGTTCTCCTCCAGGATTTTAAAGGTTTCGTGACTCAAATTTAGGTCTTTAATCCATTTGGAATTGATTTTTGTGTGTGGTATAAGAAAGTGGTCCGGTTTCGTTCTTTTGCATGTTGCTGTCCAGTTTTCCCCAAACCATTTGTTGAAGAGACTGTCTTTTTCCCATCAGACATTCTTTCTTGCTTTGTCAAAGATGAATCAGCCATATAATGATGATTTTTCTTCTGGGTTTTCTATTTTGTTCCATTGATCTACATGTCAATTTTGTTGCAGCACCAGACTGTTCTGATCACTACAGTTTTGTAGTATAACATGAAGTTTGGGCTTGTGATGCCTCCAGCTTTGCTTTGCTTTTTCAAGGTTACTTTGGGTCTTCGGGGTCTTTTGTGGTTCTATACAAATTTTAAAATTGTTTGTTTTAGCTCTGCAAAAAATGCCGTTGGTATTTTGATATGGATTGCATTTTATGTATAGATTGCTTTGGGTCATATAGACATTTTCACAATATTTGTTCGACCAAATCTGTGAGCATGGAATGTGTTTCCATTTCTTTGTGTCCTGATAACAGGTGTTTTATAGTATCCATCTTCTAATTCAATCTTACAGGCTACCACAGGGGATGTTTCAGGTGACTGCCCCCTCCCATAATGGGTCACATTTCCTTACTTTGTTGCATGTCTAGTTATCTTCCAAGTTTTTATTGCAATAAAACACATATAACATGAAGTTCACCATTTTAACCATTTTAAAGAGTACAAAACAGTGGCACTTAGTATGTTCACGCTGTTGGCCTCTTTTATCCTTTGTCGGCAACTGTGCTTTGAATTCCCCTTGGGCTTTAAATGTTTCTGACTTTCCATTTTACCACCAGAGAAAACCCTCACTTTTAAGCATCCGCGTGATTAGATCAAGTCCACTGAAGTAAATCCCTAGTTGAAAGTCAACTGTGCCACATAACGTAATACAGTAAAACCTCGTCACATTCATAAGTTATGTTATGGGGGAGTATCTTCTGAGGGCCAATTTTTAAAAATTTTTTTTATTAAAAAATTTTTTTTCAATGTTTATTTATTTTTCAGAGACAGAGACAGAGCGTGAGCAGAGGAGGGGCAGGGAGAGAGAGAGGGAGACATAGAATCCAAAGCAGGCTCCAGGCTCAGAGGCTCCAGGCTGTGGAGGCTCAGAGCTCCAGGCTGAGCTGTCAGCACAGAGCCAAATGTGGGGCTCGAACTCATGAACCATGGGATCATGACCTGAGTCGAAGTCGGACCTGTATCCGACTGAGCCACCCAGGTGACCCTTCAGAGGGCCATTTTAGAAATCCTGCCTACCAATCCATTTATTGATAATCTACTGTGTACTTGGCACCTTAAATATTAAATATAAATATAAATAATATTCATGACAATGAAGTACATTGATGAAAAGTACTCATCTTTATTTACCATGTGTTAGAGCTGTGTTTCAACTCTGGTCCGGCTGACTCTGCCAGTAATGATCATAGTGTATTGTTTCCCAACATTTAGGTGCTGATGTGTTGGGAGCCGATGCTAGGTAATTGTATAGTAGCATTTTATAGAGTATCAAATGTGCAAAGATCACCAAAGTTAAGATTTATTAAGCCAAAAATGACGATGAAAATCTAAGCAACTGGATTAATGCTTCATTTTGCTAATTTTTAAGTGCACCTGGTTGTTATTAACTTGAATACTGTTTCAATTGATTTAGCAGAGTAATAAAGTCTTCGGATTAATAGAATTTTTTTATCAAAGTAGTTTCTTAATGAAACTATACTAGAAAGTAGACAAAGAAGAGATGAGAGTTTTGGGGTGGGGGTGGAGAGAATTCTTGCCTTGTGGTTCTGGGCAGTGAGAATAACCTAGGATACGAATGCTCAGAACAACTGGCCACTTTCCATCACGTTCGATGTTACAGGTGAATGTGATGATGTTCTTCTATCAGGTTGTATAGGGTTTCGATTTATATTCGCAAACAACTTCATTTTTCAAACTGTGGGTTAATTAGCCTATGAAGCAAGCTGTTTTTATAATTGGCCAACTGCGTTTATATTTATAGTAACCAAGAATACTAAAGGAAAATAAAGGAAATCTAAACGGCTTATCCAGGGGATAAAATCAAATCACCCATGAAGATTGTAACTGAGCACTTCTCAAAGGAACAGTTCCTTTCAGAAAAAGCAGGCAGCACTTGGAAAAATATCGGGAGTGGAAAAAGTGAAAGTTCCAGGACTTCCAGTTTTAGTTCTGACATATAAAGTGCTTAAGAGTTGTCACCTCGTGTGATTACAGTGAAAAAAAACCTGGATAAACATAAAATCCATGACTTTTAGAGAAAACCAGAGATTTGAAACCTGGAGACAAGATGTCACTGCAAAGTCTAGAAAGGCAGGAATATCCAGCAAGAGACAGGAGTCAAGATTTACTTACCTGGAGAAAAAGCCACTGAAATCCATAAGCTGCAAAAACACTGAAACGGTAATTTTGAAAAATTGCTGGAAGCCGAGTGTGGGCCAGAATGAGAGTGAGAAATTTCTGGGGGCCGCCATCTTAAGGGCATGCCCTCATGCTTCATAGGCTCTCACTACAGGAACTCCACCAGTGTCTCGTGATACGGGTCTGAGAGAGAGAGCCCCTTTTGGCTCTGGCTTGGAGAGAGAAAGAGTGATCACTGTGAAATGTGTCCATAGTCTTTTCCATAGCAAAAGCCATCTCTCCGCGAAAAATCACTTCATCGAAGGAGCTTGAACCTAGAGGGAGAAAAGAAACATCGTAAGACGGGTCAGAATCTCAAGGAAATAACTGGAAATGCTGTTACCAGGGAATGGAGAAGCAAACAGAGAGAGAAACAATCTACTTGCCTGGAAAATTCTTTTTTTTTTTTTTAAAGTTTATTTATTCTGAGAGAGAGAGAGAGAGAGAGAGAGAGAGAGAGAGAGAGAGAGAGAATCCCAAGCAGGCTCCGCACTATAATTGCAGCAAAGTGGCACTTGAACTCATGAACCAAGAGACCATGAACCGAGGTGAAACACAGAGTCTGATGCTTAAGCGACTGAGCCACTCAGGTGCCCCATCGCCTGGAGAAAAACTTGTAAAGGTCACAGCGCAGAGACACAGGCCAGTCAATAAGTTGAGATATAATGAAAAGATTATAGGATGTCCCTCTTCCCCACACCTAACTGGGGCCCCCGGGGCCTGGAGCCTCCAGCATAACAGCCCAAAACGGCAGCTGAAAGAGCCGAGGAAGAGTAGTTAGGGAAGCCCAAAGTCCAGAGAGGAGAGCAAAACAAGTATGTGAGAGGACACGGAAGTCTCTGTCACTTATATCTATAGCAGACATTAAACACAGGCTCACCCCCAGCCAGATAAATATAAAACTTCACACCAAAGGCCCATTTACTTCAGTCCTCATTACCCAATGTATCATGTTCAACATTTCACTAAAAATTGCAACACATGCCAATAAATAAACAACTAAATAACTAAATAAAAACACAGTCTGAAGAGACGAAGCAACCATCAGAGGCAGATAGGGCACAAAGTTTGCTATTATCACATGGCAAATTTGAAATAACTGTGATTAATATATGAAGGCTTTTAGTGAAAAAAGAGGATGCTGTGCAAGAACAGATGGGTAATGTGAGCAGAGAAATGGAAACTCTAAGATACAATCAAAAGGCAATGCTAGAAACCAAAAACACTGTGATAAGAGTGAGAAAGGCCCCAATGGGCTCAGTAGACTTGACAATGGCCAAGGAAAGAGGCGGTGACTTTAAAGGTAGGCCGATAGAAACCTCCCAAACTGTAATGCGAAGCAGCAAAAAAGAACGCACGGAACCAGAACGGAGCATCTAAGAAATGTGGGAAAATTCCAAAGGGTGTAAAATATGCATAAATGGAACACCAGAAGGGGAATAAAGAGACTAGGACAGAAAACATATTTGAAGTAAAGCTGGATGAAAACTTTGCAAAATTAATTGCAGGCACCAACCGCAGATCCAGGAAGCTCAGATCGGTCAGGAAAGATATAAAACAAACAAGCAAATAAATTAAAAAAAAAAAAAACCCTACAACTAGTCATATCACATTCAAGTTAGAGAAAACCAAAGAAAAAGAAAAAAATCCTGAAAGAAAATATTGGGAGAAAGATACTATTGAGGACATGCGTGTTACCTCCAAACATCTATGGCAAGCCTCAAAGTTAGGAAATTTATATACGTAATTTACTATATTTATTTATGGAATTTACTATACTAATAAGTCAAAGAAGGGAAAACAAATAACAAAATCAGGCACTTACTAAAATTTGGAAAACATATTTATATAGGCTTTTAATGAAATTGGAATCGATGGATACATTCCTAGAGGAATAATCATTTTTTAAAAACTGTAAGATGCAACTCAGAACACCACCCCCATTTGTTTTGGAAGAGAAATACCGGAATAAGGGCTCTCGAAACTTAATGTTCATAAAAATCAGCTGAGAAGATTAATGAAAGAAGGATTTTACACCACATTTCTGGTATTTGAGAGTGTATGTATGGAGGAGACACCCAGGAATCTGCATTTTTTATTACCCCAGGTAATACTGATGTAGCTGGTCCATAGATTACACTTTGAGGCTCTACATTAGATGCACTGATTTCAATACCCATCACCCACCGAGGGGGGCACTGTTTGGCATGAGCGCTGGGTGTTGTATGTAAGCCAACTTGACAATAAATTATATTCATGAAAAAAAGATCAGAGGCCTTAGGGACTCAGGGGTCTGGATATGAAAAAAAAAATAGATGCATTGATTTCAGTAATTACTAAGAGAGGGAATATTGTTTGCGCCAAAATGGATGGTCTCTGAAGTCCGACTGTCTCGTTAGACTTCTTAGAAGAGTGTTCTGAGGATTGACTCAACTAATCCAGTAAAGCACTTAGAATAGTGTCTTGCAAAAGACGTACTCCTGAAAGAAATGTTATTAGTGATGTCTCTAGCACCGCTGTCATTTAACATTGTTCTGAAAGAACCAGACGATGTAATTATATACGCCAATGAAATAAAAAGAATAAATATGAGAAATGATGAGACAGTATCAGCATCAGCATTATCTGAATATCGTATAAGGTTGCAGCTGACAAAGTCAACATAATGAACAGAAAAGTCACTAAAAATAATTTCCGTATGTGTCTAATTATAAAGTCAATGTACATAAATAGGTGCTTCACGTACAAACAATAATCAGAAAATATAAATGACATAACATACCACTTGCAATAGCAGTAAGTGGGCAAAACAACCAGAAATGAGTTTTACAGAAACATGCAGGATCATTTCAGAGAAAACTTTAGAACCCCACCGAGAGACATAAACCATAGTTACGTAAGGCGGAAAGACAAACCTGGTCCTTGGTTAGGAAGACTCCATATTGTAAGGTTGTCAACGTCCTTAAATTAATCTATAAAGACGATTTCATCCCAATCAAAATGACTATGTGCCTTTTGAAAAATTTTGCAAACCGATTAAGAAAATTAAGATGTGAACATAGAGCTGGGGTGGGGATGGGGACAAAACTGAAACGAGTATGGAAACAGAAGAGCTAGTCGCAGTAGATACTAAACATTTAATAAGAGTGGATAGAGCAGTATAGTGATCTTGTCAAAATAGATCGAATTTAGGATAATAGAGAGGCCAAAATAGAGCCCCAAATGCGTATGAATTTATAATAAAAGTGGATTATGCATTGCACACGCAGGTACTGTGCATTCAGAGTCCCGTTGGACGTAATGAGGATATAGAGGTTGTGCAGAACTATCTTTATCACCTGACCCCTATAAGCTCCAATCACTAGTAAATTATAATTATGTTCTAGGTCCCCGGAAACTAGAATTAGCTTCATGCCAGTGTCCATTCAGGCTTGAAATTTCTGACTGTCACCTTTTCCCACCGTACTGTTACCCCAATAAATAGCTCCAAACATTCTTTGGGGAAGGCTCTGAGGAGAAAGCTCACAATATATGTGTGTCTTTCCTTAGCAACGCCAGCTTATTCCTTCATCCGTAGGACTCTGGATCTACAAAATAACTCAGATTTGGGAAGCGGGTCAAAGCTCATACACCTCTTGTGTTAGTTCAAGTTTGGCCCCTGTTGACAAGATCCAGTTGTACAAATCAGTTAGCTTGTAAGTACGGCATGTGTTGATTTTGTTATCTGAAACTCCATGGCTAATGAACCGCAGCCAGAAGCGTCTGTATGTCAGGCCACATCTGGTGATGATTCCCACAGGGGTCCTGCTGCTTATTATCATATCCATCCTGCTTTGTTTCTGACAGTTTGCTGGTGTCATCTGGGCCCAGCACCTTGGCTCCTTCCATCCCCATCGCAATCATGGAGCTGCTTTTCAAATGGAGTCTCTCTTGCTAGCAGTCCTAGGGACATGCCCAGTGCTAATGAACACAATCTCAAGCGAGTAAAATTTGAAGGTCTAATTGGCTTTATTCAACAATTCATGAGTCGGGTAGCATCTCTTCTAGTAAACAGACAGGGGCTCTGAAGGGTTGTACAAAATGGAAGGTTTTTATAGGTAGAAGGAGGGTGAAACAAAAAAGTTATTAGCAAAAAAAAAGATTGTTTCAGGCCAGAACTGTCTTCTTTTAGGGAGAAGGGAAGGGCAGGGGTCTTGGCAGGCAGATGACCTCACCAGTGCTGATCAGGAAAAGTCAGATTGACTGTTTGAAGGTCACATTTCTGGGAGAGGTTGAACCTACAATGAAGTCTTGGTTTGCCGTCATGGGGGCAAATGACGCCATTTTTTTCCCCAGCAGTTTCTTTTCTACCAGTATGAAGCCTTATAAAAGATTCTGGTGCCTCTCTCATCAATTTATTCCTCATGAGAAGGGTAAAGGGAAATTCTTCTGGCTCTCCTCATGAAGCTAATAACATAAGTTTAGGCAAGGGGTATATGGCAGAATTCCCATCTCTAAGGTGATTGATTTCTTTTCTTTACAAAGTACCAAAAGATTCTCGGCTCTTCCATGCCGCTTAGTGTGAGTTACCATGTGATCCAGTTATGTACTAGATGACTTAGGTAGACAATGAGATGTGCCATCCAAGTCCCTCTTCAAGGAAAGACTTGCTGCCCAACTGAGGGGGATGCAATCAGCTGACGGCCTCTAACTTTAAGTCTACCTCAGGTGCACACAGACAGCTACCTAGACCATGGTACTTACTGGGTCAGCCTGCACCTGTTGACTGAGGCAGACGTGTAAATGCTAGGTCATTTTAGACCTTCACGGGACCCTCTGAAAGATGCAATTTGTTTTAGAGCTGGCCAGCTAGAAGAAAACAGTTGAAAGTCTGGGGGCAAGGAGGTCTTGGTCTGATGGACAAGTGGGAGGGAGGGAGAAAGACGTATAAAGATTTTGGGGACCTGGGTGGCTCAGTCGGTTAAGCGTCCAACTCTTGGTTTTGGCTCAGATCATGATCCCTGGGTCGTGAACTTGGGCCCCGCGTCTGCTGCCGGTGCACAGCCTGCTTGGGATTCTCTCTCTCTCCCTTTCTCTCTCGCTGCCCCTCTCTTGCTCCCTTGCTCTCTCTCTCAAAATAAATAAATAAACTTAGAAAGAGAAAAAAAAAAGATTTTTCGTTTTACAGGTTAATGCCCATCAGAGAGCATGAACCATGGGAGAGGCACTGTGATGGTTAATTTTATGTGTCAACTTCATGGGGCCAAGGGTTAATTTTATGTGTCAATTTGACTGGGCCAAGGGTGAAACATTATTCCTGCATGTGTCTGTGAGGGTGTTTCTGCAAGAGCTCAGCACTTGAATTTGTATGCTGAGTAAAGCAGAGGGCCCTCCCCAACGTGGGTGGACATTGTCCAATCCCTTGAGTATAAAAAATCCATCCCCTGAATACAATCCCTTGAATACAACAAAAAGACAAAGAAAGGTTGAATTTATTCTCTGCCTGACTGATTGAGCTGTGACATCAATCATCTGCCCTCAGCACTCCCTGCTCTCAAGTCTTCATGCCTGGACTCTCAGGCCTTTGAACTATGCGTTTAGGGTTTGGTTCAAGTGCAGAACCCTGACTCCCACAAGGTCATACATTTCCCAGGAAAGATTCTATGTGGTGACGCATCCAGGTGAAGCCATAAAGTCCCAGTCTTCTGACTCCATGGAATGTACCCCTAGTGGCCAATATTTAATCCAGAGCCTCCAGAAGGGCTGGTCAAGGCTTTATCAATTCTGGATCACAGTTTAACTTCTAACTCTGCCAAATCCGGCTACCGTCCTCCTGCATTACATAGGTGTGAATCCTTAATTAAAGATCTTGCAACCCAAGCTCTGTCTCAGCATGTGCTTCCAGAGAACCTAACTTGTGAATCCGGTCAACTTATTTTTTTAAGCTTATTTATTTATTTTGTGTGTGTGAGAGAGGGACAAAGTGCAAGCGGGGTTGAGGCAGAGAGAGAGAGGAGAGTAAGAATTCCAAGCAGGCTGCATGTTGTCAGTGTAGAGCCTCAACACAGGGCTTGAACTCCTGAGCCACCGTGAGATCATGACCTGAGCCAAAGTCAGAAGCTTAACCACTGAGCCACCCAGGCACCCCTCCAGTAAACTTTTAGAACCACAGCTGGTTGCTCGAGCTAGCACATAGACACAGAAATCCCTGGTCGTGACGAAAGACATCAGAAGAGTTTCTTCTCGGAAGAGAAAAGTTTAATAAATCTGGCCCTCCTTAAGGCACCTCAGGAAGAGAGTTCTTGCTTCTCAGGATTTTCCATAGGTGAGTGTGTATGGCATTTGTGATACAATAAAACGTAAATATTTGGTCTTTGTTTCCAGTTCCCGGCACACCCTTAGAGTTTCCAAGTGATAACAGTGTCTTTGGTAGGTTAATAAGATAATTGGTGGCTGAGGTCCCCTAAATAGCTTCAGGATTGGTACTGGGCACCGGAAAGACCAAGGCAGGATTAGAGGGTTAGAACGTTCAGTCCCATCCCCCAGCCTAACCAGACGGGAGAGGGGCTAGAGACTGAGTTAATTACCAGTGGCCAGTGATTCAACCAATCGTGTCTACATAATAAGACTTTCATAAATACCACTAATAGAAAGGGTTTGGAGAGCTTCCAAGATGGTGAACACATTGAAGTGCCCAGAGGTTGGTGTGCCTGGAGAGGGCGTGGAAGCTCCACGCCCCTTCTCCCATATTTCACCCTATGCATCTCTTCCATATGGCTGTTCCTGAGTTGTATCTTTTATAATAAACCACAACTAGCAACTACAGTGCTCTCCTGAGTTCTATGAGCTGTTCTAGCCAACCATCAAGCCTGAGGAAGGGGTTCTGAGGAGAGGATCATGGGATCCCCCATGATCAGCTGACCGGGATCGTCTAACACCACGGGATTCAAGGCCTTCATTCCACCCTCAGCCAGAAAGCTAATGGGCCCTGGGGC
Organism: Felis catus; assembly: GCF_018350175.1. Lineage (NCBI taxonomy): Eukaryota > Metazoa > Chordata > Mammalia > Carnivora > Felidae > Felis > Felis catus. Next base: position 116,580,703 of record NC_058386.1, on the reverse strand, counting down.
CTCTCTTGGTATAGTTAACACTTTCTCCCTGCCTGTACACTTTCTCCTTGAATATCACAGACCGCGGAAATATTTGACAACCTCTTAAAGTTGTTACAATAGGCTGGGCTTTTCTTATTACTTTGGACATTCAGTAAAGAGCTAAGTGGAAGAGAAGGTCTTGAATACGAATTCAGATTGCCATCTTCTGAAACCGAGATAAAGTTTCCAGTCAGGTAATAAATACCAGAAACACTGAGGGAGGGTGCACAGGACCTCAGAGATGAGCCCATAAAAATACATTTTGTTCTACTGTTTAAGAAAAGTTAAAGTACCATCTCTAAATAGACCAAAGTCTCCCTAAAAGTATCATGGTCTCCAGGGGTATCTGGGTGGCTCATGTGGTTGAGTGCCCGACTCTTGGTTTCAGCTCAAGTCATGATCTCACGGTTTGTGGGTTCGAGCCCTGGGTCGGGCTTTGTGCTGACAGTGAGGAGCCTGCTTGGGATTCTCTCTCTCTCCCTCTCTCTCTGCCCCTCCCCCCCCCAAATAAATAAATAAACTTAAAAAAAATAACTATCATGGCCTCCAAAAGTGCTTATTCATTAAGAGAATAGCAACTGAGGTTAAAAGTAGTATTTTCATAATAGTTAATGACTAAATTATGTCACACAGCAAAACAACTAATAAGCTAGTATTGAAACATCTGGTTTGTATGAGTTTATTAGAACTGTACATTTGTTTTTTGTTCTGTTTTTTTTAATGTTAATTTATTTATTTTTGAGAGAGAGAGAAAGCACAAGCAGGGGAGGAGCAGAGAGAGGGAGAGGGAGACACAGAATCCCAAGCAGGCTCCAGGCTCTGAGCTGTCAGCTCAGAGCCTGACATGGGGCTCGAACTCACACACCAGGAGATCATGACCTAAGCTGAAGTTGGAGGCTCAATCGGCTGAGCCACCCAGATGCCCCAGAACTGTACATTTTGAAAAAGATGTAAGAACACAGAGAACTGCAGTCTTAAATTATATTTGATGATGATGATGGTGGTGAGGATGTCAATGGTAAAAATAATAACAACAATAAGAATTATCATTTTTAAAGAAATTTCTCACTCTTTTGCTTCAAGGCCACATATCCAGTGAACTAGAAGTTTTTTACCAAAGTAGCATGGCATGCTGGTTGACGCATATGCTTTGGACGAAGTCTATAAGGATTGAGTTCATCAATCGGGTTTTGTCACTTAATAGTTGTATGACCCTTACCAACCTTTCCAAGACTCTGAATTATCATTTGTGAAATTAAGATAATGCTATTATCTATATCCCAGGATTATCCCAGGCATAAATTAGGTGGTTTTACAATGCATGTAGAATTGGCCTGTGAAAAGATTGTTATAAATCTAGGCAGGGAATGTCATTTGGTCCCCAACCACCTTTCCTCCATTTGACATATGGGACCAATAGTTCATCATTTGATTTGTACCTCCATTTATGTTTTTATGGAAAGAGGAAAACTAAAAGTTGTTTATTCCAAGTTTTAAAGGTATTTATGATCTGCTGATGGGCTTTCCAGAGTGGAAATATTTCAAGGTGCACGCTCTGGGTTTAGATACATGTCATGTTTAGAAACATTGAAAGTTAAAGGACCAAACGCAAGAGGAAAAGATTCACTGATATTTTTTTCTTTAAAATTATAAGGTCTAATCAACTTGTAAGCAAAAAATAAATAAATAAATAAAATAAACCCTTTGAAAATTTTAATGCATTTGCATAAATGAATAAATCCAAATGGTAAATAAACCTGCTACTGCATCTCATTAAGTCATAATAACCAAAATTACATGAAATAAGAAGGGCTGGAAGTAATTCAGAGGGTTACTAACATTCTTTTTGCAGTGCAATTCTTCAAGATTTAGAGAGTCCCTTGACATTTACTAACATCAACACATGTAGGAGGATGAAAATACAAAGTGGATGAGGACACTGAGTAGAAAATATTCATTTAATTAACGAGAAATGCAGCCAAATCAGTGGGTTATACTAAACATTTCCGATTTTATGGAGTGGTGTCCCAAAAATGGTGACATAGGAGACCCCAACCTCCATCCCTTCACAAAGAATTAGACAGCAATCCATGAACAGAAACAGCTCTGGAAGAGTTCTGAGTGCACTTAAGAAATTTTAGCAACACAGCGGAACAAAAAACCTGGGAATAACTGCACAAGAAGCATCCTGATACTCTAGCACGATTTCCCCAGCTCAACCTCCTCAATTTAATAACGTCTGCAAAAATCCTTTTAGTCACGTAAAGTAACATAGTCACACGGTTCAGGGATTGGAGGTGGTCCTTTCACTAAGGCAACCCGTGTGTGTTTTGGGAGCAGGGACAGGGTGAGAAGGAGACTTTTAAATGTGTATGTTTCAAATTTCGTATCAGGTGCATATATTCCCTGATGAAAAATAAGTACAACCTCGGGGCGCCTGGGGGCTCAGTCGGTTAAGCGTCCGACTTCAGCTCAGGTCACGATCTCGCGGTCCGTGAGTTCGAGCCCCGCGTCGGGCTCTGGGCTGATGGCTCAGAGCCTGGAGCCTGCTTCTGATTCTGTGTCTCCCTCTCTCTCTGCCCCTCCCTCGTTCATGCTCTGTCTCACTCTGTCTCAAAAATAAATAAATAAAAATGTTTAAAAAATAAATAAGTACAACCTCACCCTGTGCTCAAAGTCAACATCAACAGTGATAAGTCAGATTGACAGTATATCCCCTTGATATGATGTGCCCTTGAATGGCACTTGACCTCTGTTGTCTTCCTTTCCGAAACACATTTCTCCCAGTCTACTCATGAGGAAAACATCAGACTCATCCCAGTTAAGGAGCATACTACAAAATACCTGACCGGTGCTCCTCGAAATTATCTAATGACTATCAAGGTCATCAAGAATGTGGAAAATCTGACGAAATTGTCACACCCAAGCCTAAGGAGAAATGTCACACACCCTACACTTTGAGAGTCATATGGTGTCCTGGAACAGGAAAAAAAAAAGACATTAAGAAAAAACTGAAGAAATCTGAACAAAGTATGGATTTTAATAATAATGTATCAATATTGGCTCCATAATTGTGACAAATGTACCATACTAATGTAAGATGTTAATAATAGAGGAATCTTGGTATGGGGTCTAAGTGAACTCTCTGTACGATCTTTGCAATAATTCTGTAATTCTAGAACTATTCTAAAACACAACAAATTCTTTAACATAATTTCATAGTTTATATATTAACAAAACATATAAATTTAAAAATAAAAACACCAGCAATCTCACACAATGTTATTGAAATCACTACTATCCACACAGTATATTTCTCCAAACAATAGTATCAACATTATTTATAAAAATCAAGACAAAACAAACAAAAACCAGAAATAAGACCAGTTACTTTTCCTATTGGCCAAACAACTCGTTTGTGAAATAAATCTGCCATTAGAGAGAATTCAGACTACAATGAGATTAGTGATCTTTATTTTTGTTTATTTTTGATTTTTTAGTGTTTATTTTTGAGAGAGAGCATGAGCTGGGGAAGGGCAGAGAGAGAGGTGGGGGGGGGGGGGAGGGAGGAGAGACACAGGATCCACAGCAGGCTCCAGGCTCTGAGCTGTCCGCACAGAGCCTGACACAGGGCTTGAACCCACGAACTGTGAGATCATGACCTGAGCTGAAGTCAGATGCTTAACCAACTGACTGAGCCACCCAGGTGCCCCTAGACTAATGATCTTTATATAAAGAGAATGTGGGGGGCGCCTGGGTGGCTCAGTCAGTTGAGCGTCCGACTTCAGCTCAGGTCACGATCTCGCGGTCCGTGAGTTTGAGCCCCGCGTCGGGCTCTGGGCTGATGGCTCAGAGCCTGGAGCCTGCTTCGGATTCTGTGTCTCCTCCTCTCTCTGCTCCTCCCCTGCTCATGCTCTGTGTCTCTCTGTCTCTCAATAATAAGTAAAAAACGTTAAAAAAAAATAAAAAAAAAACCACAACTCTATGTAAATCTTTTTTTTTTTTTTTTTTTTTTTGCTTTGCTGAGAAGAGGCTATTTAGGAAGGTGAGGCATACATACATTCCCCTGAAAGAAGAAGCATGGAATGAGAAAGACTTGACGGGTTGAGGGACTACTGATCAGGGAAATCTGGGCATAGAAGCTTAGGCAGTGGTTAGGAGACCCAGCAAGCTCACCATCTTTCTCTCCAACCTGATCCTTCCTCTAGTGTTTTCTCTTCCCTCCCTCCCTCCTTTCCTTCCTTCCATTTCTTTCTTTCCTTTTTTCTTTTTGAGAGAGAGAGAGAGAGAGAGAGAAAGGAAGGGAAGGAGGGGTAGAGAGAGAGGGAGACACAGAATCCAAAGCAGGCTCCAGGCTCTGAGCTGTCAGCATAGAGCCTGATGTGGGGCTCAAACTCATGAACTGTGAGATCATGACCTGAGCTGAATTAAGTCAGTTGCTTAACCGACTGAGTCACACAGGCACCCCTCAGTTTTGACTGTCCACGTGTCCCAGACTGAGCTGGATTGCTGGGTTGTACCTGTTGTTAAGTGTAATTATTAACCATTCCTCTTTGCACTCTCAAAAGTATCCAGTTTTGGATAATAAATTATATGATCATTCTGTTTTTTTAAAAAATTTATTTAGATTCAAGTTAGTTAATATACAGTGTAGTCTTGGCTTTAGGAGTAGAACCCAGTGATTCATCTCTCACATATGACACTCGGTGCTCATCCCAAAAAGTGCCCTCCTTAATGCCCATCACCCATTTAGCCCATCCCTCCCACCCACCTCCCCTCCAGCAGCTCTCAATGTGTTCTGGGTATTTAAGAGTCTCTTATGATTTGCCTCCCTCTTTTTTTTTTTTTTTTAAATCTTTTTTTCCTCTTCTTTTCCCCTCTGTTCATCTGTTGAGTTTCTCAAATGACATATCATATGATTTCATATATCATATGATATGTCTTTCTCTGACTGACTTATTTCACATAGCATGATTCCCTCTAGTTCCCTCCACGTAGTTGCAAATGGCAAGATTTCATTCTTTTTGATTGCCAAGTAATACTCCATTGTATAGATATACCACATCTTCTTTATCCATTCATCCGTCGACGGACATTTGGGCTCTTTCCATAATTTGGCTATTGTTGATAGTGTTGCTATAAACACTGGGGGTACGTGTGTCCCTTCCAATCAGCACTTTTTGCATCCTTTGGATAAATTCCTAGTAGTGTAATTGCTAGGTCATAGAGTAGTTCTATTTTTAATTTTTTGAAGAACTTCCATACTTTTCCAGAGCAGCTGCACCAGTTTGCATTCGCACCAACAGTACAAGAGGGTTCCCCTTTCTCCACATCCTCACCAACATCTGTTGTTTCCCGTGTTGTTAACTTTAGCCATTCTTTTTAAAAAAAATTTTTTAACGTTTATTTATTTTTGAGACAGAGAGAGAGACCGAGCATGATCAGGGGAGGGGCAGAGAGAGAGGAGACACAGAATCCAAAGCAGACTCCAGGCTCCCAGCTGTCAGCACAGTGCCCGATGCGGGGCTCCAACTCACAAGTGGTTAGATCATGAGCTGAGCTGAACTTGAACACTTAAGGAACTGAGCCACCCAGGTGCCCCAACTTTAGCCGTTCTGATGGGTGTGATCACCCTATGTTTAACCCCTTAGTTGCACAAAAACCTTAGCATCATATTGATCTGAGACAATTTTTTTTTGCTTTATCACTCCTAATGTCCCTTCAATTATGGTCCTATAGATTTCGACTTGATCAATCTCTCTGTTGTCTGCCTAGTCTTCCTGTCTCCCATTGCCCTTGATCAAGCACCATGCCTGTTCTTATATTGCGAGATTTACTGTACTACCTTCCTGACTGGTTTCGTGCCTCCAATTCCCATATCCTTCTCCCATTTCAATCCATTCACAGCACTCTACATTTTGATTTAAAAAAAAAATCTTGGGGCGCCTGGGTGGCTTAGTCAGTTAAGTGTCTGACTTCGGCTCGAGTCACGATCTCACGGTTTGTGAGTTCAAGTCCCATGTCAGGCTCTCTGCTGTTAGTTCAGAGATTGCAGCCCACTTTGGATCTTCTGTCTCCTTCTCTCTCTGTCCCTCCCCTGCTTGCTCTCTCTCTCAAAAAAAAAAAAAAACAAAAACAAAAACAAAAAACAAACTTAAAATCTGATGTCAGCTCTGTACTTAAAAGCTTTCTACGATTCCACATTGGTTTCACAGTATAAGGTCTACACCAAAGCATAGTATACAGGGCCCTTGTTTTCCAGTTTCCACTTGGTTCGGTAACTTCAAGTCTCTTCGCTTCCCGCATTCATCCGCCTACATCCTCTCCACTCTACTCCTAATTCTGTCCTCCATCTTTCAGCCACACCAGACTCCTTCAAGTTCACTCGGCCCCATACTTCTGTTGCTACGGTGCCTTCACATGCTTCCTGACACCATTTTCCCCAGCTATTCAACTCATATAGCATTAGAAAAGCATATATGGGACTCCGGGTAATTAATTGCCTTTTTAAAAAAAGTTTATTGATTTGAGAGAGAGAGAGAGAGCGAGAGAGCAAGCATGAGCAGGGGAGGGGCAGAGAGAGGGGAAACAAGCAGCCTCTGCACTATCAGCACAGAGCCAGATGTGGGGCTCAAACTCACGAACCATGAGATCATGACCTGAGTCGAAATCGAGAGTCAGATGTTTAACCACCCGAGCCACCCAGGTACCCCATTAATTGCCTTTTTCCCCCAAGTACTCAGGGACCATCAGGAACAGAGGTCTTTTATCAATCCTTGGTAGCCCTAGACTATAGGTCTAGAGGAGTAATGAGTAGAAGATACACAGACTGGGTTTCAGAGCGGAGATAGCTAAAACCTCTTTCACTGTGAGTAGCTCTTGTCATTTGTTCTTTGGCTTTAATGAGATTATGAGCTATCACATGTGGAAATATGTCTCTTGGGTAACAATATGAGAAGTAGACTTTTCAATCCCTTCTTTTTTCTGGCTTCCTGGTGCACCTCACCACAAATCAATAGATTCAGATCCCTCTTGTGACTCATGTGAAAGGACCAGGACTCCGTGCGCAATGGAGATGTGGCCACATATATACAGGTGTCATGGGCTAGGGGAGATCCGTGAAGAAGACGAGATGGTGACATAGGACAACAGGATCCCAACACCCTTTGGAAGGAGCCAGAAAAGTGGTCTGCACGCAGTGGGAAGACATGGGTGTAGGATGTTGCCTCCTCTACCCTCTCCCTCTGTGCAATATTACACTTTGTGGCAGCTGGGAGACACAGGGAAAACAATTCAAGTAGCAGTCTGCCACGATTGCTTGCAATCTGAGCCAACTCACAAAGGCAACCAAAATAATGAGTTCTGTTAGCTCCCAGTCCAAAATTCCTTCCATTCAGCGATGACAACAAGCAGGACAGGAAAGGCAACTTGAATTCACCTATACACTTGCTGTGACCGTGGCGGTAGGAGGAAAAAAAAAAAAAACAAAACAGCAGATGCCCAAATGCTCTAGATAAGTGTTCTAGTGTCATTATGAATGGCCTGGGCTTCTTTCTAACGTGTGGCTTCTGAGTTGGTACATGAGGAGTGGGGCCCAAGACTCTAACAAACTCCCAGATGATGCCGGTCCCAGGATCACACTTTGAATGACGAGAATCTAGGGCACTCTGGCTCAGTGTGTCACTTTTATCTACCACCCGAGACTTTCCATCTATGATCTTGAGTTCCCTGTTCTCTTTTGACACTCTCCCAACTCATCCCAATGTTCTCTGAAAGCTAGTGCTTACAAAAGCATACATACTTCAGCACAGGATTACAGATTACCTCACTTACAGGCATTTTTTTTTTTCTAATAACAAAATTGGTATCACAAGGATGGGTTCTCAAAACAGGGGCATATGGGAAGAAGGTTATTATTTATTTGGGTCGTCTGTTCCATTCAGTAAAAGTCTAGTTCTTGGCTTTCTTCGTTCTTTGGATCACATGCAAAAAAAAAAAAAAAAATCACAGAGCATGATTGTCTCAGGAAAATCAGACTTCTTATATGGCTGGTGCCTCCTCTCAGACAGTTCTAAAAAACCAGGTAGAAGCTGAATGTTTATTTATGACTTAGCCTCAGAAGTTACGTAGCATCACGTCTGCCATATTGTATCAGTCAATGCAGTCACAGGCTAACCCAAACTCAAGAAGGTGAAGGGACCGACTCCATCGATTGAGTTCTAAAGTTCTATTTCTCTAATGGCCACAAAGAAGTGAACATGTAAGAGAGGACATAGAGAGGGAAGAAATTCTAGGAATATCAGAGGTCACAAACATGTCAGCATCACCACTAACAAAACAGCTTGAAATAGGATCCATGATAGATGTTACCCTTTACTGATTGTAAGACCAGGGACTGAAGTAAAATGGATTGTCCACCTTTACAGTGAGTGATAGATGAATTTGATCTCAGACCTGTTTTTTCCAACTTAGTCCTCTTTGAACCATGGAACTCTCTTTATTCAACTGAGATGTTGGTATGCTTAAGCATCAGAAAAGGAAACCATAAGGCAATCACAGAAGCCTGGCATTATTGATTATTTATTTTTGTCAAGCTCTATGTCTCTGCTGGCAATTATTTCCGGTAAGCTAAGTTTATTATTTCTGGTTTTCTCACATAGAAACTTGTTTATGTAAGTGATACCATATACCATATTTTGTGCATTGTCTTCTTTGTAAATACTGGCATGGGAAAACTGACTTGTATAAAGGAAGACTTATAGATGTTAAGATGACATTTATCATAATTGTTTAATTCTCAGCATGCTCTAGGTATTTCATAGGACATGTATATGCTGCTTTTTAAGGAGTCAAACGTGCATTAAAACCACAATACATTCACCCAGTGCAGTGGCCCAATGACTTCAAGATTGCTTGTTCTTGAATAAATGAACACATAAATACCTAAATACATCTCATGACTACTGCTGCTACTTGAAACTCCTTATTTAGGAGTTATTAATAATGTTCAAAGAGCTTCTTATACGTATCTGATTCTGAGACCAATTGTGGGAACTAGAATCTGCTTTGCTCCAGCCCATTAAATGGCTATGAGAGTCCTAGGAATTTAGGTGTGAAGGACATGTAAAATGCCCAGGCAAGAGTAGCAGCGCCTGGCTCCAGTCTTCATTCACTCAGATTATCTCTGGGCTTTTGCCTGTGTCTCTGAAGCTTTTCAACTTCTTGGTTCTTATACTCCAACTGTATCAACATCATGACATCCATGAGGAGCCATCAGGAACCCACTTCTCCAGTTTATTCATGTTGGCCTACCTCTCCTGACCTCTGAATTTGCTTGGCCACTCTGCTTGGACTCAGAGATAGTCCGGAGTGAAAAGTCTCCCACCAACATCCCTGGCCTTGGGAAATCCACACTAGCTGAGTCATCCCATCAGCTGACCCAACAGAGGAGAGTAATTTAGCAGATACTGTTGCCATTTTAGAAACCGTGAAACAAAGGTGCACCATGAGTAAGTAAAAGTTGAAATGGTGCCCGGGGTCTGTGCACTGTGGCTGGAATTTGATTCCTAGTCTATCATTCTTTCTGTTTCTCCAAGCAGCCTCACTAAATGAAACCTAAAACAGGAAATTACAGATTTCATAGTTTGGTAGGATTGATCGGAGAAAGTACAGGAAGATAACAGTAGAAGGAAGTCAAAAGCGGTCTAGAGCCGGAACCAAGGGAAAGAGAGAGAGGCTCAGCTAGAAACCTGGTCCCTTGAGAGATGGCCACAAATTCTGTCTTAAATGGGGACACCCAGTTAACACGTGCTAGAGTAAGGGTCCCAACCTCATTATGCCTACCTGTGAAGTTTGTGTTCTCTCTGCTGCACCAAGCAGACCAATAAATGCAAATACTTCGTACTGACCGTTTGTCCAGGGTTATACTAGATTTGGTGTCTCAATACTATTTTCACTCCTTTTCATGCTATTCCCTGAACATGGCTGGAGGCCTGGAAACCACAGTTCCTAGACTCTCTTGCCAGAAAGGTTCTAATTTAGAATCTACCAATGGGAGGACTTTGTGTAAGATTTAGAAGGCTGAAAAGAAAGAAAACCCCCTGACCCAACAATTGTCCTATTAAGTATGTATTTATCCAGAGGATACAAAAATGCTGATTCGAAAGGCTACATTGCACCCCAAAGTTTATAGAAGCACTATCAACAATGGCCAAATTGGGGCACATGGGTGGCTTAGTTGGTTAGGTGTCTGACTTCTGATGTCAGAGCTCGTGAGTCTGAGCCCCACGTTGGGCTCTATGCTGACAGCTCAGAGCCTGGAGCCTGCTTCGGATTCTGTGTCTCCCTCTCTCTTCGCAACCCCTGCTTGTGCTCTCAAAATAAATAAATAAATAAATAAATAAATACACATTAAAAAAATTTAATAATAGTCAATTTATGGAAAGAGCCCAAATGTCTGTTGACTCATGAATGGATAAAGAAGTGCTATATATGTACAATGGAATACTACTTAGTGATGAAAAAGAATGAAATCTTGCCATTTACAACAACATAGATGGAACTAGAGGGTATTATACTAAGTGAAGTCAGTCAGTCAGAGAAAGACAAATATCCTATGATTTCACTCATATGTGGCGTTTCAGAAACTCAACAGATGACCATAGAGGAAGGGAAGGAAAAGTAAGATAAAAACAGAGAGGGAGGCAAACCATAAGAGACTTTTAAGTACAGAGAACCAACTGAGGGCTGCTGGAGGGGCGTTGGGTGGGGGGATGGGCTAAATGGGTGATGGGCATTAAGGAGGGCACTTTTCAGGATGGGCACTGGGTGTTATATGTAAGTGATGAATCACTTCGTTCCACTCCTGAAATCCATACCACACTGTATGTTAACTTGAATTTGAATAAATAAATAAACAAACAAAGCCATTAATTACTCTTTTCCAACAGCAGTAGAGATCCATGCGGAGATGGAAGATGGGAAGATTTTTGCAGATCACCCACTTTGGTGTTCTAGGTCACTGAAATCACCAGGGGCTGCTACTTGTCCTGCCTGCACCTCCAGACACCTTGAAAGCCAGCAGCGGTCCTCCCTGACCTTCACCCCAAAACCTCCTCCCAAAGCTCTGTAAGCATCTAATTCCTAGCACTAAATCCCTAGGCTGGGGGCTGGGCCAAATGGGTGAAGAGGGTCAAAAGGTAAAAAGAAAAACAATCCATCCCTTCCCGATGAAATGCCTAGAGTGCTTTCGGTTTTCCTGACTAGGGTCTTGCTGATACAAAGACTCTGGTGGGCTTCTTAGAGTTTTGCACACTTTCTTACTTTTGACCATCCCATCCAGCCCACGACATCGGTGTGACTGTTTCCATGCGAGAGGTGAAGATATTGAAGCACAGAAGGCTTAACTGATTTGCCAAGGTCACACAACAGATGGATTCCTGAGCTTGGATTCAAATCTGGAGATAATACTCTTTGCTCCGATACAAGACTGCCCACGCGACTAAGAGCGTGGGTGTGAGTGGCCCAGGAGAGATTAGGGGAGCTCTGCAGGAATCCTCACGCCGTGCTGACTGCTCTCAAGCAGCAGAGGGGCAAAGCGTATCTTGATCACCCGAGGAGCATTTGAAAATTTACTTTTAGGGGCGCCTGGGTGGCGCAGTCGGTTAAGCGTCTGACTTCAGCCAGGTCACGATCTCGCGGTCCGTGAGTTCGAGCCCCACGTCGGGCTCTGGGCTGATGGCTCGGAGCCTGGAGCCTGTTTCTGATTCTGTGTCTCCCTCTCTCTCTGCCCCTCCCCCGTTCATGCTCTGTCTCTCTCTGTCCCAAAAAATAAAATAAAAAACGTTGAAAAAGGGGCGCCTGGGTGGCGCAGTCGGTTAAGCGTCCGACTTCAGCCAGGTCACGATCTCGCGGTCCCTGAGTTCGAGCCCCGCGTCGGGCTCTGGGCGATGGCTCAGAGCCTGGAGCCTGTTTCCAATTCCGTGTCTCCCTCTCTATCTGCCCCTCCTCCGTTCATGCTCTCTCTCTCTCTCTCTGTCCCAAAAATAAATAAAAAACGTTGAAAAAAAAAAAAAAAACGTTGAAAAAAAATTAAAAAAAAAAAAAAAGAAAATTTACTTTTAAAACTTCCCTTCCCTCTCCACCAAGAGCATATCAGAATATCCCCCGGGGAGGTGATGGCAGGGAGTGGTTAAAGATCACAGATTTGGGGATGAGCTTTGATTTAAATGTTCTCCAGGCCATTCGGATACAAAACTCTGGGTGAAAACCAAGGCTGGGGATCTACCGAGTGACTCGCTTCGAGTCTGGTTCGGACACCGGGCGAGGGGAGGTTTTCTGGGAGGGAGAATCAGTGACCGGGTCTGAGGAAGGCAGATGGTGAAGGATTCTCCGCAGAACGTTTTCGGTAAATGTTTGTTGACATTTTATTTACCCTTGGAATAGTGTCTGGGAAGATATGCCTTTGTCTTCTTCCCAGGAAGCACCAAAATCGTCTACACATTGCCTAAGACAATGGTATTGCCTCGTATCCCTAAAACACTTTTGCTGACTCATTTATGCAATGCCTGTCTTATCAAACATTTATTTAGTCTGGAGTGTTTGCCGGGCATGGTGTTAGGATCTCAGGCTACGACAGTGAACCAAATAGATCGGCCCTCGGGCAGTTTTAGGTACTGTTTACACGCGGGGGTGGCAGGGGTTGGGCATGAGGGGGACCCGCAGTGCACATGATTTCAATGGGAAAAGTATTAGTTCCAGCCCGATAAGGGAGTCTATATTTAGCCTGCCTATACATTTAATCCATCCCAAGAGCATGAATTTATTAAAACCGTTTATAGAATAGTTACTACGCGCATAGCGTTGCACTACATGCTGGAATCAGTCCCTGCCCGCAAAGAGTTCAGTCTGGGGTGAGGAAGAGTTGGATCTACTAAGACAAAAGGCGACACACGCTCTGATGCCTAACATACCCACCTCACCGGAGGGGTCAGGGACAGCTTGATCCGGGTCTTGAAGGATGAGGAGTTTTCCCCAGACTGAGGAACAAGGGAGTGCGTTCCAGAGGCGGGACGAGCCCGGGCACACTTACCGGGGGAGGCTTTGGATGGGGCTTTGTGCTTGAGGCTCGATCTCGATCTCGATCTTGATCTGAGGCACAGTACAAGCATCGGAATTTGGAGAGCGTAACCTGGCCTAGGAGAACTCGATTGAGCGAGGACAAGCAACACGTGACCTTATCCTGAATGACAGAGGAGCCACTCCTGCAGCGGCGTCCACACCACCGCCTGACCTTGAGCGGGAGAGGTCTATACTGTCCCCAAGGCGACCTTCCAAAGAGTCTTTAATTTGATCACGAACCGGTTTCCTGCACCAGCCCTGGAATCTAGACTGTTCGGGACGCCTCCTTCGAAGGCTCCCTAATGAATTGATCAAAGTTCCTATCGTGTGTTTCCTATGGTGACATTTACAGATCTCATCCATAAATCAGATACTCACCATGGTTCTTCTTTAAGACTGGCTCTGCTATTTGCTCCTTTCCTGTCTTTCTTACCCACTTTCTCTTGCAGTGTATTGAGAAAATGGGAGATCCCTGCAAGTCAAAGAACTCAGGAAACTTGGCTAACATTTCCCCTCCTGCTAAGCTCCTATATTCCTAATTAGATTTTCTTTTTTTTTTTTTTAATTTTTTTTTTCAACGTTTATTTATTTTTGGGACAGAGAGAGAGCATGAACGGGGGAGGGGCAGAGAGAGAGGGAGACACAGAATCGGAAACAGGCTCCAGGCTCTGAGCCATCAGCCCAGAGCCCGACGCGGGGCTCGAACTCACGGACCACGAGATCGTGACCTGGCTGAAGTCGGACGCTTAACCGACTGCGCCACCCAGGCGTCCCCCTAATTAGATTTTCAAATGTGGTGGAAATAGCATCAGACTTTAAGTAAGACAGGTCTGGGTTCAAATATCAGACCTGTTCCCCGCCTAACTGTGCAGCTTTGGGCAAATGAATACCCTAAGATCTTTGACCTTCAGTTTCTAACTTTGTATAGCAGGGTTAATAATACCTACTACGTGCAGTTATTGTGAGGGTTGAAAAATGAGAGAACATAGGTTACAGTGCGCTAACATAATTGGATTTGATTCCTAGTCCTTCCCCCTGCCCCATTTTGGTAACCAATAATTACTTTAGCTCTCTTTCCAGAAAAATGTCCTTCTTGGTAGCTAACCTCATGTCTTTGTTCTTAGGACAGGGGGCTGACAACATTCTCCCTGTAGGGCCATATCGGAAATATTTTTTTCTGTCACAACTTCTCCACCTGCTGTGACAGCAAGAAAGCAGCTATAGACAATACAGAAATGAATGGGCGCTGTGGTCCAATAAAACTTTATTTACACACACACACACACACACACACACACACACACACACACACAAAGTCTGCAGGGTTGTATTGGCCCGTGGCCACGGTTCTCAGATCCCTATCTTAGAACACAAAAGTATTGTAGATCCCTATCTTAGAACACAGTATTGTATGGAGAACAGAAAATAGACTTTTCACAGTCACAGGTTTAAATCTTAAATCTATTACCAGCTAGCTCCTCAGTCTTCAGCCATTCATTTAACCCCCTCCTGTGCCTGTGTCTTCATCTGTAAAATATAGACAATGATAGTGCCCACCTCATAGCAGCCTTAATAGAATTAAAAGGGATGACATTCACTCAAAAATGCGAGCCAAAGAATCACTGATCTATGATAACTTTTATTTATTTATTTCGGAGACGGATGTTTTTATTGCATTTATTGGTTCCTCCTCTCCACACTATGTCGCCACCTGTGACATGCGATGTTAATGGAGACTATTTGACTTCCCTTCCTACTTAACCATATACAAGCTTAGCCTGACTTTTCCTAGAAACGATAATACCAGAGAAGGGCAGTATGTAAGTTGTTGTGATATATCTGTGTTTCGGGGAACAGCAGAATGTACCAGTTACAGCCACAAATGTTTTTTTTGAAAATGCCCGGTTGAATTTGGAACAACCACAATTTACTGAGTCAAGAAACACAGAGACTAACGATGCTTAGAAGAAATCACCCTCAGTTAGTATGATGTCACCAAGATCATCTACTAATCCAGGTTTCTTTGGGATGAACTGGTCACATAAATACTATTTTAAGAGCCAGATTATAAATTGAGTATAAAGGTAATCAGCACACAGGCCAAAATTGAATGCGAAACTTTTCAATCCATTTATGCTTATGTCCATAAATATCCAGGCTGAGGAAAGGACAATGCGGGGCCTGATTTTTATTGAGTATCTCTATGAATCAGGTACTGTACCAGGACCCTTACGTATGTTATTTCCTTTAGTCCTCACAGGTAGAGTCTATCGCTAATCCTTTAAAGGCGAGAAAGCTGAGACTCAGAGCATCCAGTCAATTATTCCACATCACATGGCAAGTAAGCAGTGGAACTAATAATAAACCCAGGCACGTAGCACTATATACCATGGCTTCTCACTTTCACTGACTTGATCTTTTAGTTAAAAAGATCCAAATGAATGAATACCCTGGTCAGTCAAACCAGTCAAATCAGTCTAAGTACGACGCACCCTCTTCTCTGAAAACTTACAGTTGTTGCTTTTGCACGGCCTGGATGTCGAAACCTGTTCTGGATGGATCTCTCACAGCTGCTGAGGCAACGAAAGGGTGAGCCAGGGCCCGCCGCTGCAGCCAAGTGCTCTGGCCCAGGAATGTGTCCCGAAGTGGCTGGACACCAAGGGCACAGCTCCTGGCTGGGTTTGCCAACACCGTTGCCCAAGAAACTAGGATAAACTCATCACAAGAGAAGCCAGTAACTCAGGAGAGGAGGGTTTGGAAGAGAGAAAGGGAGGAATTCATTTTGGGTGCTCGCAGTCCCAGGAGGTGGTAGACTCAAACCTTAACAACTGACCTGTCCCCAGCAAGATGGACCGCTGGACTTTTATAGGAGGGGTGTGGGGGGTGCGTGCAAGAGAACAGGCAGGGAGCCCGTGACCATGGGTGCGGGTCTGTGTGTGTTCAGCCCACGATCCTGGGCAGGGAAAGGGATGTGTTGGCTGTGGTCTTCTAGATATTCCATTGCTATCAGGGCTTTGTCATTGCCTTTGTCATTGCTGTTCCAGGTCATTGTCAATGCCTCGAGAACATGCTAGAAGAAATAAGCACAATGGGTTTTCCTTCCAGCAGGAGTTAAGTGGTCTTGTCTATTTCTGGTTTCCTCGGTTGGGGTCCAGAGGTAAGCAACAGGACTCAAGGACAATTGCGCTCAATGAAATGTCCCTTAAAACATTATTCTTTTTCCTTAAACTGTTAGGCTAGATTAGACCTGGGAGTTGTACCCCCCAGATCTCAGGATGTAGCCCCTAGAAGGACTTTTGTCACTTTCTCTGTAGAGTAAATGTTGACACTTGAAAGGAAGTCACTTCCCCCTGTGAAGGGAGGGACCCACACTCACATTTCCCTCAGATCTCTTGGAACTGCAGTGGTAACTTCCTGCCTGCTGTATCTTCTTGCCCCAGTATTTCCCAAGAGGAGACGAGTTACGGATAAGTGCTTGATTTGCAGAACGACATGTAAAGTGAAAAGGCGACAAGATGGTATATTAAACCTACTTCAATGTGGAAACCACAGGGAAGGGAACAAACTAAAGAAATCCAACATTATCTTAATTTGGGATAATGTTAAAAAGCATTCCTCCTGCAAGTGTTGGCAAGATTACTGCTCTCCTCTTTCCCACGGACATCCCCCCCTCGGCTTGCAAATTAAGCTGTCTTTGCAGAGAGCAAAGGGACACGTGTAATCTCAGTTAAATACTGGGTCTGCAACTGCATATACTCAGACATACCTGAACTCATAAATATGTGTTGAAAGCCTTTCTTTCTGCCGCCTGATTAATCAATATCAGTCTCGACCGTGTATTCAGGGGCTTTTTTTTTTCTGTTTTTGTTTCCCCTTTGCAGCTAATCAAGTGGTCTACTCTTTGTGCTGCCGCCTGCTTATCTGCTAGAACTAATTAGCAATCACCTAAGTGTAACTAAGTGATCGATTAGCGTTATTGAGCATTACAAGCCTCAATCTGCTAAGTGTTCTCATAGGACTGCAGACACATAATAACTGTTTCTGAAAAGATACCTGACCTCTATTTCCCCACTTTACCAGCCAAACTGAAACATACCTGCCTTACGTTTGTGGAGAATGTATCAATCACTAATTTTCGTGCAAGTTGGTGAAGGCATGTAATAATCGTTCAAGGAAAACGTGACATATTAACAAGTGATATCTCATTCGGAACTAAAGTATAATTTTCTTCCTCAGCATATTTTGTTACTTTTACAGAAGGAATGTTTGTTTTGTCAGTCTGTCTTACCACCTATCTAAATGACAAATTGTTTAATCATGTCAATGAGAGGAGATACTTGTGAACAAAAACCATATGGTGCCCTCATCAGAGACAAACTCGAAATGGGATAGAAGCGCTGTGTTTTCTTTACTGTCTTCACCACTGCCCGAAAGGATGATTAGTTCGGGAGTGGGCTTTAGAAACCACAGGATGCTTGTGCAAGTGTGGAAACAAACAAACAGAACGTCCTAAAGAAAAACACTGTGTTTGACCTGAGTTTAAAAATTCAGCGCCCCATCCCCTTGGCTTCCTTATGTAGAGGTCATTTGTCTAGAAACAAATGGCACAAAAGAAACCATCGAAAAATATCTTGTATTTTCTACACTGTAGGCTTGTCCTTTAATGGAGGCTTATCATTTCCTATCTGTGGCACAAAAGTGAGATTATATCCGCTGCTCAAGCAGCTGTGGGCGAGTTCACGTGGGACATATGCAGAGTATATATTTTTAAATAAAATCACATTTCGCCCCGAGAGCCCTTTTAATGCAGTGAAATTTCCAGAATGGGTGGAATGAGGTGGGAGGAGCAAAGGGAAACGTTCACCTAAGAAATCTAAACCTAGTGCCTATAGAGATACCATATGTGGTTTCTAACTCCAAAGAACCAAGAGCCTCAATGGAGTTTTCACTTTTTATTGATTGATTGATTGGCTGATTGATAGAGAAAGAAAGAGAGAGATCATGCAAGGCAGAGAGAGGGGCAGAGGGAGAGAGAGAGAGAAAGACAATCTCAAGCAGGTGCCACGTTCAACGTGGAGACCGACACAGGCAGGATCCCACAACCCTGGGATCCCTACCTGAGCTGACACAAGAGTTGGGCGCTCAACCGACTGAGCCACCCAGGCGCCCTGAGCGTTCACCTTTTACGTTTTAGATCCTAGAATTAGTTTCGGATGCACATATGTCTAGAACCTTATGATGATGTTTTGTTTTCTTCCGTTGTTAGTGTTTACCAAAAGCACTATCATTTACTTTATTCTTTGGAACTGATTTTTGAACAGAATTCTACCCTTAACAAAGAAATATAACCATTAAGTGTTATACAAAATAGTGTTCAAAGTAGTATATACCACGGGTGGCAGGTCATACTGGCAAGCATAAAGGCGTTAGAAGAAAACAGGCTTGGGTTCAAATTCCCGCCCTGCCGCCATCCTGCACTGTGCTATCGTGCAATCCTTTTGTCACGGCTTCCTGCACCCCGGTCCCTCCGTCTGTACAATCATTACAACAGTAGTACTTGGGGTTGTTGAGAAATGCTGACCGAGTCAATGCATGTAGAGTGTCTGGCAAAATAAAAAGACAGCCGTTGACTTCAACATTTGCTGGGCTTCTGGAAAGTTTCTCGTTGAGACTAGGGCATCCGTTCTGCTTGTGTGTCTGAGGTCCTTCCACTTTACTGCCATGTTCGAGCAGTTAGATCTACTTTTCTCTTTCCCCCAACATGGTCCCTGAACCATACGTAGTCCACTGCTCCAGGCAAGGCTCTGCCTAAGCTCCACGGTAACACGGTCTACGTGTGGTTGAGCCTCTTAGTCGTAAACCTTCGCCGCTGCTCTCTCTCAACAGCGTCTGGGAGATCCAAGCTCAGGAAAGCCTTTTTACATCAAGCCAAAATCTTTCCCCAAACCACCTGATTATGGTTACGGTGTTCCCTGCACGGACAGTGAGTTGCACTTGAGTCAGAAAAAAATTTAAACATTTTTTAATGTTATATGATATGCGGATTATACTATATCTGCTACAACTATATGGAACTCATTTACAATATATGAAGAGGGTGAAACTATGGTGCTGTCACTTTGAGTTATGTTCAAATACAAAATCTGGCTCCAGCTATTACCTTGGAGGAAAAAAGAAATTCTTATTTCAAGTTGGGACACATTATCCTTGAACCTAATTTTTCAGCCAAGTAATGATCCCTATGTTTCTTTTTTAGATCATATTACTCATCAAGTTATTTATGATCTGGGTGGGGTGCTAAAATGGTTTTGGCATACCAGAGGAACATCAGTTGTGAATGGCATGGTGTCTTTGACCTTCTTCCTTTTTAGAAATAACTTTAGATGGTGAACTTATTGTTTTGAAGTCATTGACAAGTTTATTTAGAGAACTCAGTGTGTGTCTTAATATGGTAATCCCAGGAGAGAAACCACCTCAAAACATTCATCTCCTGAACCAAGTTAAGCAGTCCGAATGATACACTGTCGTCAGCAAAGGAGAACAATACAAACAACAGAAGTCCCAGCTATCTTTCATAAATTACACATTAAAATGAGAGATACTGCTATATCTCAATAAGGCTAGATGATAAGCATCTGGATGATAGGAGTTAGCACATAATCAATCATTTTTATCTCCCTTCTCGATCAGTTCCTGTAATGGGGTCTGGCTGAAGAGCAGGTGTTCAAAAATTGCTCCTGCTTTGGACTGGAATCTTCCATTTATAGTAGGAATGTCATACTCAGAAGTGCAGGCTTCCAGAGGGCCAGCCTGATGCTCTGAAATGTACACTCCAGAAGATAACAGGAAACTCAGAAAGGATCAAACATCTTTGGGTATAGAAATGCCTCCCGCTTCCTTGTAGATGATGGAAAAGGGTGATGTATGTGTGTGTGTGTGTGTGTGTGTGTGCACATGTGCGTGCGTGCAAATAGGAGAGTAAGATAGATAGTGGAAAGACACACAGCACACAATCTCATGAATATCAAGTTTCTCTCCCCTATAGAATTACAGATTCATTTTGCTATAGCCTTGACAAAAGTTAGCTTACCCATGATAGCTGCTTATCTGGAAACGGAGTCTAGGACAGATAATTACCATTATTGCACTTTTTTTTTTTTTTTTAGCAATTTTACAGACGATACCTGTGTACATTTGTGGGGGAAGGATTGGACAATTTATCTTGTTCTACCCAGTCAACAGAAAGTGGTCACTTTCAGAACAAAACAAAAAGCCTTTTAAAAGAAAGAAAGGAAAAAAGAAAGGAAAAGACAAAAAAAAACATTGTTCCTTTCTTCTCATAGCCTCAGAGTAGTACAAATTATTTTACATGGAAGGTAATAAAACGTATCCTTGCTAAGATAAAAAGATCAGTAATAGAGAGGCCACTGAGGTTCATTTGTTTGGACAGTAAGTATTTACTCACATATTTTTTGAGGAGAATTGTGCTCCGCACAGCATGTCCATGAGGTTGAAAGAAGACATCAGTGATGGCCATTAAGGAGCCAACAGTCCAGTGAGAGAGCTAAGAATAGATTCTAAAGCTTGAACGCACAATCTACGAAAACACCTAAATAGCGATCGAGAGTCTGTTTTCTGAAACTTCTGAGGGTCCTTCCACTTGTAGTTGACAGGCTCTGGAAAGGGCTCACGGAGGTAGCTTTGAACCCAGCACCAAACCATGGGTCAGACATATGCGAATCAAGTCTGGGGCAGGCACTGCAGGCAGCGGTTAGTTACTGTGAGGAGATGCCATTAAATGGGCTGAAGGCAACTCCAGTTGGAAGCACCTTGTGTACGTTCTCGAGATCGGGCTAAGGAAATCAGAGTGACACAGATTTAATGTGCGTCCCATCATAATAAATATAATTCAGATGCCACAGATACAGCCCAAGTCATACGCCCTGCGGCAAGAGGCATCTTTGGGAAACAAAGATCTGACCGTGTCACTCTTCAGCTTAGTTTTCCCTCTGATCTTTGGCAAAAAGTCCCCGAATCTTAACATGCCCACAAGGCCCTGCATGAGCTGAGTCTTTCTTCTGTTTGTTGCTTCATTCTTTAGACTTTCCCCCAGAGAGCGGCTCTTGCCCTGACCAGAAATATACCTTGATATTTCCCATGTGCAGATCTTTACATATCCTTTCTTTCTGCTTGGCAAGTTCTTCCCACTAAACTTGACCGGCTCACTCTCACTCATGCTTCAAAGCTTAGCTAAAATATCGCTTTCCGGGTCCTCCTGTGTAGGCCAGGAATAAACCCTATCATCCGCTCTCTTAGCAAATGTCCTTCATAACACTTCACATAGTCCTTAATAATAAAATGACCCCACGGAGAACGACTAATATCTACTGAGCAATTATTGTATACCAGGCACTGTATCAACTGCTCAATGAATGTTTGTTGAACTTATGCCTGAATGAAGAAATACACCAATCAATGGAGTTAACACCACAGTATAATTTAATCCCTCAGATTTCATCACGTGTTAAGTTGACACTTCCTCTTCATTCCCAAATTAAAACAGTATCCGTCCATATGCCCTGCTAGAAGGTCTGGCTCATCCCTCACCTATACAGGATCTTCTGGAAATTCTCATCCCATACAATATTTGGATAATAATGGCTAAAATTTGTGGAGCCATTGCTATGTTCCAGGAACTGCTTACATAGAGCTTATACATGTAGATACATGAAATATCTGTGTATCTATCTATCTATCTATCTACCCTTAAAACAGGACAAGAGGGTGGCCTGCATGCTCCCTAGTCCTACTGACTAGCTTTCTCAGGGCCCCTCCTCTAGTCTGCAACTGTATTTTGGGGACCACTCTGACTCTTCCCAAAAGTAGTTACCAACATGCCTCCCGTCAGTAAGGTTGCCAGGAAAAAA
This sequence comes from Felis catus, assembly GCF_018350175.1. Classification (NCBI taxonomy): domain Eukaryota; kingdom Metazoa; phylum Chordata; class Mammalia; order Carnivora; family Felidae; genus Felis; species Felis catus. The sequence continues at coordinate 116,558,636 of NC_058386.1, read as the reverse complement.
ACCCAAAAAACAAAAAACCAGGTGCCCAGTTGAAACTTGAATTTCAGATAAACAGGAAGGAATTGTTGAATAGAAATATGTTCCAAATATCATAGAGAAGATCCGCCAAAAATGTATTTGGCTGTATACGAAATTCCAACTTCACTGAGCATCCCGTAATTTTATTTGCTAAATCTGGCCACCCTGCTAAACAAAACCCAGCCTCTCAAATTCCCAAAGTTCAGAACACGGAGCCAGTTTCCCCTCTCCTCTGTCACGGGCCTGACTCTCGACTCCTCATTTCCTGTCCTCGTAAGCTGTGGGGAACTATTTTTGTCCCCTGTTTCTGCTTTGCTAGTCCCTTCTAAGTGGGTCTCCTACCTCCTTTTCCACAGCACAGCACAAAGTTTTCTCTCTTTCTCAGCCCATTTCACTCCCTCATGTCCCAACAAGTTATAACTTAGGAGGATTAAAAGAAAACTGGCAACTTCCCGGTGTAATTGGGTTTCCCATCTGGCAAATAAGCTTCTTAATTTCCATTCCTTGTTTGCCTACCTCAATTCCGAGCACGTGACTCCATAGGTAGTTGCCACTCAGTAAAGATCTGATCGCCAAATGTTATTTATATATTTGCTCGTAATGTTCTTTGTGGGGGATGTGCTTACACGGCACATTTGTCCCATAGCAGGAACTTAGCAGGCCGCTCAGGGTGGCAATCATCAGGAACTTTTTGGAAGAGGAAGGGTGAGCAAGCCACCTTTTCTTTTCTAGGGCCTGTGAATCCTGAGAGGTCAAGAGTGAGTACTTTGCGTAGATCTGCAGACCACGGGAGCTAGAAGGGTCCTCAGCGTTGGCTGAACGCCACCCGTTATTCGATTCAGACAAACCATGGCCGAGGCTCGTAAAGGAAATGACTGGTCTGAAGTCAGAGAGAGTGCTTGGTTAATAATATACGGTCATCAAGTTGGGTCGTAGGAAGAACTTCAGTAGCAGGCTCACTATTTGAATCTGGGTTCCAACACTTAATAGCCGTGTGATACTTGAGACATCATTTATCCGTCTGGCACCTTACCTTCCTTGTCTCTGGAATAGAGATAATAATATTGAGCCATCTACCTCACAGAGTTGTTTCGGGGATCAGATGAAATAATGCAGGTGACAGCTTTCTGTAAGCTGTGAAGTATGTATTATACGAATACAAGGAAATGTAATTTGTAGCCAAATGTAATTTGAAGCAAGGATCGGAGCTGGTGAATTTGAGGCGGCCATTTTCCTCTGGGTTAATGGGGAGTCGGTGCCCCAGCCCTTTGTTAGAGCCCTCTCTTCCAGATACCGGTTCTCTTAAACAAATATTTAACACAAGCTGCTCTGATCAGCTGTAGTCATTAAAAAGATGAAAGGTTTTTTCTTTCCTAATAATAATGTATTAGCCTCAGCAGTCGGACCAAATTCCAGTCTCAGTAATTGTCTTCTTCCTACTCTTCCTTAATGAGGTTCAAAAGGTTAATTAGTTGTTTGCAAAATACTAAAGTACTTAATGGAGGTAATCTAGCAGGACAATATCTAAGTGTAGACCTTCAGTGAATGACTAGTAAGACAGCTGACATAAAGAGCTAAGGAACTGACAGTTTTTATTAATATTCTATTAATTTAACACAGGGTGATTTAAGAATAAAAACAAAGACGTTATTATAAACAATGACACAGCAAGCTTAAAGATTGGGAAGGAAATGTTTGATGTTGGCCTAAGACTGTCAACACAAAAAATTAGTATTTTTTTAAAGTTTGTTTTGAGAGCAGGAGAGCGAGAGAGCGTACCCGTGTGCGAGCCGGGGAGGGGCAGAGAAAGAGAATCCCAAGCAGACCCCGTGCTGTCAGCACAGAGCCTGTTGTAGGGCTCGAACTCACAAACCGTGAGATCATGAATTGAGCTAAGATCAAGAGTTGGACGCTTAACCAACTGAGCTATCCAGGTACCTCCCCAAAATAATTTGTTTTAATTTTTTTTTTTTTTTACATTTTATTAATTTTTGATAGACAGAGAGAGAGAGAGCACAAATTGGGGAGGGGCAGAAAGAGACGGCGACACAGAGTCCGAAGCAGGCTCCTCCAGGCCCTGAGCTGTCAGCACAGAGCCCGACGCGGGGCCGGAACCTACGAACTGGGAGATCACGACCTGAGCCGAAGTCGGACGCTTAACCAACTGAGCCACCCAGGCGCCCTGAAAATAATTTTTTTTAATGGTGAAATAGAATATCACATTGCCCTTGGGACTGAAAGAAATTGGTACATGGGCAAGGCAAGGATTTGTATTGACTTAAATTACAAACCATGTTAGGGCCCTGCTCAATCCCTAAAGAGGGGAATGTGCTCTGTTCGCATAGTTGCACGCTGTCACAGCCGACTGGAATCGATTTCCTACATATTTTGGCTCCACTAATTTAGCCGAAGTTGGTTTACATTATACATGCACATAATTATATTCTCATATATACACCCATTGAGAAGTGGTAAATGTTTCTTTTTTTGTTTCTTTGTTTGTGTGGTTTTTATTTGGTTATTTTTCAGACACATTGGTAAAAGGCACAAGCTGGAGAATGCATGAGCAGAAGCCATCTGAGCTGAGGTGGTTGGTATGTGAATTTTTCAGCATTTTGCAGGTGGTTGGTCCCAAGGACAGTAATATATGATTGGATGATAACTTGAACATTTGAAATTGTCTTTGTATCACAAAGACACGTGTGTGTGTGTGTGTGTGTGTGTGTGTGTGTGTGTAATTCATTTCTTAATTCATGAATGCTATCTGTTAGTTACATAACTTTCTTGTCTATCATTCATTTTTTCCTTGCAATGATGACCCCGTAATTTTATTTCAGGTGAGGGAGAGAGATAGCTAACTGAATAAGAGAGAAATGGAAGTCTGTCCTATGTGTTTCCACAGGGGATTTAAGCAGATTTCACAAAAATACTTGATAATAAAATAAGAATAGAAAACAAAAAGTTGGAAAATAAAAGTATGCTGATCACAAGTTCAGTTATATTTCCTGATAGCCATGGAGAAAAGGAGACATAGTTGGATCCAAAAGATTCTGTTAAAGGAAAGAAGAAATGTTAACATCTCTCTAGTGATACAATTTTGTCCAGAACTAAATTAAAAAGAAATGGCTTGGGGCGCCTGGGTGGCTCAGTTGGTTAAGCGTCCGACTTCGGCTCAGGTCACGATCTCACGGTCCGTGAGTTCGAGCCCCGCATCAGGCTCTGTGCTGACAGCTCAGAGCCTGGAGCCCATTTCAGATTCTGTGTCTCCCTCTCTCTCTGCCCCTCCCCTGTTCATGCTCTGTCTCTCTCTGTCTCAAAAATAAATAAACGTTAAAAATATTTTTTAAAAGAAATGGCTTGTGACACTGAATAATATAAAATAAATTTATATAACAGAATATAAAATAAATTATCCTGCACAATGATGATATGGGGGGGGGTAGGGAAAGAGAGTTAGAATCCACATAGCTGTTACTCCAATAATAACATAAGAACATCTGCTGGTCCAACAAAGGACTGGTTAAATCGTGCAATTCTGGTGATTTCACCTGTTTCCTCTACAGGACTTGAGGCACCAAGTGGAATAGACATGAAATGCATGACCCTTAAAATACTTCCCCTAAATACTACTTTTTGACACAGAAGACATACTTTATAACATCTTTAAATTAATATATGAGATTCTTAAGGGTCCTATGCAAACTCTAAGCAAAATATATAATATATATAGAACCACCTCATAGCCATTTAAAAGCTCATAAATAAGGCACATCTGCCCTTACCTAGAGAAATCACTTTCAGGAAAAACTATCACAAGCTGACATTTTCCCAGGACTCAAAGGGACAATCAACCCACTTAGAACAGGTGTCCATTCGGCCAGTGGCTGACAGCCAGACTTCTTGAAAGAGTTGTCAGTTTTTACTGTCTTGACTTTCTTGTCTCCCACTCACTTCTCCAGCAAGGGGACTCAACTCCCCACTACTCTACCAAAACTATTCTTGGTAAGAGCTCTGATCTTCCCTGTTTCGCTACATTAAGTTTCGTCATCCTTCCTTCCTTCATTCCTTCAACAAATACCTTTGGATTGACAACCATCTGTCAGGCACTCCTAGATAGAAAGACAGGGAGCAATTAAGTCATAATCAGTTTGCTGATAAGTGTAACTAAGAAAAAAAGGGCACCACCGGAGCATGTGACAAGGGACATCACTAAATCACGGGAGAATCACTTGACATGTCTGCAACTTTTGTTGTCTGTGACATTATACTTTCCCAGCTTTCCTCCTTCTTATTGACTGCTCTCTGTGTCCCTTCCAAAAACACTTTCTCTGTTTGACCTTTAAATATTTGCTAAGGACAGTCATAGTTTACACAGGACAGTTCTGGTTTATGCTTGCCGCCTTGGTGTAATTATTAATAGCGTCCCCTTTAACTCTCAAAAGACTCTGGGTTTGGACCATAAATGATATGGTCACCCTTTTTCTAGGTGACCTCATTTAGCGTTGCAGCATTAAATAGCACGTATATATGCTGATGACTCCCGAATCTTTCTCTCGCTTGGTGCTATTTTTTTTTTTTTTTTCCTGAGCTACTGACCTGTATGTTGAGCTGCTTTCCCGGTAACTCCAATTTGATCTCTTCCTGGGGCTCAAACTCAACATGGCCCAAACTGAATTCAATTTGCCGTCTCTCCCATCTCTCTAGTTGCGGAAGCCATAAACCTGGCGGTCGACCCTGAATCTTTCCTCTCTGACATATCTTTGGAGTCAAACGACCACCCAAGGCTCCACGTCACATTCTAAATATACCGCACGGCTAATTACGGTGGGGGCAATTCTGGTGCCACCGTCCTGGAGCCACATTCCCAGCTTTTATCCCCCCATGTGTCAGTTTCCTCACCCAAACGGCAGTCCGCGTGGTCTTTCTGAATCTCATTAAAGCACTGCCTTGTCTTGTTGAAATCTCTACTGATTTCTCACGGAATTCAGAGGAAGGAGCAACATGTTCATCATTTTGTAGCCAATCCTACTTTTGCTGGCTACACTCTGGACACCCCACGCTGCATGTACAGTTTTTCTATCTGGGACACTCTACCTGCCATTCTCATGCAAATATCACCTCTCCAAAAGTAAGGTCATATGTCCTTTTTTACACCTTCACACGTATTTATTTTTCATATCAATCATCGCTGGATATGTCAACTGACTAGAATTTAAATAAAAACTTGAAAAACAAACAGGAAAAAAATCATCACTGGCAACCAAATAGATGTGGCTTTAAGTAATTTGGAAATTCTTTCTTTTAATGTCTTCTTTTTTTTTCAGACTATCAGCTCAGTGAGGACGCAATGAGTGATTTTTGTCAATTTAAAGTTTTTATCCCCAGCACCTAGCACAGTGCCTGGCACGTTGCAGACTCTTGATAAATATTTCTACAACAAGAAACAGAGGTAGGAAGGAACAGTGATTAGATGGAAAACAGTTTCTTTAGACACTTCCTCATGACCTGAGAAGAACTTCAGTTCCTAATACTTTGCATTACAATTCGAGTTTACTCTAGGTTGGGGGCACCTGGATGGCTCAGTCGGTTGAGCGTCGGACTTCAGCTCAGGTCACGATCTCGTGGTTTGTAGGTTCAAGCCCCACATCGGACTCACTGCTGTCAGCACAGAACCTGCTTCAGATCCTCTGTCCCCCTTTCTCTGTCCTTCCACTGCTCACACTCTCTCATATATAAAATAAAACATCGGGGCACCTGAGTGGCTCAGTTTGTTAAGCATCCGACTCCGGCTCAGGTCATGATCTCACCGCTCGTGGGTTCGAGCCCTGCATCGGGCTCTGTGCTGACAGCTCAGAGCCTGGAACCTGCTTCATGTTCTACGTCTCCTTCTCTCTCTGCCCCTCCCCTGCTCATGCTGTCTCTCTCTGTCTCTCAAAAACGAATAAACATTAAAACAATTTTAAAATATATTAAAAAATGAAATAAACTATTAAAAAATTAAAAAAAAAAGAATATACTCTAGGTTGAAGAACTGAAGATTGAAGAAGTCAGGGGCTCTGAACGCCTGCTTGGAGGACAGCTCCCTGATCATCAGGAATTCTTGTTCTGCAATTTAATGAGCAAGAAATTCCTGTTGTTAAACCACTGTGATTTTTTTCCTCTCTCTCCTCAGCAGCTTGTGTTACCTGAAATACCTCTTGCCTGATACCTTAAACAAACTTGAGTTTCAGATTGACACATGAGATCACCGGTGATTATATAACCTTATCAATTAGTTTCAGAGATTTGAATTAATGTTGAATTGATTATGATGATAAAAGTAGTTAGACCCACCACCACCACCAAAAATACGCCTTCATAGCCACGAAGGATACGTCATGACACTTTTGTAAATGTGAGACTGTACCTTGTGCTTTTTCCAGGCAAAGGACACTATTTTTTTTTTTTTCCTCGCTGACCTGGGGCCCTGTTAATTAGAGAGCAAACTTTTATACCAAATCACTTACTAGCTCAACAAATTGGGACCATTTGTTTGTAATTGGTGGTGGGGAGGGAGGGGGGGGGTAAGGGGTTGGGTTGGGAAGAATACCAGGGGAGAAATGAGGAGATGTGCAGGTCGGTAAGGCATTCACTTGCAGTCCAGTCCCATGGACTACTTTGAGCCCCTGGCAGCAGGAGGACCAGACATTTGTGGTACATATTCTCATGGAAAAAACAAATGCTGATGAAAGAACGTTTGAAAGGAAACTGAGAAGCGAGGCACAAGCAAATCTGCTTCAGATTCCAGGTAACAAATTATAACAGATTTTTCCCACTTCTGCATGGAATTTAGAAATGCTCTGTCTGGTTCGCTGAGGACTAGAAAAATCTACGTTCAGCATGCTTCGTATAATCATTGATTTTTCTCACGATTGGTTAGGGCCTGTGTAAGATTTCTCCGGGTGGACCCATATGCAGCAAATGTGGACAGAGCAGGAGAGAAATAAGCAGGTCTATTTCACAGCCACGTGGTGGTTACAGCTAGCAGATGGGTCTGTGCGTAACTGTGAGGTAGTCCTTCAGAGCTTCCAATAGAGGGGCTAAAAAAATATAGCAGTTTCACCAACGGGGTCCATATTTTGCTTTGCGAAAAAGAAGTGTGTGCTTACTTAATAGTGCAGAACCTGATACGGGGCTCGAACCCATGAAGCTGTGAGATCATGACCTGAGCTGAAGTCAAGAGTCGGACGCTCAACTGACTGAGCCACCCAGGTCCCCAAGATCGTTTCTTTTACGCCACATTCCACACTACAGCTGCCTGATCACATAGAAGGGAATTCATTTTCCACTTCGCTTTCGTGGTGACATCTCACATTTGTACTGGTGCATTTTCGCTCTTCTGACTTTGCACTTATTATTTTATTAATATTATTTGTGCAAAGGCTTTATCCTTCCTGCTAACATGTGAATTCCCTTAGACAGAGATCGTATCAGATAAATTTCTGTGTCTTCAGTGCTAAAATGCCATCTGGCTCCTATTGTGAGCCCATTAGTTGTTTACTGAGTGGATATTTGACTTTTTATCAATGAAATTACGTAAGTGGGAAAGAGTAGCCCCCTTTCAAACTCCTTCTCATTGCGATAAAACCTGAATGGGTTTAGCATCAAAGCATCCGGAGACATAGGCATCATAGACCAGTTGATAAGGACAAGAAGCCAGGTGTGAGTGGGTATAAATGAAAGAAGGTAACTAGTGTCTCGTGCTGGATGACTGGAGTGAGACAGTCAGCAGTCCAACAATCAGCACCCAAGACAGCATGGTGAATTGCATTTTAACCCAAGCAAATGTTGCTGTCTGAGCAGATGCTGCTTGGTCTGTGTGTCAAAGCACAAGAGTAGAATTGCATTCTGGTGTGTGCTGCTTTTAGGTGGTCCATCTGGCATAGGATGGGACAAGCCACTGACGATGGTTACAAAGAGCAGGGAGGTGCCCCAGCACTGCAAATAGACTTCATCTTACGTGTGAACTGAAACTGATCACTAGGCGATGCCCCCGGCATTTAAAAGGATTATGAAGCCACCTTTGGGCTCAGAGAAGGGAGAAGCCCACGACTGACTGTTAAAGTCTGCCACAGGTACGCAGGATGAGAAATCGACATGGGCAATATTTGCCCAGTATTGACAAACAGCGTTGAAAGAGAGAAAGCTGAAGCTTGACTGACACGTAAGATTCAAAACTTGGCGTAAGATTAATGTTAATGCAGACCTCGATTTTGAAGGTTGTACTCCAGTTATCCTGACTGCTCTGGCCAGCATTTATCTATGAACTAGATGGGATTTGGCCAATCCATTATAAGAACTGTTGCCAGAAGCTCAGTGGAACTGGGGAAGGTGGAGGCTGACAAATAAGTTCTCTAAAGCTTTAGTTAAATATTAATTTCTTTCTCACACTTAATGACAGATCTAAATGGTTTAAATGGATAAAAGCTCTCCTCGCCTTTTCCTAGAGGGCTCAAAGCGTGGGTTCTTGGCACAGCTTGGTGTCTTATCAGTGATTTGTGATGGTCCAGAGGATACTGTTTTTTTTTTTAATATCTCCCCAGCATCCCTTGAGCATGTCCCAGATGATGGAAACTCAGTGTTATGTGTGTCTTAAACTAAGTACAAGCCGCTGGCATAGGCTGTGCCATTGCAGGGAATGAGTTACCAAGGATATCCTGTGCATCACTCTTGAATCTCTCCGAACAGGTTTAAAGCACTTAAGGCAAAATAAAGACATTATTCAAAAACAGAATGGTCAAAGCCACCCTGTGCTGTTTGCTTCCAAACTATACCAGCAACCATGACAATCTCAGTCTTCACTGGCCACGCTTGGAAGTAGAGGCATCATTTTTCTTTGCTGCACTGCATTTAATACACTACAGGTAGATCAGAAAATTCTGGCATGGTCCTAGTCAGTAATAAAAAATGCATCTAGAGCAACAGAGATCCTGGCACACTAATTGCTCTCAGCTAAGTTTCCAAGAGCAAGAACCAAGAACATGTAAGAGATTAAATTTTCAGGGTGCTTTTCTCAAGCGAAGAGAGAAATGAGGCATTGAGACCATGTTGGCTGTTGTTGTTAGCTACAATTTTACTCAATTGTCTCAAGACGTAAGAATGCATGTACTATTTTTCTCATTTTATAAATGAGGAATCTGAGGCTTCAGTAGTTAAGTAATGAGCATGAAATCAAACAATGTGGGGACAAGGATTTGAATGAAGGCTTCTGTCTCCTAGGACCATGACCTTTCTACTCCTCCTTGCTCTGTCAGACTCATCCCTGCCATTGAGCTAAATGTTGACAGCATAGACCCTAGAATTTAGAGAAGGTTGGGACTGGTCTGATGGGAATTAGTGTTGGAAAGCAGTATCAATTTCATCCTGGAATTGAACAGTTTTATCCTGTGTTCAGTGGTGGTGGTGTTAGAGGGGTAGAAAGAGAGGGAGTAATTTAACCCTCATCCTAAAAATCTCAGGGGAGAGGCCCCCAGTGGAGAAAGGAAAGATAGGATGATATAAGTGAGTGCTTGTATTGAAGTTAGCAATCGTGTAATACAAGATTTTTGATAGTAGAAATAGACAACAGACATATGAGAAATAGAATGCAAAAGAACAGCTGAGGGAATGCGGTAAGAACCATATGAAGTGAGAATGAAGAAAAGCAAAATAACTCAGAGTCTCAAATCTGGTGCCTAAGAAAATGATGGAATCGTAAACTAAATAAGGAAGCCAGGAAGATCCAGTTAGAGGTATTGTAAAGATAGCCAGATAATAATATAAAGTAGGGACCTTCCAAGCATGAGAGCATTGGGATCACTGCTGCCCTCACTCCCCTACCCTTCCCTAAATTCTTCTTACAGTGAACAACGGAATATACAAAGAGTGGATAACTTTCATCAGCACTGACAAAAAAGGAAGCATGTCCATCGACTGACGAATGGATAAAGATGTGGTATATACAAACACACAAAATATACAAATATTGCCGAGTACTGCTCGGCAATGAAACAGAACGAAATCTTGCCATTTGCAACAACGTGGATGGGTTGCATCCCCTGGAGGGTATTACGCTAAGTCACCCAGAGAAAGACAGATATCATATGATTTGACTCATATGTGGAATTTGAGAAACGCAACAGAGGAAGGAGGGGGAAGGGAAGGAAAAGTAAGATAAAAACAGAGAGGGAGGCAAACCATAAGAGACTCTTAAGTACAGAGAACAAACTGAGGGTTGTTCGAGGGCAGGTAGGTGGGGGGCTGGGTTAAATGGGTGATGGGCATTAAGGAGGGCACTTGTTGGGATGGGCACTGGGTGTCATATGTAAGAGATGAATCACTGGGTTCTACTCCTAAGCCAAGACTACACTGTATGTTAAATAACTTGAATATAAATTTTAAAAATATCCCTTTTCGAGATTAAAAAAAGAAGAAGGCATGGATGCTATTTAAATGTCAAAAACTTTAAGAAACCTCAATTAAATATAATGACCAGATCAAACTGATGGAAGGTACAGAGGGCTACTCAGCATTATTCTTCCTGACAAAGAGTAAGACAGCTTTGGGCCAAGTGGGAGAGAAACAATATTCACCTTAACATGTCTTGATTCAGAAGGTAAAAGGTCAACATGAATCTGTAGAGCTCTGGAAGTACATCATGTTTGGATGCTCCCTAGCCTGTATAGATCAGCAATATTTGGACCATATGGTCCAATGACTATCAATGAATGCCCTTGGATTTGACCAAACCAAGCAATTCCAAGGACTGGCAAGGCGGCTGGGTCAGGCAGAGTTGGAACCGTGCCAAGGATTAATCAAGAGATTGCCCCCAAATTCTCTAAGTCAAGTTGTCCCTCCTCTGTGAAGGCCATGGAAAGCAGTTCATTTATTATTTCATTCAACAAGTACTTATTCAGAGCCTACCATATGGCAAGTACTAGCCATACCTGGGCACTAGCAATACCTCAACAAAACTCACATGTCCCTGGTCCCACGGACTCCACTCCCAGTGAAGGGAGATAGACAATAAACAAACAGGTGATGTCAAGTACCATAAGCACTATAGAGAAAACCAAAGCAGTGTAAGAATATTAGAGTATACCAGGGTGAAGAATGGGGGATTGAGAATGGGGCCTAGAGAATGAAAAGGAAGATTTCTTTCATATGCTTTGGTTCGAATAGAGATTAGAAATAAGTGAGGGAGGAAGCTCTGAAGATCTCTCAGGAAGATCATTCCAATCATAGGGAACAGTGAGAGAAAACCACGAGGCAGGAGCGTGCCTGGTGTGTTGAAGGCATCGCAAGGAGACGGCGCGGCTGAAATGGCATGAGAAAGGGATCAAGGGCTGAGGATGGGGCAGAGGTAGAGGAATGAGATCAGAGGGGCTTGCCGGTCATGGTAAGAACTGGCTTTTAGTTTGAGATGGGAACCATCTGGAGCGATACAGGGATAATCAGATATTCAAACTTCCTGATGAAATGACTTGCAGAAGAAGGAAAAAAGAATCCTTCAAGAACTAACAAATGAGAAAATTGTCTCCAGGAGAATGGAATCCAAGTAACTACATGGGACTGGGTGTACATATTTTTTTCTAAATATGGTTATAAATCTGATACTTCATCTTTGAAAGAGATGCTCTCTGTAGGAAAAAAAATTGACAGATACAGAATAAATTAAAGAATGGGGAAATGGGAAAAGGGGGTAAGTAAAAGGGATTATTAACTGCTTTTGTACGATGAACAATAAAAAGTTGTTGTTTGTTTTTGCTTTGTGGCAAGTTCAATACAAATGTAAGAATGCTTTCAAAAGCTTTGCAATAACCACTTCTAGAATTAAGAGCACAATGTCTGTCTTTCAAATCACTACAGAAAATAATAAACAAAAATTGTCTCTAAAAAGTCTAAGTGGTGATAAAACAAGCAGAGACCGTTTTTAAAAGCCAGAGAACTTTAGAAGATGGTGGGGGAAGTAAAATCAAACATATTAGTGATAAGTGAAAATTAATTAAATTTCTTATCAAAACAAAATGCTCTCAGGCTCTGTTGTTTCTTTCCTGTGATGAGCTGCTTACAAGAGGCATAGTGACAGTAAGATATAGGAAGGTGCCACACACACACAGACGCGCACGCACAACCGTAGGCAGCAACATATCGGGCAATCAACACAAGCACGAAAAACCAATGAAAATCAGGTACAGTGCTAATAGGAATAAAACAATAATTTCTATCATTAAAATATGTTATCTATAATAAAAAATGAGCAATCAAGGGGCTCTCTGTGCTGCTATCACAACATAAAAGTATACACAAGCTAGAAGTTCTGTAAGTTGAATTTAAAAACAGGAAACATGGAAGGAAGGAACAAACGAGGGGAAAAAAGTTACCAGACGCAAGTGAAGTGCAGGGGAGATCGTACGTTCCATTATCAGAATATGACAGATGGCAGGAAAAGTCTAAATACGTAAGTCGAGGTCATCGAGATGGCAACATAGGTTGCTCTCAACCTGAGCCTCCCTCACAAGACCAACTAACACCGATCCACAGACAAGACACCCAGCACTCTTCATCACAGAGACAAGGGCAGGATTAGCAAAGAAGGACAGCTCTACTGTGACCACAGAACCCCACCTCCAGGCTCACACAGTGAAGCCCCCAGAGGGCCCCTAGGGGCCTCCAGTTACTCCAAAGGGAAAAAGCCCACAGTGGACATCCAGCTACCCCAGGATTGTAACACACTTCCCAGGAGGCCCACTTGGGTCTCACCAGAGGGAGATCACGGTGGGGGGATCTGTGGGGCTCAAACACTGGAAATTAGATAGGTGAGCGAGGTGGGGCAGAACGTCCAGCACGCAGCCTCGGATCCGTGCAGACCATGTTCCTGCTGGCGGTGGTGCCCCGGCAGAAACCCCAGGCAGTGGCCCTACCCCCCTGCAAAGCACAGCCGGGCCTTCCATTCACAGGGTAGACTGGCAATTGCCAGGGGTGGGGGGATGGGGGAGAAAGGGCTAAGGCGGTCAAAGGGTATAAACTTCCAGTTATGACATAAATAAGTTCCGGGGGTGTAATGTACAGCATGGTGATCATAATTAACAAAACTGTATTGTGTACTTGAAAGTTGCTAGAAGGGTAGATCTTAAAAGTTATCACCATAAAAAAAATTGGTGACTATGTAAGGTGATGGATGTGTTCACTAACCTTATTGTACTAAGCATTTGGCAACATATGTATGTATTAAATAGCACGTTGTTCACCTCAAGATTAACACGATTTTAGGGGTGCCTGGGTGGCTCAATCAGCTGAGCATCCGACTCTTGATTGTGGCTCAGGTCGTGATCTCACAGTTGTGAGATTGAGCCCCACGTTGGGCTCCTCGCTGAGTGTGGAGACTGCTTGGGATTCTCTCTCTCTCTAGGTCTCTGCCTCTGTCTCTCTTTCTCTCCTGCCCCTCTCCCCTCCTCAGGCCATCTCTCTACAAATAAAATAAAGTAAAATAAAATAAAATAAAATAACAATTTTATGTGTCAGTTATATGCCACAAGAGCTGGAAAAATAAGTAAGTACATACAAGATGTTGTATCTTGAGTTATAAATTTGGAAATACATGTATGTATATAATCCGTCAGGAAGCCCTTTGCACTTAAAAGTATGTGCAGAATCCCACCGTATGTAATCACCTGCCGGGCTACCGTCCTCATCAAAGCCAGAGACAACTTTCCCCTGTAGTCAGAACAGAAGCCCCGGCTGACGAGGATTTACAAGCTGTAGACTTCCACTAAGTCTCCGGTCCCGGCTGCTGCTACCGCACATTTCCCGTGAAACATTCGACAGCAGTTGTCCTGCTGTTGTCACCTTTCTGCCAATAGGGCATTTGTACGGGCTCTCCCCGCTACTCAGACGCTCTTTTCCAAGACAGCTGCGGGATCCCGTTCTCACCTCTTTCAAGCATTTAATCAAACACGACCCCTTCCCGTTCCCACGGCTGCTTTACTCCCTTTACTCTTCTGTATTTTGTTCCAAAGCATTTATTACCTTCTAACATGTTACACAATTCACCTGTTCACTAGGCTAATAGTCTATTCACACGACACACACACACACACACACACACACACACACACACAAGACGCCCCCCATGCAATGCACTCACTAGAATGTAAGCTTCATGAGGACAGGGCCTTTGCCTGCTTTATTCACTCACATATTCCAATGGGTAAGATACCGACACCTAGTAGATGCTCAACGTATATTTGTTGTACAGATGAAAAAACTACAATATATACATACACGCATATATCCCTGTATCTTACTAATACGCACACATTACACATGATGTAGAAATAGATTAGCCTGAAGGGTAATTCTAACAACGTTAAGAGTTAAAAAGGCAATTACCATAAAAATATACATAATACGTTGTTACCTTTTATGTAAGAAAAAATATCTGTATGTATGTATATGTATGAGCAATAAAAAGTGTGAAAGGTTTACATACAATTCCTTGTGGTTCTTATCTATAGTTGCTGATTATGGGTGATTTTTATTCTATCCCTTGTTTGTGTGTCTCCGTGTTTTCTAAAAGGCACACCCGTTAATTTTTAATCAGAGAAAAGGGTAAATGTTATTTTTAAAGAGTGACAGGGCTGTCTGGAGACGGATCAATGGACAGAAATACTCCTGAAAGGGGCGCCTGGGTGGCTCAGTTGGTTGAGTGTCTATCTCTTGATTTCGGTTCAGGTCATGATCCCAGGGTCTTGGGAATGTGCCCCGTGTCAGGCTCGTGCTGGGCATGGAGTGGGGTGGGGAAGGATTCTGAGATCACATACAGGTTCAGTGGGAAGCGTGCTTGCAGGTTTAGGAATGTCCCCCACGACTACAGGAAAGAGTGGCAACATGCCCAACATCCTGAATCTAGTGTTTGCATAATGTTCTTAAGTCAGTGGGGCAGCATTAAATTACGCAATAAATTTTATTTGGAACGATTGCTAGTTTGAACAAAGTCAATTTCAAGTTTCATCTCACACATCGTACAGCAAAAGCAAGGGTGGGGGGCTGGCTTTATTAAAGAGTTGTATGATTTTAAAAGCCTAGGAAAAAACTAGAGAATTAATTACGATCTGGGATC
Organism: Felis catus; assembly: GCF_018350175.1. Lineage (NCBI taxonomy): Eukaryota > Metazoa > Chordata > Mammalia > Carnivora > Felidae > Felis > Felis catus. Next base: position 116,543,479 of record NC_058386.1, on the reverse strand, counting down.
AGAAGACTATGTTTTAATCATAAGTAAAATAAAAGCAAAACAGAGGAAGAATTCAAAACTGACCATGTTACCGGTAAAAATTGGATACCTAGATATGCATAATAAGAATGAAAGGAAATGTCCTAAACTTAACAATAGCTACTGTTGGGTAAATGGACACATTTAATTTCTTTATACTTTTTATTTCCCCCCAATTTTCCACAGTGAATGTGCACTGTCATTTAAATGAGAAGAATCCAATACATTAGAAAATGAAATATTTGCCCTCTAGATAGCTGGAAATGGAGAACTGGAGTTCAGCAGAGGTGAAGGCTGATGAGGACGAGACGCAAAGACAAAGCACTTAGGAGATACCGAGTCAGAGTAGAGGCAGGAAGAAAAAAACGTCCCGTTTTCTTACATCCCCAGCCGAAGAGGGCCAAGGACTGTCGTGTTCGTGTGAAGGACTTCTCTGCTGCTACTGTTCTTTTTTATGCTTTGGTTTGTTGATCGGTTTGCTTTTTCACCAGTCCTCCCTCTTGTAGAGCCAGGAAGGAAGGGAATGAACTTGCACCTTCCCCGTGAACTGATGCGCTCTCCCTCTACCGGCCTCACACGCACCTGTCCCCCCATCTCTGTCTCTGTCACAGTGTTTGCTCACCACGTGGGACTGGGATCGCCTGTCACCATTCCTGACCCTCCGCCAGACTCTCAACGCCTGGAGGACGAAGCCCTCATCCTTTCTCTCTCTCTCTTTTTTTTTGACTTATTAAAATTTCTTGGTCATCTTTATTGAGGAATAATTGACATAAAAATTCTATATATTAAGGTGTACAACTTGATATCTAGATATCTGTACATGTTGTGAAATAACTGCCACGGCCAAGCTAATTCAAGTATTCACGATCTCACAGTTACCATTGTCTTCTCTATTTTTTGTTCTTTGGGTGGTGAAAACACTTAGAAAATTTCAACGATGCGATACAGTGTTGTCAACCATACTCGTATTGCTGCACATTCGCTCTCCAGGATTTATTCTTGCACCTTGATATTTTGTACCCTTTGACCAACATCTTCCAATTTCCCCTCTCGTCACCCCTGGCAACCACCACCCTACTCTGTAGGGTGCTTCCATGAGCTTGACTATTTTACATTCCACACAAAAGTGAGACATGCGATATTTGTCGTTCTGTGTCTGGCTTATTTCATTTAGGATAATGTCCTCCAGGTTCACCCACGTTGTCACAAATGGCAGGTTTTCCCTCCTTTTTAAGTTTTTATTTTATTTGAATTCTCATACAGTTGACACACAGTGTTAAACTAGTTTCAGGCATACAGTATAGTGATTCAATGATTCCACATGTTACCCAGTGCTCATCGAGGTGAGTGTACTCTTAATCCCCATCACCTATTCCCCCACCCCTCCCCCACCACCCTTCTGGTAACCATCAGTTTTTTCTCTATGGCTACGAGTCTGTTTTTTGTTTCTTTTCTTTTAATTTCTCTCTCTTTTTCTCCCCTTTGTTCATTTGTTTTGTTTCTTAGATTGCACATATGAGTGAAATCATATGGTATTTTTCTTACTCTGACTTATTTTGCTTAGCACCATATTCTCTAGATCTGTCCATATTGCTGCAAATGACAAGATTTCTTTCTTTTTTATGGCTGCCTAATATTCCATCACGTATATATACCACATCTTCTTTATCTATTCACCTATTGATGGACATTTGGGTTGCTTCCATAACTTGGCTATTATAATTAATACTGCGATAAACATAGGGGTATATATACCCTTTAAAATTCATGCTTCATATTCTTTGGGTAAATACCCAGTAGTGTGATTGCTGAATTGTAAGGTGGTTCTATTTTTAACTTTTTGAGGAAGCTCCACACTGTTTCCCAGAGTGGCTGCACCAGTTTGCATTCCTACCAACAGTAGGGTTCTTTTGAGAGGGTTCTTTTTTCTTCCCATCCTCACCAACACTTGTGTTTCTTATGTTGTTGATTTTAGCCATTGTGACAGGTGTCGGAGCCCTCGTCCTTTCACCCCACTGTCCCCAGCACCTGGCGCACTACCTAACCATTAGTGAGCCCTTAAAATTTTTGATGAATAAATGGTGGATGACATTGTGACAGAGGAAAACCAAGTCTTAGTGGCATTTTTGCCCAATCAAGCCCATCTCACAAATGAAAGGAGCTCAAATTCATCATCCGAGCAAAGTAATAGAGTAAAAAGAGAATAGCCTTCATTAAAAGAGAGCCCAGACTTTGGAGTCAAAGACACCTGAGTTCAAGCCCACACTTTACTACTCTGTAGCTGTTCAGACTGGAAAATCGACAAACTGACCACCTGTTTATGAGATAATACCAACCCCCCAAGACTGTCACTGGTATGAATGAAATAATGAATGTGAAATGTTTTGTAAATTATTGGGTGCTGCATAAAATAAAGGGTTATTGTTAACCCCCTCTTTCTTTTTTTTACTGTTTGCTTATTTTTGGGAGAGAGAGAGACAGAGTGTGAGAGGGGGAAGGGCAGAGAGAGAGGGAGACACAGAATCCGAAGCAGGTTCCAGGTTCTGAGCTGGCAGCACACAGCCGGATGCAGGGGTAGAACCCCCGGACTGAGAGATCATGACCTGAGCCGAAGTCGGACACTCAACTGACTGAGCCAGCCAGGCACCCCTACTGTTAAACTCTTAAAGCAAGGTCTCAATTTTGCAGCTGTTACATGTATGAACGGGAAAAGTTTTCTTGGAATTTGGCAGGATGCCACAGAAAATCAGCTCTCCCCAAAGGCCACGGTGGGTTTGTCTGGGGATAAGGCAATACAGAGTGTGAGAAACTATGTCTAACCACCCTGATCTAGAACTACAATATTTTTAATTTTATCATCTCTTTCTTGTGCCTGGTACACAGTAGGGAGTTAATAGTTACCTATTTCACTTCATCTTATCTTGAACAGAGATACACACAGGACGCGCCAAGGCCTGATGATTCATCAGGTCACTTCACAACCTACTTCTCTCGTTAGCTTCTCTTTAGCATAAATGGGCTTGCGAGGCAGGTGGAAGGTAAATTTTGAAATGCCTGTTTGAGACATTTACCTCACGTTATCTTTGAATTTGATCCACATGGCAGACAGTTCAAATATATCACTTTATTTTCCTCCTGGAAACCCCTTCACACAATTCCAAAGATGAAACCAGCATCTAGCTGTTTTCAAGGTAATAAAATACCAGTGAGTGTCATGTGGGTAATTACTATGGACGAGGAATTGAACTCGGGTGACACCCCATATAGGACACCTCTAATCCTTACAGGAAACTCATAAAGTGGCCATGAATATCACCGCTTGATTCGGTGAAGAAACTGATGCTCAGAGAAGTTAAGTCACTTTTCTAAGATCGAGAACTGGTGAGGGAAAGAATCACACTCTTGTTTCAGTTTAAAAGCACCTAAAGCTTGGGGCGCCTGGGTGGTTCAGTCGGTTGAGCGTCGGACTTCAGCTCAGGTCATGATCTCACAGCTTCTGAGTTCGAGCCCCGCGTCGGGCTCTGTGCTGACAGCTCAGAGCCTGGAGCCTGCTTCAGATTCTGGGTCTCATTCTCTCTCTCTGCCCTTCACCCACTCACACTCTGTCTCTCTGTCTCTCTCTCTCTCTCAAAAAATTAATAAACATTAAAAAAAATTTTTTTAATTAAAAAAAAATACCTAAAGCTCAAGGCTAACTGAAGCCAGACGGCAATGCAAACATAGCAAGCTAAAAAATTAAAAAATTTTAAAAAATGGAAAATTGCAAAGAAAAGAATATAGTGTGAAGAGTATGAAAATGGTGGCTACATTCGGAGATGAGGTGCTAAAAGGGGAAGCCGATGACTGCTGACTGACCAGGTGTGAGGTGAAGGTAGGTGAACAATAAGCTGGGTTTCATGACAATCTGACAAGAAGCAAACAGAAGATGAGAGCAGCTGGATACAATGGCGTTATCTAGAATGGCCCACTGACGAATGCACAGCAGAAGGGAAGCTAAAGGCTCCTAGGCTCATTGGGAGAGAAAGGAAATGGCTAATAAAATGAGGAATGAGGTGTTCTAGGCTTTACAAATGGGGATATATACAGCTTTATGACGACAAACTGGGAAAACAATAAAAGAAAGGACTGGGATGGGGTAGCCTGTCTCGGTGCACCTGACTACCGGAGCCATTTAGCAAATTTGACCAATTATAAACACCCAGAGACATTCTTTTTTTTTAATTTTTTTTTTGTTAACATTTATTCATTTTTGAAAGAGACAGAGCGCGAATGGGGGAGGGGCCGAGAGAGAGGGAGACACAGAATCGGAAGCAGGCTCCAGGCTCCAAGCTGTCAGCACAGAGCCCGACGCCGGGCTTGAACTCACGGACCACGAGATCATGACCCGGGCGGAAGTCGGCCGCCCAACCGACTGAGCCACCCAGGTGCCCCTAGAGACATTCTTTATGTCCAGATTTTAGGGTTGACTAACATTGAAGAATGCAGCTCTTAGATTAGGAAGGGTGGGCCATATTACGTTGGCTCTCAAACGACATAAACTCCCTGTGCCTCAGTTTTCTCATTGGTAAAATGGGAAGAATAGCAACTACCTCTTAAGATCCTTGTAAAAACTAAATAAACTGATCTATGTAAACCTCATAGAATGATATCTGGTATATAAGTGTTTGATAAATAAAATCCAATATGAAGGGGGAAAAAATACAGCTCCCAGTGATTTTCAACATGTGAGTAGCCCTGAAAGGGAAGTTCTTATTGCTGGATCTGAAATCAGGGGTGAATTTGTTCTCCTACAGCGTAATCCTAGCTAGGACTGTGGGACAAAGTCTGTGTCTTCACCAGTGATCCCCTTTTTCATGATGAAAACTTAAACTCTTGGTGGTTTTACTGCCTAGGATATTTATTAGAAGTAGATGTTAAAGACATAGCTACCTAGACAATTTTATTTGAAAAACGGGGGTCCCTGGGTGGCTCATTTGGTTAAGCATTCAGCTCAGGTCATGATCTCACGGGTTGTGAGTTCGAGCCCCACGTTGGGTTCTGTGCTGACAGAGTGGAGTCTGCTTGGGATTCTCTCTCCCTCTCTCTCTGCCCTTCTCCGGCTTGCATTCTCTCTCTGTTTCTCTCTCAAAAATAAACATTTCAAGAAAGACATATTGAAATATAATCTTACTTCCTACCAAATGCTTGGGTTTTTTTTTTTTTTTGAGTTGAGAGTTACCCACTAGGGTTCATTTTTTTTTAATCAGTGAGGGTTCTTTTTGCTATATCTGAAATAAAGAAATATTATCCTTAGGTTAGCATTTTTTTTTCCTTTAAGCAAGCCTTATTTTGGAAATTGAACACACTCTAAAACTTAGAAGTGTAGTAAATAGCGTATGCATATTTTAATTCAATTTGAAAATGGTTCGATCTTTCAGAAAATATGCCAAATATGAATGCTGGCTACATCTTTTGATTTCTCTTAGAAGTGCATCAGTGTTACTAATCCTACGGGAAGAATAAGAAAGACTGATGAAGTCTTTATCACCGATACTACAAGTTTTTCAGAGAGAGAAAACAACAACAACAACAAAAACACCCAAACACTTAACCTTTGATGAGAAACAACCAGAGATGTTTTTTTTTTTTACATTTGTACTTCCATTGATACATTTTATCATCACTGGATCATTCCGGAAAGAAATAACAACACTTGTATACTTATTTTCTAGAAAACTCACAAATATTTATGGACTAAGAGAAATAAATTTGATTCCACAAATTGTTGAATAATATTCAGAAAGAGGTGGTAGTATCTAAAAAAGAAGTGTCAAGGGTACTACATTTAGCAGAAATTTCTCAAAACCTATAGCAAGTAAAAAATATTGCTATAACATACACCTTTGATTATTTGCTTAGATTATAGGAGAGGGAAAGATTTCTGATAGTATTTGTTATATATTTTATTACTATGTTTCCTATTTATGAATAAATTCCAAAAAAGAATTTGTGTAAGTAGTATCCTGTGATTATAATGAAATAAGAAGTAGAAAGTAATAAAGTTTAACCAAAAAAAAAAAACCCAAAATGGAAAATATTCTATTAAAAATATTGTAAAATATAGGAAATCAAGATTTAAATAATGGACCATTTAAAAAATAACAACATAGTACTTAATAAGACCATAATTATAAAGCCAAATTATAGAGTTAATTCTATAGGTTCAAATGCTTTTAATTGTTAAAAAATTCTAAGCATGAATCTCAACACATTAGAAAAGAATAATCTCAAAGAAAAATATGGAGAATAGAACCATAAAATCATAATTTATTATGTAGAAAAGAGGAAACTAATGAAACTAATAAATAAGCCAAATAAATTATTTATTTAGAAAAAAGAAAAAATGTTTAAAATCCAACTAGTATAATGACAACAAAAGGAAAAAATAGGAATAGACAACAGTAGAATTATCAATGGCCTATGTATCAGATAGAGATATATTTCTTTTTTTTTAAAATTTTTAAATGTTTTTATTTATTTTTAAGACAGAGAGAGAGAGAGAGAGCATGAGTGGGGATGGGGCAGAGAGAGAGGGAGACACAGAATCCGAAGCAGTCTCCAGGCTCCGAGCTGTCAGCACAGAGCCCGACGTGGGGCTCCAACTCACAAGCCGTGAGATCATGACCTGAGCCGAAGTTGGACGCTCAACCGACTGAGCCACCTGGCACCCCTAGAGATATATTTCTAAACTAATAAATTTAAACTTAAAATTTTGACAAGCCAAAGATGAACTAGGAAATCATAAATTAAACAACAGAAATGTCAATAAACTTAAGAGTGGGGGAAGCTGTTTAAGTAACGTAGTCAGGAAAAATTGCACAATTTTATGGGTTTTTTTTTCCTTCAAAAACTGAAGAAACATATTATACAAACGACTCCAAAATACAACCAAAAATGGAAAGTTTCACAATTATTCTGTACTAACCCTGACACCAAAATCTGATAGACATGGGTGGTGGGGTGGAGACCAATCTCATTTAAGAATAAAGAGGCCTTTATTAATTTAATCCTAAATTAAATTTAGATATCTAACAAATTACATGACTATATTTTCTCTGGGAATGGTAAGACTGTTTAAAAATATGAAAACTTTTAATTTAAGTCACCTCATACAGAGGACATAGGAACAAAACTCTGTGATTATTTAAGTAGATGCCCAAAGCACGGCAAGTTTCTCATGGCAAATTTGTCCACGCTCATTTTTAAATATAATACTACACAATCAATATCTCAGGTCTGTGGAGAGAGGCTTAACAAATTTAATCTAAGGTTCATATGATTTACATGGAGTAATGTAAAAAGTAACAAAGGGAGACATATAATAGCCATTATTAGAATAGCCAAAGCAATCCTGAGAAAGAGCAAAGCTGAAGGCATCACACTTCCTGATTTCAACCTATATTACCAAGCCAAATAATCAAAACAGTATGGTATTGACATTAAAACAGACACAGAGGGGCACCTGGGTGGCTCAGTCGGTCGTGCATCCGACTTCGGCTCAGGTCATGATCTCACGGTCTGTGAGTTCAAGCCCCGTGTCGGGCTCTGTGCTGACAGCTCAGAGCCTGGAGCCTGCTTCCGATTCTGTGTCTCCCTCTCTCTCCGCCCCTCCCCCATTCATGCTCTGTCTCTCTCTCTCAAAAATGGATAAATGTAAAAAAAATTAAAAAAAAAAAAACAGACACAGAGATCATGGGGCAGAATGCAGAGCCCAGAAATAAATCCACGGATACGTGGTCAATTAATTTCAACAAAGGAGCCAAAAACATACAAGGGGGAAAGGTTATTCTCTTCAATAAAGAGCGCTGAGAAAACTGGACAGTCGCTGGACAGATGCAAAAGAAAAAACTGTATCACATCTTACAGCGTACACAAAAATCAACTCAAAATGGGTTACAGACTTGAATTATCAGAGAGTTCTTGAATGAAGAGACCTTAAACCATAAACCTTGCAGAAGAAAACAAAGGATAAATCTCCTCAACATCGGTCTTGACAATGAGTTTTTGGATTTGACACCAAGAGCAAAGACAACAAAAAGCAAAAATAAATGAGTGGAACTATTTCAAACTAAAAAGGAAAGGAACTCAGCAACAAAATGAAAAGGCAACCTATGTAACGGGAGAAAATATTTGCAAACTACATCCAATAAGGAGTTAGTATTCAAAATACACAAGAAGTCATACAACTCAATAGCAAAAAAAAAAAAAAAAAACCCCAAATAACCCAATGTAAATATGGGCAAAGGATCTGAATAGACATTTTTCCAAAGAAAACATGCAAATGCCCAACAGGTACATGAAAAGATGCTCAACATCACTTGTCATCGAGGAAATGGAAATCAAAACCACAATGTGATATCACTTCATACCTGTCAGGATATCTTTTATTAAAGGGATGAGATAACAAATGGTGGTGAGGATGCAGAGGAAAAGAAACCCTTGTACAATATTGGGTGGATGTAAACTGATAAAGCCACTTTGGAAAACAGCATGCAAGTTCCTGAAGAAATTAAAAGTAGAAGTACCATTTCACCCAGCCCTCTCATTTGTGGGTATATAACCAAAGGAAAGAAAATCAATCACTACCTTGAAAAGATATCTGTACTCCTATGTTCACTGCAGCATTATTCATAATAGCCAAGGTGTGGGAACAGTCTAAGCTTCCACCGACAGATGAATGAAGACTATATACATACACACACACACACACACACATACACACACACACACCCGTGTGTGTGTGTATGTTTCAGCCTTTAAAAAAGAAGGAAATCCTGACATTAGCAAAACATGGATGAAGCCTGAGGGCAATACACTAAGTGAAAAAGCCAGACAGACAAAGACAAATACTGTATGATCTCTCTTATAGGTGGAATCTAAGGGGAAAAAAGTCAAACTCCCGGAAACAGAGAGTAAAATGGTGGTCGCTAGGGAACCACAGTTGGGGGTGAGGAATAGGGAGGCTGATAAAAGGTGCAAACTTTTAGCTACAAGATGAACGAGGTCTGAGGAACTGATGTATGTCATAGTAACGATAGTTGATAATATTGCATTGTATAATTAAAATTTGCAAAGAGTAGATCTCAGGTTTTGTCATCAGAAGAAGATTAAATATGTGAGATGATGGAAGTATTAATGAACTCAGTGGTGGGAATCTTTTCACAATGGATACATATACCAAATCATCATGTTGTATACTTTCAATATATTGCAATTTTATTTGTCAGTTATACCTCAATCAAAATCCTCAATCAAAAAAAAATCCATGTGAAGTTTAAAACAATAGAATACTCCATAAAAACATAAATGAGAGAAGACAATAAAAAGAGTCCCCAAATCTTAGTTTTTATAAGAATTAAGTATATAATAAAATATATTAAATATATAATAAAAATGATTTAAAATCACCAGAAAAGATGGGGTTTTTAATATGTTATGGTGCCAGTTGGTTAACTACTCTTAAAAGTCATGATCAGGGCGCCTGGGTGGTTCAGTCGGTTAAGCATGTGACTCTTGATTTGGCTCAGGTCATGAACTCATGAACCTGTGAGACCGAGCCCCACATTGGGCTCTGCACTGACAGTGCAGAGCCTGTTTGGGATTTTCTCTCTCCCTCTCTCTCTGCCCTCCCCACTCAAAAGAAGTAAATAAACATTAAAAAAAAATAGGGCCATTATCTTAACATACATAAATAGATGTTTATAAATTAGCATACAATGTAAATTTGATAAATATATACCAAAATAAAATTTAAATTTATTAAAAATATATGCAAAAAATCACACCATAAATAAGAAGACCTAAATAAAAAAACAGATTAGTATTTACATGACCCCAGGTTGGAAAAAACATTTCTAAGTGTACTAGCCAAAACAGAAAGCACAAAGAAAAAGATTAAGTTGAGCTACATAAAATCCCAAATACCAATGTATGTGTTTTACTTATTCTGTTTATTCTTAGAAGTAGTAGCTGTTAGTAACGTTTAGTTCAAAACATCCCATAGAATCAATTAAAGGCAAATAATAAGCTTGGAAAATGTTGACAGCATGCATAGCAAAAAGCTACTGATCTAATATATAAAGAACTATTATAACTCTAATATATAAAGAACTGTTACAACTCTAACTTTTAAAGAACTGCCATGACTCAATAAGAAAATAGAAGCAGTCCAGAGGCGCCTGGGTGGCTCAGTTGGTTGAGCCTCCGACTTCAGCTCAGGTCATGATCTCGCGGTTTGTGAATTCGAGCCCCGCGTCAGGATCTGTGCTGACAGCTCGGAGCCTGGAGCTGCTTCCGATTCTGTGTCTCCCTCTCTCTCTGCCCCTCCCCCGCTCCAGAGTCTGTCTGTCTCTCTCTCAAAAATAAATAAACATTAAAAAATAATAATAAAAAAAAAGAAAATAGAAGCAGTCCAGTAGGAAAATGAGAAGACATGAGCAGACAATTCAAAGGAAACGAAAATTATGGCTCTTGTCCACTGCCAAGCACACACAGGAGGGGAAGCATCCATTAGCAACTCAGCTGTTCCAATGCAGAACTGGCTCCCTAGACATCTGATCCTATTTATTTGATCTCCATCTCGCTTGCTTCGTCTTCAAATTCCTTTAAACATCTGATCTCCTAATGGAACTCTTGTCTTCTAGCACTGTTGTATGGAATTGTTATTTGTCTATTGTTTTCTTATATCTTATTACATAAAATTTAGTATAGAAGAGTAAGCTCAGTCTGCCAACTTAATATAATCCATTATCCTTCAATATTTTATGACCCTTTCAATATGAGAGCTTTCAAATTTCTACTGGTGTGCTCACGGTTCAAAAAAAAAAAAAAAAAAAAAAAAAAAAAAACGACCCAGTGCATAGGCTCTCAAGACAAAGCCATTGGAGGCCATGATTTTTACCCAGTTACCCATCACCCTCTGGCCACAGCTGATTGAAACGCAAATAGACCCTGGACACAATGGCTGCCAATCCATAGGCTGGGTGATGAATTAAGGCCTATCCTCCTATGAAAAGATGAGGTGGCTCAGGGAATTTCTTGCTCTGGAATTTAAACTTACAAATGAAATTTAAAAGGAAAATAATCCGAAAAGATAACTGAAGCAGCTACTGGTGAAAGCCGCAGTTTAAGACCAACCACATGAGTAAAGCTGAGGCTGAGTAGGTCAGAACCGCCTGCTTGCCTGTTGCAAGCTGAAGTTGTTATCAAAGCTATTCAGTGGATAGTGGAACAGAGGGTAAGCCCAGAGAGAAGGAGGGAACCCATGAGTGAGAGTTTTGAATTCCCAGAGAAACCTCAGTCCTTGCCAGCCTTTAAATTCCTGTCCTGGTCCGCACTGAACCACCGTAATGTAGTAAATTAGACGACCGCACTTGTTTTCTACTGCTCTCTGTGTATGAGGCAGAGCCTTCCTAAATAGATATAATGACCCTCATATATTCTCTCTTGTAATTTCCTATCAAGAGCTACCCATCTTTAACAGAAAATAGAAGTCATTGTTTTCGCTAACATAATTTCTCTCCTACTGAAATGCTCGTTGGCAAACAACTCCAAGTCTGAAGCTCAGAAGGTTCGGTTAAGCTAGCTGACGAGGTATGCACTCTGTTTAACCATTATTCGTCGATTTTGTTCTTTTCCTTATCAGGCCTCAGGTACTGCATTGTTACTTAATAAGTTGAATTGATGCTCCTAGAATCACCGATGTAGCATCTCACCTTTATCCCTGACCTGATTTTATCAAACGTGTAAAAGAGAGGGGGAGATGCTTGAGCAAATACGAAGCTACTGAGAGATTCAATGGTTTCAGAATCTAAAATGCAAACAAGCAGCTGTTATGTAGAAACATTTTGTTGGTTTTTCTAAATGAAGCATTTCTTTTTACTAATTTGGATTAAATAAAAGATGTGGTAACTAATTGCAAGAGCCTTGATTTTACTTTCAGGAAAGCGACAACCATTCTATAGAGAATGAATACGAAGTCTAAATCATGTAAAATGGCTATTTTCGCATACTTCCTCAAAAGGCAGTGCTTTCATTATATTTGAAAGTTTGACTTGAGTGCAACTTCTAAAGCTGAATCAATTAATAAAAATATGCATTTTATATAAAATTGCAGTACTCTTAGGAAAAGGAGGCACATGACTTGTAAATATCAAATTAATGGAAACTACTTATTTGTGTATTTATTTATAGAGAGGAAACGCATAAAAGAAAACTTATAGCCACTCATTTGCTTAAAAAGATCAATTTTCTGGGGTTCTTGGTTGGCTCAGTTGGTTAAGTGTCCACCTCTTGATTTTGGCTCAGGTCATGATCGCGTGGTTTGTGGGATTGAGCCGTGCCTCAAGCCCCACGTTGGGGTCTCAGCTGAACGTGGAGCCTGCTTGGGATTCTATCTTCCTCTCCCTCCACCCCTCCACCACTCTTTCTCTTTGTCTCTCTCTCTCAAAATAAATAAATAAGTGTTTTTTTAAAAAAATATTTCAATTTGGGGCGCTTGGGTGGCGCAGTCGGTTGGGCATCCGACTTCAGCCAGGTCACGGTCTCGCGGTCTGTGGGTTCGAGCCCCGCGTCGGGCTCTGGGCTGATGGCTCAGAGCCTGGAGCCTGTTTCCGATTCTGTGTCTCCCTCTCTCTCTGCCCCTCCCCCGTTCATGCTCTGTCTCTCTCTGTCCCAAAAATAAATAAAAAACATTGAAAAAAAAATAAAAAAAAAATCAATTTTCCTCATCCAAGCAAGCTCAGATAACATTACCTTAAAATGTTTTTCTGTAAGAAAATCTTCTGTGCAACCTTAAATGTGAGCACTTCTACAGATTCACCACCCTAAAAGGCTACTGGTTACCTCCCTGAAATGATTAAATCAAAATTAGGTGGACATGATTTCTAATTCTTTTTTAAAAATGTTTTATTTATTGATTTTTGAGAGAGAGAGAGAGGGCGCAGGGGAGGGGCAGAGGGAGAATCCCAAGCAGGCTCCATGCTCCACACAGACTCTGACTTGGGGCTCGATCTTACAAACTGTGAGATCATGATCTCAGCTTAAATCAAGAGTCAGATGCCCAACCAACTGAACTAGCCAGACGCCCCGCCACAATTTTTATCTAAAATGCACCCTACTTGTTGATACATCCTGAAAGAGGGGCACAAATGAGGAAGGATACAGTCCTTGCTCTGAAGTGGTTTACAATCCAGTTAAGAAGTCAAGTCACCAACAAGGAAAATGGAATTATCCAGACGAAGATGAAACAGTGACTTACAAATACAAATACAGGAGAGGTGACAAGGCAGTTTGTGACTGGGAGGAATGGATAGTCCATGGACTAGAGCACCAGTCAGGTAGTTAGGGGGAACTTTCCATTTCTAGTTCTGTCACTAGCCAGTTGAATGACCTACAAAAAGTCCATTTTACTTCCTTGGTTTCAACTGCTGTATTTGCAAAATGCAAGCTATGGCTATCATGGATGCTGTGGAAGGTCTGTTCCAACTCTAAAAGTCTGTGGTCTCATCACGACTATGAAACGCTGAGTTAAGAATGATGATGGCGGGGGGCAGGTAGTGCCTGGGCAGCTCAGTTGGTTAAGTGTCAGACTTGGGCTCAGGTCACGATCTTGCAGTTCATGAGTTCAAAGCCCATATCGAGCTCTGCTGTCAGCACAGAGTCTGCTTGGGATCCTCTGTCCCCCTCTCTCTCCTCCTCCCCCCCCCCCCCGCTCACTCACACACGTGTGTGCTCACGCACACACACGTGATCTCTCTCTCTCTCAAAAATGAATAAACATTAAAAAAAAAAAAAGAAAGATGATGGCAAGGTGGTTGAGCTGGGTCTTGCGGAATGTGATCTGACCAGACAAGAGGCATCATGAGGATATCCCCTGCAAGGGGAACTGCCTAATAGAAGATATAAAGATAGGTACCACAAGGTGTAATTAATTAGAATTCATCAATACAGAATCCGCATTTTTCCTGTTTTTTTTTTTATTGTGAAGAAATGTTTTCGGTTATGTTTTTTCGTTGGCTATGATCAATTCTTTATGAGATAGCTAGGCTTCGTTCCCCCAACAACAACCAACATTACGGTATTAGAAAGTGACTCTGAATAGAGTTCCAGCAACATCACTTTAAATGAACTGTGGATTCCTTAAAGAAAGACATGCACAAAAATCCCAGAACCTGTGTCTTCACAATGGATCTCGGGTCAGATCTATTCATTTGTGGTTTTTCTATTTGAAAGTTAAAATGAGAAAAGAAAAATGCAAGACCTAGACTGATCAGAATCTTTCTCTATTCAGGAGAGGTGCCAGGTCCTAGTCTTTATTAAATTTCTTGTCATTTGATGAATTAAATATAATTATAACGAACTCACTCGGGATCTGATTATAATCTGTGGAGTTTTTCTTTCCAATTATATAGCTTCGTATTAACTCTTAAATGTAAATGTATAACCTTTCTCTAAACGACTAGAAAGTCACATTCCTCTGAGCATTTTACAGAGTTGTTATTTATTTTTTTTTAATTTTTTTTCAACGTTTATTTTTGCGACAGAGAGAGACAGAGCATGAATGGGGGAGGGGCAGAGAGAGAGGGAGACACAGAATCGGAAACAGGCTCCAGGCTCTGAGCCATCAGCCCAGAGCCTGACGCGGGGCTCGAACTCACGGACCGCGAAATTGTGACCTGGCTGAAGTCGGACGCTTAACCGACTGCGCCACCCAGGCGCCCCCAGAGTTGTTATTTAAAAAAGAGCTTGAAGACTGCACGAAGACTCTCACTGAATCTGACAAGAGCGCTCACGGTCAGGTCCAGACCCAGACCCATCCTAAAAGACTCAAGGTTCTGCCAAGGTGGTCTCTTGGCTTTTATCTTTTCCTCATGCTCTTATTGGTCACGTGAAAGCCCATATTCACTTCCCATTCACTAGAAGCTTGTTCTGAGCCATTAAATGATAAAAGTGGCCAAAGAAGGCTGTGGAAAGAACCTGGTTCTGTCATCTTACCAAATGATTTGTTAATCTTAGGCCTCATGTCACATGAAAAGAAAGAGCTATCTTTCTGAATGGCTGAATGGATACCTGAAGAGTTCATATCCATCCTTCAATGTCATGTTACAACATATTTAGGGGAGACTTGTTTTATTTGTTTGTTCATCCATTAATTTATTCACTCATTTTAATTTGGGCTTATCATTTCAAGTGTTTGTGCAGTAGATCTATCATACAATCTGTGAAAACATTCTGTAATGTGATTTCCAGCAAGCTAACACATTGCATTTTATTTTCTTGAAATTTCTTTTTATGAAGGCCCATTAGAGGTCAAGCTTTCTTCACTGTCTGAATTTGCAGTTGAAGTTTCATTCTGTGTATTTATTCCTGCCACGACGCCACACCAATATGCCAAGTCTTGTGCTAGGCAGTATGAAGAATGCAAAGGGTGTAAGGCCTCAGTCTGACACAGAAAGCTCAAGGTACTGTGTGAAACACCAATTTCTAAACACATAGTCATATAGTAGGATAAAAAAGATCTAAGTACAGTATGTACAAACTGCTATGGGAACCCAAAGGACAGAGTATTCCCATGTCAGCAGAGAAGGTAAGCTAGGCCACCTCTCTGTATCTGCCCTGGAGGTATGATTCATATTGTATTCTATGTGTTGTGGAGCATTACCAAGTGGCAGTATTTAAAGGAAATACCTAGAAAGGTTTCATGACAAGTTAGCACAGAAGTTGATCCTTGATGGAACGATAGAAATTTGTCACCCAGAGAACTAGAGAGAGGGCATTCCTGGCAAAGGATATAGTACGTTCAAGACTTGGGTGTGTGAAAGAACATGGCCCATGTGTTGAATGGCAACTCAAGTGTTTGGAAATGCCCCCAGAGATGAGAATGATGATGTTCCAGGAAGAAGAAATAGCACAGCAGCAGCACGACGAGAGAAGATGGCACATCAGAAAGTGGCAAGAAGTTGGTGTGCCTATAAAGTTATATGTGACAGGTGTGACAAAGCAGTCTTTCAGTCCTCAAAGGGTTAATGAGAAGACGGAGGGCCTTGTATGCTATGCTAAGATCTTGGCTTTAAAATGCTTCTGTTGCAGCACCTGGGTGGCTCAGTCAGTTGAGCGTCCAACTCTTGATTCAGCTCAGGTCATGATCCCAGGGTCTTGGGATCAAGCCCCGCACTGGGTTCTGCATTGAGCATGGAGCCTACTTGAGATTCTCTCTCTCTCTCTCTCTCTCTCTCTCTCTCTCTCTCTCTCTCTCTCTCCCCCTCTGCTCCTGTCCCCTCCATGCATGCTCTCTCTCTAAAATAAATAAAATAAAACAAATTGAAATAAAATGCATCTATTGGCAAAGGGGGAATCATTCAAGGAATTTTTTGAAAGGAAAATGATCTGTTTAAATTTGTGTGTGAAATCACCCTATTGTTTGTTTGGAGAATGAACAGGTAGGCCACAAAGAGAAATGACTGGAGGACTATGTGGAAACAAGGGCTGTAAGTGAGTATCAGAGTCAAATTGACCTACACCAAAATCTCGGCCTCTCCCCATGTGTGACCTTATGCAAACTATTTATTTTGAAACCTCGGTTTCCTTGTGTATAAGATGGAACTTATATTAATAATGATCTTGCATGGCTAACATGATAATTAAGTGAAATAACATTTACTATCATCAAGAACGAAGGAAAATGGATAGATTGAATGGCTGGTTATCAATTAGGAGGATGTATGTATGTGTGTGTGTGTGTGTGTGTGCACGCACATTATACAGATATTGTAAATTCAATAATGTTTGATAGCAAGAGTGAGAAATGTCTATACAAAGTCAGCATGGGACATTATGGAGAAAATATATTACTCTAATGTAAGTACAGATATTGTCCCTCAAAATATTGTGGAAATTGACAATTATGTCAACTTTTGGTCTATTTAATTCTTACCAGATCGTGTTTTAATAACATTTTAACCATTGCTATTTGAATAGTATTAAGATATATGTCCATAAAACATTACTATCCAAAAGCGAAATTTATTGCAATGATGAATGTATCTTGGCTATACCATGGCCCAGGGGTTAATGAAGTGGCTCTCAAGCCAAATAAGGGAGGAATGCCTTTTCACACCTTTCACACACTCAACCACTTAATATTCATTTCTCTATGCTTTACTATTCACAGCGCTCAGCACAGTATGTATTAGATACCCATTATATATCTGTTGAATAGAAGACAGCATATGCCTCCTTCTGTAGGTAAATCTTTCATACATACTCTACAATTATACCCTCAATACTATAAATACTTCTTCCTGGGTCAGCCGCATGGACCAGCCAATTTTGCCTCTCACAAAGACAATAAGACATATTGCAGAAAAGCCCATGGCTTCCATTAACTTGCTTAGACACATTGAAACTCTTCATATTTTTAGATAATGTTCCCTCCTGGGTCGAACTTCTCAAAGCTCTGTTTCCTGCTGTGTAAAAGAGAACTTCAGTATGAGTTTATTTTATTGATGCTAACACGACTTGCTTTAATGTTCTGGCCACTGTCAGCTCCAAAGCTTAACCAACACACATTGTTTTTCTCAAACAACCAGTGCCATTAATGTAGCTCTGGAAAAGAATCTACTTAAAGATGCAAAACTTGACTCTTCAGTGAGGAACCCCCACGTTCACCGATAACGAAGAGGATCTTGCATTTTGCAAAGTACCGAGTAACAGCGTGAATCAAGTCAAAACAGAGGCCATAAAGAAATCCCTTTCAACCCTCATTACTCTAGGCTGGGCTAATGAAAATAGCTGCTGTTAATATCTGCTCTCATTTAAACAGGAAACACATGAAACTAAACATAAACTTCTATATACTAGATACCCCGAATTCTTACGTGCATAGATGTTTGGCACGGGGCAGACAGATGATATACATCTGCTTTTTGTGGGAAAGCAAAACTGTAACACGTTAGAATAGTAACAAACCTTGTATCAGTAGACCTAAAGCATATTTGAATATCATTGTCACTTGCAGAAACACTTGAGTGACTCTAGATAGTAGCAGCTCATTAGCCCTAGCAACCGGGTTGATTAACATTCTCTAGCGGCAACGTTTAATGGAAGTTAGCTCAGGTGTGAGAAAATAAAACACAATCAAGCTTCGGACACTTTGCCCAGACATTATAAAATAACTATACTGTCTAAATAGGTAAGAAATGATCTGCTGTATATAAAGGTGACAAAGGCAGTGATTACCAATAGAAACTCTACGTGAAGAGCAGATTATGATGTCAGCTTTCAAAATATCTTGGAAATGATCTGAAGAGATGTCAATGCTGGCAGAAACCAATGCATACCTCTCTTAATACACTTCATAAGAGTTGTAATGGAATGGTTTTAAAAGAATGTTATTTGGATTTTTTGTTTCCTTTGATAAAGGAAACAGATTCGCAATTAAAGACTTGAAAATGGGTATAAATTAAAACGTGTCCTTTGAATTTCTGTTTCTGAAGGAGTTCATGGTAAAGTCACATTTTAATCTTCAAAAGTATTTTAAAATCATAATTCAAGAGTCAAAATTTTTATCTAGTGCATAATATGTAAGCAGTCAGAGTAAATGATACTCCTGCCCCAGGAAAGGACCATGAAGATCATTTCAAAGGGAAGCAATCTGTGTTAAAAATCCCCCACCTTTACTGCCTGGCACTTTCTAGATCCTCACTATGTGGCTAGGCAACGATTCTTTCGATCTGGTGAAATTCTTCATACAGCAGATCATCTATAGTTTAAATGATGAGTGCATGAAGAAGCTTAAAATTCATGTCAGAGGCTGGACGCTTCAATGCCATTAGGAATTTGCGGAAGTCATTTGCCTAGGCTCTGAAGTCTGACTAATGCCACCAGCAGAGCTTGTGTCTTGTGGAAAAGCTCTTATACAAGGCGATGGTAGCTCAGTGACCACTCTGTGAAAGAGCTAAGCCATATTGTTCTTTCTCATCCAATGAATTTGATCAAAGAGAACAACGCAAAAGAAATAAAAAAAATGTCTCGCTCAGTTGCAAGATTTTTCATCTTTTTCTTAGGGTTATTAGTCAGTGTGAACAGTGCCCAAGGAAGAGAAGCCAATTCCCACAAACCTCAAAACATTCTTCCTTACTTTTTCTTTAAATATATTTTTTAAGTTTATTTATTTATTTTGAGAGAGAGAGAGAGAGAGGGAGGAAGAGAGAGAGAGGGAGGGAGGGAGGGGGAGAGAGAGAGAGAGAATGAATGCAAATGGCGGAAGGGCAGAGAGAGAGGGGGGACAGAGGATCTGAAGCAGGCTCTGTGCTCACAGCAGAAAGCCTGACAAGGGGCTTGAACTCACAAACCATGAGATCATGACCCGAGCCAAAGTCAGATGCATAACCAACTGAGCCACCCAGGTTCCCCTTTTTCCTTGCTTTTAAATTCCTTTTCTCCCTTTTGGTATGTCCCTTTGATGTTCCAGAGCTTGAGTAGCTGCTGGGGGAGGAAATGGGGGTGCTATTTTGACTCAGAGAAATATAAAATATCACAAATGGGAATTCTATGAATGATTACACATGTTTATGTTAGCTTTGGGCGGGGGGGGGGGGGACTGGCGTGGAATGCTTCCTGCATTGGAAAACACCCTACCTAAGAACTGAAAATTCTAGGGATGCCTGGGTGGCTCAGTTGGTTAAGCATCCAACTCTTGATTTTGGCTCAGGTCATGATCTTGAGGCTCCTGGGACTGAGCCACAAAAATTTAGATTAAAACTCATTTCTAAGAAACAGGAAGTAGCATCTCTTGTCATGAAGCTGGAAATCAATTATAATATATAATTAAATAGACCACAGTTCATAAGGAAATATATATCTATTCATAGAATATATGTGTTTTTATACACATGTGTGTGAGTGTATCTTGAAGGGGAAATCGGATAGGTGCCCAACACTGATTAAATTACTAGTTTGGCAGAGGGATGCTTGATGAAGCTAATTGGTTGCTATACTATTGTCATTAAAATTAATTGACAGGACTTTTCAACGGATGTTCTCAGCATCATGCTTTGGCAGCTGTGGCCACATTTGATCTTCACTAAGCATAAGGCTTTCACAGTATCAGATGCTCGCTGCCTAGACTCATTCTGTCGTAGTATGAGAGTTAATATTTCATACTACCTTGCTAGGTGTATTTCAAGGGCAACCCATCTGAGCAAAGGGTACTGCAAATCTTCATAGGATATGACACATGGGAAGTGGTCTAGTATTATTTACGTGAGTGACCATTGCAGATTTAAGATAGTCTTCTTAGCCATTTCCTCATGATTCACGTACCTTTTCACTAACACCTAATTCCAGGCCCTTTAGATGGCATTTATTTCTTTTTAAGTTTATTTATTTTGAGAAAGAGAGAGAGAGAGAGAGAGAGAGAGAGAGAGAGAGAGAGAGAATGAGTAGGGGAGGGGCAGAGAAAGAGGAATAGAGAGAATCCCAAGCAGACTCCATGCCAGTGCGGGGCCCAAAGTGTGACTCAAACTCACGAACTGTGAGACCATGACCTGAGCCGAAACCAAGAGTCAGACGATTCACCAACTGAACCACCCAGGTGCTCCCTGTTAGATGTCACTTACTTATGTAATTTTATAGCCAAATCTTGCACTTGTGTGACGATAACCTACATGTATGCATTTTTCTGGATTGTTTTAGATTAATTGTACGCATTTCTCCTATGGAAAGTGCTTCACGTTACAAGGGAAATGAACCATTCAGGTCTATTTTGCAAAGAAAGTAATTTTTCAGAGATACCAGTCACTGGATATAGCTACCCCCTTGTCAATAATTTTCATTGAAAATTGGGTTTGACTGAAGAGAAGAAAAAAATAGAGGATGAATCAGATTAGAGAGCAAAGATGTGAATTCTCTTATGTCAGCAGCTGGCCTACTTGGTAACCCTTCTCTATTTTCTGTTCTACCACGTCCTTTATCTCTTCTATAGAACTTATGCAGTAGCTTCCTGTTCAGTTGTCCAAACTCCACCCTTGACATCCCAACTGATAATACACGCCACCAAGTTCACCTTTATAAAGTGTAATTATTAACACATCTGTCCTCCTCAAAAGCCAGTGGTTCTCAACTAATTACAGAATGCCATCGAGACATCTTCATTTGGTAGTCAAGGCCACAACCCACATAGTCACAACCTATGCTTATTACCCCACATTCTCCATTGGCCAATCATCCAGTTTATACTAAAAGACAAAATCCTAGTGAATATGTCGAATGTGCTGTCATCCTTCTCCACCCTCCTCAGGTATTTTTACTTGCGCAGATGAAAGTATAGCACAGTGGACAAAGTCAATTAGTTAAACTGTCTGTGTCTCAACTTCCTCAGCTCCAAAATGGAGACATCAATTCGAACCTTGAAGGGCTGCTGTAAAACCAGCTATAAGACAGAGAAACTATCACATATAGTCAATCTTCAATTAAGTTAGTATTTATACTATAAGCTCTGGAGGCACATGCACCTGGGTGAACACACTGGCTTTGTCACTTCTCAGCTGTGTAGCTGTGGGAGAGTCCATTGACCTCCCTGAGTCTCATTTTGTTCTCATCTGTAAAATAGTGATGTAGTAGTGTTTCTCATTAGAGTGCTGCAGTGGGTAATTCCTTTGACGCATTCCCTGCTTCTAACTCTTGCTCAAATGTTCTTCTCCAGGTCTCCATTTCTCATCTGCCTGTCCCAAAGTAACTTCCTTCTGCTCTGACATCTTGGAAAACTCTTCTTATCCCTTGACACAACAGATAGTCCACAGACTGGTCTCACGAAGTCCAACACAGCTGGTTTTTTTTTTTAATGTTTATTTATTTTTGAGAGAGAGCACGAGTGGGGTACGGACAGGGGTGGGGGGTGGGGGACAGAGGATCCGGATCCGGAGTGGGCTCTGCTCTGACAGCAGAGACCGACGTGGGGCTCGAACTCACGAACCGGGACATCACGACCTGAGCCAATGTCAGACGCTCAACCGACTGAGCAGAGCTGTTTTCCCACCAGAATAGCCAACATTTATCAAAATAAAAGAGAAAGAAAAAGAAACAAGAACAAACTGAGAATACAAAGTGCTGGTAAAGATGTAGAGCAACAGTAATTCTCATGTATTTCCAGTGGGAGTCTGAATTTTGGAAAATATTTTGACCTGGTCCACTGAAGTAGAACATGGGTGTACTATAGGATCTAGCAAATGGACACTCAACAGACATGCGAACAGATGTTCGACAGAAGATATGTAATATAATACTTATAACAACATCACTCGTAAAAGTCCCAAATGAGTAACACCCTCATGTCCAACGATAATAGCATCAATCAGTAAATTGTGGTACACTCATATAATAGAGGACTATATGGGAATTAAAAGGATGAATTTCACAAACATAGTATGAGGCAAGAAAATTCAGACACAAAGTGTATATTGTATGACTCGATCTGCGTGAAGTTCAAAAGGAGGGAAAAATTAATCTACGGTTTTCAGGCAGGTTGGGGTGGGGAAGACATTTTAAAAATCGTGCATTGTGATAAAACACAGAATATTATTTGACTTTGGTGTGAGGAGGGGAGCTGTGGGTGTGAATATATGGGATGGTTCTGCTTTGCAAGCAATACCAGATTTCTTAAACCGAGTAGTGGTCAACTGAGTGTTTTCTTCATAACAATTCATTATGCTGTATATCTATGTTTTTATGGACTTTTCTATCTCAAAAGTAAAATTCATAGAATGAAGATAGACACAAGTTTTCAGATTGACAATCCCTAGCACGTATTTAAGCTAGAGCCAAATGAATAACAGTAATTTTAAAAACAAGATCAACATCTAAAAACATTCTGAACAAACACTTTCAAAACGCTAAGGATATAGGGGAGCCTGGGTGGCTCAGTCGGTTGAGTCCGGCTCTTGACGTCAGCTCAGGTCATGATCTCACGGTTCCTGGGATCGAGTCTCACGCTGGGCTCTGTGCTGTCAGCGTGGAGCTTGCTTGGGATTCCCTCTCTTCCTCCCTCCCTGCCCCCCCCTTGCTCTCTCTCTCTCTCTCTCTCTCTCTCAAAACAAATAAACTTGGGAAAAAAAATGCTAAGGATAATACAAGTATCCAAAGTTAAAGAAAAAACATCTCTGAAAATTACTTACAAAGAATGAACATCAAAATGACCTTCAACTTCTCAGCTATGGCACCAAATACCCGAAGGTAATGGAATAATGTCTTTGAAATTCAGAAGGTAAATTATTATGAACTTCGGCTTCTAAAATGAGGGCAAAGATTTCAATTAAGTGAGCAAAAATAAATGTACTTTCAATGTGTTTATCATTTACGTATTCTGTGTGTATATGAGTACATGTGTGTGTTACTTCGGGAGTTTCCAAAATAATGTAAAAGACATAAAGTATGATCTGGAGCTGAGTGACATAAGGTTCCTTCTTTACGGATTCTGTCAATACTTGATTCGGCAGTATTTATACTTCTATAATCATAATGTTGTTTTATTATTTTAACTTTTACAGAATAATCTAGAAACAAAGTATGCTCATTACAGTCACTGAATAAATGGCAGATGATTCCAACCTCAATAGAAATAAAAGAATAATGTAATGATGTTGAGAAGAGAGAAGATAGGAAGCAACCAAGCAGGAAAACCTTCCTTGTTTTAACATTAGAAAGTCAACATTTTTTTTACCCATTTAGCATTATGTAATCAACATGTTCCTAAATCAAGAAATAACACTATAAGAAAATGATTTAAAGTTATAATGATAACCACTCAAAAAACTAAAAGAAAGTGGCAAAAATCCTTAACATTTACTGAGTGGGACTTAGGAATGAGGGGGGAAAATTATTCATTTTAATTTTAGACCCTTCTGTGCAATTTCACTTCTGTTTTTTAAGTACACAGGTATTTAATTTTAAGAAATTTGGGTTTCAGAAAATGAACGGCACCCTCATCAATAAATAAATTGCACTATATTCAAGGAGTTGGCAAGCTATAATCCAGAGGCCGAAATCTGCTCATAACCTGTTCTACACCAGCTGTGAACACAGCTTCAGTCATTTGTTTACCCATCGTATGTGGCTGCTTTTTCACTACAAAAGCAGAATATGTTTCTGGTTTCTTGGTTTCTGCAAAGCCTAAAATATTTACTACCTGTCTCTTTTCAGACAAAGTTTGGCAGTCCCTGGTATAGTCTTACAGTGAAAGGCCACTGACAGAATAAGGTAGGTCAATATCAACACTGGCATAGAAACATGTCCAAGATGTAATGTTGAATTAAAGCTTCAGAGGATTATTACTAGCATAATCGTAATTAATACAAGAAATGTGCTTATCTGTAGTTGCATTTGTATATCAATTAAAAGAGCCTTGGAAAACCCACACCAAACTTTTGGTAATGGAACATAGACTCAAGATTCTTTTATTTCCCTCCCCCCCATATTTCTGCATTGTTTAATTTTTTTAATGAGCATATACTACATTAGCATTTTTAATTTTTTTAAATTTTTATTCATTTTTGAGAGAGAGAGAGAGAGAGCGCAGAGGAGGGGCAGAGGGAGGGAGACACAGAACCTGAAGCAGGTTCCAGGCTCTGAACTGTCAGCACAGAGCATGAGGTGGGGCTTGAGCCCACGGACCGCGAGATCATGGCCTGAGCCAAAGCCGGACGCTCAACTGACTGAGCCACCCAGGCACCCTGAATATTTTTAAAATTTTCTTTGAATATTTATTTTTGAGAGACAGAGAGAGAGAGAGAGACAGAGAGAGAGAGAATGAGAATGAGAATGAGAATGAGAATGAGAATGAGAATGAGTGGGGGAGGGGCAGAGAGAGAGGGAGCCACAGAATCCGAAGCAGGCTCCAGGCTCTGAGCTGCCGGTACAGAGCCCCCACAGAGGGCTCGAACTCACGAATGGTGAGATCATGACCTGAGTCGAAGTCAGATGCTTAACCGACTGAGCCACCCAAGCGCCCCACTACTTTAGTAATTTTTAAAAACAAATATGTCATCTCTGAGCTTAAGGCCCTTCAGTGGTTTCTCACTGCACTTAGAGTAAAATTCAGGTTCCAGCTATGACCTACAGGGCCTCCTTTGACTGGGCTAAGGTCTGCCTTTCCTGCTTCATCTGTTAGTCCAACATTTTCTTCCTGCACACAGCCACACAATCTGTGTTTCATTTCCTCAAGTGTGTCAAATTCTCTCTTGCCTCAAAGCTTTTGCCCATGCTGGTATTTTCCTCTAGCAACTCTTTGCCAGGTTAATTCCTACTCGTTCTTTAGATCATAACTTCAGTCTCATTTCTTCAGGGAAACTTCCCTGGCCCATCAATTAGAAATCTGTTTTACTCTGTCATAGTAATTAAAGGCTTCTTTTAGTGCATTGATCACTATTTTTTATTATCTAATTTATGTAATTAATTGTTTAATATCTGGCTCTCTCTCTCTCCCTGAATATTACCCATTAGTATACTGTTATGGTCCTTTGGATCTGATTTTTATTTTTGAGTTTCTTTTTTGAACAGTCTTAGTCATTTGTAACGATTGGTATTTCATGACTTCCATTCATTCTTAGAGATCTTCCAAAGAATAAAAAGAAACCTTACTTTTTAAAGAAATAAAACTCATTCTACCTTGGAATTACCTTGTAGATCATTGGACCCTCTAATAAATCTAAGACAGCATTATGGGATCTTAGTTAACTTATTTTTTTGATATCTTGAAAGATTGATATTTCATCATCCCAGGAATTATTGCATCATTACTTATGCTTATTCATCAATAATTCCAAACTATATTTTAAAAGAGTAAAATAATATGAAAATAGAAAAATGATGGAATTGCGAAGAAAATGATGCAATAGTGAAATAAATGGTCAACCTCTAGGTTTCTTAATGCACTGTCCAAAGTACTGAATTGCCTTTCAATAAAGTATACCAGAAGATCAGATACAGTATAGTCTGTTTTTACCATTCATTGATCACAACCAGGAATTCAGGGTTTTTTTTCCATCTATTCAAGGCAAAGTAAAGAAAACTGATAGAGGAGAGCATCTCACAGAAGATGAATACAAAGAAACAGATTGCAGCACTCTAGACTCTAATGATGATGGTGAAATTGCTCATGCAAGAAGAGAAATTTCAGGGGCACCTGTGTGGCTCATTCCGTTAAGCGTCTGACTTTTGGTTTCTGCTCAGGTCATGACTTTAGATTCTGCTCAGGTTCATCACATGGAGCCCTGTGTTGGGCTCTGTGCTGACAGTGCAGAGCCTGCTTAGGATTCTCTCTCTCTCCCCCTCACTCTCTGCCCCCCCCAAATAAATAAATAAACATTAAAAAATGAAGAGACATTTCAGATTATGTGAGTCTTCATATGGCATTATCCAAGTTGAATTTTCTGAAATTCAAGAATTCATAAGTAAATGATATATATCTAAGAGTTCATTGTACATAGTTGGTAAATGTCAAGGACCAGTTTCCCTGTTACACAGAGGGCCAGATTAAGCCTTATAAGCACATAGACCCTGTTTGCTTTATTTATTGCTGAATCCCCATTACTTGATAGCTAGCATCTATTACATGTCTACTATACACCGAATAAAATTCCTTAATCCTCATACATGAATTAAATTCCTTAACCCTCATAATAACCCCCTGAATATGTCCTATAATTCCATTTTACAGAAATAGAGACCGAGGTACGACAAGGGTAAGTAGCTTGCCCAAGTTTACGCAGTATGTGGAAAGGTAGGATTCCAAGCACGCGATCAGACGTCAGGGCTCAGTCTTACCCAACATAATGCCTCTCTAACATAGTGCCTGGGAGGGAGTACATGCCCAGCAAATATTTGTTGAATGAAAATGAGCATTCCATACTTGCCAGAGCAATCTGCAATAGCTCTGAGATGAGATGAGCACTATTGAAGAATAAACAAACAGTCAAAATTGATTTTGTTGAAGCATTAATGGATGGGGTTGAGCTTTGGACAGTTCCAGTAAAATCAAAGTTCTGGAATAACATTTTCACTTAAGTCTGTACTATCACTGGACATTTCCTGGCTACTTATTTCACAGTCTGCTCCACTTAAATAGTGCTTCTGATAATTCATTTAATTTTGTTTTATCATTTATCCATTGAATGAATATTTATATAGTGCCTACTCTAGTCTATGTCTAATAAGCATTGTGTTAAATGTTGAGGATACTGCAGTAAGAAAAGAATCTTTAGAGGCCCTGTTAGTTTAGAAGATTTCCTATTAAAAGATATAAATTTAGTAATATTGAATCCAATCTTTCATATTAAATATTAACTGAATAGCACGCATCTGTCTAAACACAGTAAAATGCACATCTTAATTGCCATGACCTATTTTTGATGAATGAGGAAGGTTTCCTATCTTCTGCAAACAAGGTTTTCCTAGTCTAAAATCTGAGAGCAGCATTGATCACTACACAGCCATTAGTCACATGTGGCTATTAAATTCATATTCAAATTACTTCAAATTAAATAACATTAAAAATTCAGTCACTTAGTCACACTAGCCACATTTCAAGTACTTATAGCCATTTCTGCCTGGTGGTTAACGTATTGGACAGTGCAGATAAAGAAAATTTCCGTCACTGAAAATGTTCTGTTGAATAGTGCTGATTTAGAGAATATTAATTGGCATAATCCATCCCCCGGTATCACAAATGGCTTTGAAATAGTCATCCTGTTTTTCAGAAGATAAAAAATGAAGCGTCGCTTGTAATTTTAAAGGCAAAGAAACGATCCCAAAATTCCACTATGAGGCTCTGTACAAAGAATTCTTGTAACATATAACATATGATTTAAAAAAACAGAATTTCAAATTTGGGAAGCGTGTTAGGAAAGCACTTAATTCACAGGCCACCTGCACACTGAAAGGAGTTGTTGGTTCAAGATCCAAAAGCTCACTAACCTCAGGAACTCCTTTATCACAGGTTATAATACACAACAATGTAAAGTTTATCAGGCTATTAACAAATTATATCATCTGCTAGTGTTACAATTTTATTCTGCTTAGATCTCTTCGAAAAATTGCTAGTGTTTTCACAGATGCATATACAGCATCATACAAATGAATGACACTATTGAGAGAGATTCAGAGTTCCTTCCTCACAAAAACACCACCACAGTTGAATCCAAACAGAATGTACATGACAATGTGTTTATAATGCTCCTGGGTTTTCTTCTTTAAATTGTGTAACAATTCGGTTGCATTTTCCACTCATGTGAACTGTGCTATCATAGGCCTGACCATATATTTTATTCACATCAATTTTGATTTTCTAGGGCTCAATTTTTATAACCTTGAATAAATAGGTCCCAGTTGTCTCTTCACCGCTGATGAAACTCAAGACACTCTCTTTAATTAAGACAGCCGTTGACATTCTTTGTGGTTGTCTCGTCCAAATTGACAGCTGTTCTTTCCCTGTGCTATCACTTTTCTTACCACGTATTATGGAATATGCCCAGAAAACATTAATTTCATTCAAAATGCCTACGAAATTTCAGTTTTTATTATTCTGATCATTGAATTTTGAATTTGTACACATATCCAAAAATCAACTTCTGAGCTCCCCAGGGACTTTGTTTTTTTTAAACTCATTTTAACTTTCACTTTGGCTTCTCGACATGCGAGATACTTCCTCTGTACATGGGCGAAATACGTATTCTTAAGAATAAACACTGATTCCAATAAAGAACCATAATAAATCTGAATATCAAGAAAAAATATTCAAAGCACCGCACGTATCAAGACTTGCTACCATTTTGCCTTAAACTTCAGTTTCTTCATCTGAAAATGGAGGCAACCACAGCGACCTCTCATATTGAAATAATCTAGAATATTAGTGTCAAATGAGGAGCACCGTTGGCCTGATGGAAGATTCAGGTTTGAATCATCATGGTCTGCCTAGACACCCACCTGTGGGTGTCCAGGCATTCTTCCTGTCAGATGTGGGAGTTCCCCATTTCTCCTGATGGCTCTGACTGCCTAGGAAACTTTGCTACTTCTCCTATCCCAACACTTATGTTGAGAGTTTCCTAAGATAATATCCTGTCTTCAAAAAGCTATACTTTATATTTTTAATATTTATTTATTTATTTTTGAGAGAGAGAGAGAGAGAGAGAGAGAGAGAGAGAGAGAGAGAGAGAGAAAGCACAGGCAGGGAAGGGGCAAAGAGAGAGAGAAGGAGACATAGAATCCAAAGCAGGCTCCAGGCTCTGAGCTGTCAGCACAGAGCGTGACACGAGGCTTGAACCCACAAACTGTGAGATCATGACTTGAGCTGAAGTCAGATGCGCAACTGACTGACCACCCAGATGCCCCAGAAAGCTATACTTTAAATCTGGAGCTTGGGGGTCAAGCATAAGAATCATCTAGGGAAATCAGCTCATCTTGATTTGCCTGGAATTTTCCCAATTTTGTCACTGATCATCCTAGGCACACTAAGAGAGCTGGTCACCCTAGAATCAGGCTTTCTCCTTTTCCTCTTCCCCCAACCCTTTAACTTGAAGGGATTGGAAGTACACAGGACTGGTCTCTGCTTCTCCCTAGCACTAGCAGTTACAATCAAAACCATTTCCAATTCAAGCCTTAATTTTATTTTTACTGGGTACTCTTCCGGGGGCAAATGTCACTACCACTCAGAGTAAATGAACGAGAATATGGGACCAGATCTACACAGCTCTTCCATATATTGTTAATTAATGACTCAGATCATTGCTAGCTGATCTCCATCTTTGGCTTATGATTATTGACTCCAAATTTCTAGTGGTTTGTTGTGGAGAACGGCCATTGCCTAGTTGGGGACTGGGTGTGTGTGCACGTGTGTGTGCGTGTTTGCTCTAATTTTCCCACTGCTGTGCTCTCATCTACTTTCTTTTAATCTTTCCATGCAGATCTTTATTTTTGTCATGATGAAACTAATAATAACATGCTTACTGCAAAAAGAAAACAAGGAAGAAAAGAAAACACAGAGATTACAAGGAAGAGAACAAAAATTTAGAATCCCTCCAGACAAGACAACAAGATGTAAACATCTGCGGGCCCAGCATCTCATGCACAAATACACACGCATGGACACACACACCACACACAACACCAGCATATTAACATAACCGAGATTATATACATGATGTCTTTGTCACGGACATATTTTCATTTTATCTTGTTTTCTTACCTCTTCCTTTTCCCTTCACCCCTCACCTAGCCCACTCCCCACCACACACAGAAGCACACAATGATCATTAATGGATGTATTTCCTTCAGCATTTTCTCCCTACTTATATAGACATCTTGATTTCAATTCAAATGGCTTACTTTTTTTAAGCTTATTTATTTTGAGAGAGGGAAAGAGAGAGAGACAGAGAGAGACAGAGAGAGCAAGCAGTGAAGGGTCAGAAAGAGGGAGAGACAGAATCTCAAGCAGGTTCCGTGCTATCAGCCCAGAGCCCAACACAGGGCTCAAACTCATGAACCGTGAGATCATGACCTGAGCCGAGATCAAGAGTCAGATTCTTAACTGACTGAGCCACCCAGGTGCCCCTCAAATGGCTTGATTCTTACATCATTTAGAGCCATTTTCTTCTGTTTTCCAAGATATAAGAACCCTTTCTTGTTTACACGTCCGAGGTAGGCGTGCCTCTATGAATGTGCATGTACGCTTTCAGTAATTTCTATGGAGCACTGAATGAGGGGACGTGTGTCCCCCGTTGTTTACATTTAGACTTCCAGCCCAAATCCTCCTTTTATAATTGGTTTTATAAGATTCAGATTCCAAATTATTTCTAAAGAATATGAATGTAAAGCATTTGTCACTGGATAGAAAACATATTTTTCATAGTAATGATCAAGTATTTAAAACATGAGAGGTGATACAAACATGAAAGTGAAAAATAGGTCTGTGAAAACAAAAATCAATTTAAAAACAGCAGGCAGCTTCAGGTACCATTCTAGGGATATTTTCAATTCTGAAAATACTATATACTAAATTATTGATGCTAATGTAAAGTTTGCCATTGCACTGTTACCCCAACTGGCCTTTTTATATTTTAAGAGAGAAATTGTAAAGCCTTGGATTTGAAATGAAATCGATCTGTTTCTCTCTTTCTCCTTCTCTTTCTCTGTGTCTCTCCACACACCCACCACCACCAACACATACAAAGTCATAAATATTTCCTTTATCTAACACATATTTTCCCTTGTCCTAACTTATTTGGTATACCCAATGTAGAGAAAACTCCATACTTTTTTCCCTGAGGACAAGGCATTCTTTTACCATTTGTATGGCTAATTTTTCGCTATTCGTATTGTGGTATACATCAAAAAACAGAAGATTGCAAACATGAAAAATGTAACTATAAATAAAAACATGAAATATAAAACAACAAAGAGGCCCCCAAATGGAAAATACATAATTGCTCATGAATAAATAAATAAATAGCCCTAAAGGTTGGTTGGCATCTGACAAGTTCAATTTATCAAAACATATCAATGTTTATATACAGTGACGATACATGTCTCAAGTATATTAGAATAAATATCTCTGTTACAAATTTTATGCATGAAGATATTTTTAAGGAACCTTGAGTTTCACGTGCATATTTGCAACATTATATCAATTCTCAAGTCTGACGTTTAAATTCTCAAGTTGTTCAAAATCCTAGAAACTATGGTCGGGCTCATCTTCCTAAATTACTTGTTTCATCAAGGCGATACCTTATTCAATAGCTTACAATGCCCACTAAACTAAGGTCAAATTCTCCTGCTTGACTTTCAAGGCCATCAATCTTAGTACCTTGTTGAATGTTTATTACACAATGTGCTTCTCAGATTTGACTCAAAATACAGCCTCTTATGTTGGCAACCCATTTTTTTTTCTTCTCTCTCAAAGATAGAAGACTGCTTACGTTCTTGAGTCTTGACACACACACGCCGTCATGTAAACGACAACTTTCTTAGGTTTTGTTCGTGCAATCAGTTCCCCCAAATTTGAGCAATGACAGCAGCTACACCAGTACATCTTGCCATGACCTTGAAGACCTCTCCCACCTTCCAATTTCTTCTTTGCAAAATAGGGGTAATTCTACTTACACATCAGAACTGTTTAAGGATCGATTGAAGCAATAGTTATAAAATAACTAGCAAATGTCCCACAAATATTAAGTGGTCAATAAATGTCCATTTAAATATAAACTCCAAAGAACTACTTTGAAGGGCCAACTTACACTTAGCTATGTTCCCGTATATTTTTAGCAATATTATAGCTATAATTTGGACATGGATAAAATTGATAGTAAAGGGGTGGTTGTTACACTTTGTTTTTATCCATAGAATTTCTTAGAATTTACAGATGAAACTTTAATGAATAACATAATTCCTATATCTAATAATACATTTATACAGCATCTTAGCACTTAATAATTATCTTTCCCATACATTCTCTTATTTGAACCTAGGTGGAATATAAGGATGTATTATTGTTACCATTTTATAGATGTAAACACTGAGGCTTAATGAAAGTAAGTGACTAACCTAGATAGAAAAGATAGGATTCAAACCACGTCCCAAATCAATTGCTTTAGAAATCACTCTCTAAGGCATGTCTGACTGGTTCAATCAGTGGAACATACAGCTCTTGATTTCTGGGTTGTGAGTTCAAGCCCCAAGTTGGGTGTAGAGATTACTTTAAAAAAAAAAAAAAAAAAGAAACGAATCCCTCTCTAAGAATTACATTCAAAGGGTATATCGCAGAGGTTTCTGAGTTTAAGGTGTGGGGACCACTTTCTTACACCATTCACAAAAATAAACTCAAAATGGATAAAGGACCTGAATGTGAGACAGGAAACCATCAAAACCTAGAGGAGAAAGCAGGAAAAAACCTCTCTGACCTCAGCCGCAGCAATTTCTTACTTGACACATCTCTAAAGGCAAGGGAATTAAAAGCAAAAATGAACTATTGGGACCTCATGAAGATAAAAAGCTTCTGCACTGCAAAGGAAACAATCAACAAAACTAAAAGACAACCGACAGAATGGGAAAAGATATTTGCAAATGACATATCAGACAAAGGGCTAGTATCCAAAATCTATAAGGAACTCACCAAACTTCACACCCGAAAAACAAATAATCCAGTGAAGAAATGGGCAGAAGACATGAATAGACTTCTCTAAAGAAGACATCCAGATGGCCAACAGGCACATGAAAAGATGCTCAACGTCGCTCCTCATCAGGGAAATACAAATCAAAACCACACTCAGATACCACCTCACGCCAGTCAGAGTGGCCAAAATGAACAAATCAGGAGACTATAGATGCTGGCAAGGATGTGGAGAAACCAGAACCCTCTTGCCCTGTTGGTGGGAATGCAGACTGGTGCAGCCACTCTGGAAAACAGTGTGGAGGTTCCTCAAAAAATTAAAAATAGATCTACCCTATGACCTGGCAATAGCACTGCTAGGAATTTACCCAAGGGATACAGGAGTACTGATGCATACGGGCACTTGTACCTCAATGTTGATAGCACTCTCAACAGTATCCAAATTATGTAAAGAGCCTAAATGTCCATCAACTGACGAATGGATAAAGAAATTGTGGTTTATATACACAATGGAATACTACGTGGCAATGAGAAAGAATGAAATATGGCCTTTTGTCGCAACATGGATGGAACCGGAGAGTGTTATGCTAAGTGAAATAAGTCATAGAAAGACAGACACCCTATGTTTTCACTCTTAGGTGGATCCTGAGAAACTTAACAGAAGACCATGGGGGAGGGGAAGGAAAAAAAAAAGTTAGAGGGGGAGAGAGCCAAACCACAAGAGACTCTTAAAAACTGAGAATAAACTGAGGGTTGATGGGGGGTGGGTGATGGGCATTGAGGAGGGCACCTGTTGGGATGAGCACTGGGTGTTGTATGGAAATCAACTTGACAATAAATTTCATATTTAAAAAAAAAGGGTATATCGCAGAAGTTTCTGTGTTTGGTGTTGGGTTGGTGGGGGGGGGGTGGGAAATGATGTGATCTTTTTGTTGCAAATACTGCACGCTGGTTATGTAAATGAGCATTTATGCAGCTTAATTGGAGTTCAATTATTAGAGCAATTATTATGTCGTTTTGTGCAATGTCTAACATCTGATGGTTTTATTTTATCCTGAAAGATAGTTTGGAGATTTGACATCTCATCACCTGTTACCTTGGGATGATGTGCTGTGAATAGTGATAGAAAAAATACCTCTAAGTAAACCTGTGCTTTCCCCAGTCTATTATTTCATAAAATCATGGGCCACAGTTTGATTCTCATTCATTCTGCTCTGCTGCTCATTGAATGTGGATTAGGTCACAATATGTCATGACTGTCAGGAAGGGTCTGAGTCGTCAATAAAGAATAACAGTGCCTCATTTTTGTGTATTACCTCTTTGCCCACTTGTCTCTACTCTGTACATAATTTGCCTTTACACTTAAATCTATCACGCTTTGCTTCTCAAGAGGATTATCTGGAAAAATTCTACATGAAAAGGAAAAGAGTGAAAAAATACTCTTGTAAACAGAAATTGATAGAAATAAATCTGAAAGCATTTGTATAAATGTTGAGATGGCAACACGTTACTTATTGCAGCATAAATGAGCAACATAAAATGTAGACATTATGAAAATCTGGAAAATGTGTCATTTTCATTTTCCTTAATGTGTATAAGCTCAAAATGAAACTTATTTCGCATCTTCCCTAATTAATGCTTATTAAAGCGTATGAACATTCTTTGTACCAGTAGAAATTTGCAACTTCTTACTAAATAAGAAAATTAAATGCTCTTTGTTCACATTCAGAGCCAAGATCTTTATCAAGACCCATGAGGAAGAATGTCAGCTGGGAAAGCTTGTGGTTAAAATGTGGCCCAGCACTGGGGCAAGGGAAAGACGGGTATCACTCCGTTCCCCATCTCGGGATCTTTTACTGTTCTAAAATTGGCAGTTTGACCCTTCATTGTTTTAAAATGTTTTTCATCTCGCTTGCAGCCAGATCACAATCCCTTTTAAAGCAACTGAATTTGCCTAGCAATTAAAATCTAACCTCCTATGTTTCTAACCCTCCTTCCTGTGCTCATTCAGTGGTGAATTGACCTTGATTATTCATGGCTCTTTTGTCTCCATAGGGCTCCTCCGTGGGCTACACCCTGGTCTATATCCAAGCTCTGATTAACCTTATAATAAGCTCTGCTGAAAAAGTACCTTAACATTTTCATCTCACAAAAAAAAAAAAAAAGAATAATCAGAAACATATGATCATCTGTATAAGAGACCTATGCTCAAAATGGATCTTGAAAAAATAGGTTTTCTGACTCATTTTCAAACTAAATGCTGTTTAGTTTGTTGCAGAACTAACTCTTCATTTCTTTAGCCATTCATATTATCTAGGTGAGGTTCTAAAATAGTATCTACATTGCGCTAAGATTTGGATTCAATCAAAGTTTATCGGGCATTTCCCGTGAGCCGGAAAATGCTCAAGATGGTTTTTCTATACATTATCTCTTTAAAACACCCATAAGCCTACAGGATGGACAAAGCTTGTTTTAGAATACAAAAGATAAAGATAAAGAAACAGAGATTCAGAGATTAGTTAAGTTGCTCAAGGACATATAGCTAGTAAGTAACAGAACCATGATGAAAGTTCTCTTTCCAGATTCCCAGGCTATTGCTACTTTACCACAACAGCCTATATAGGCATGTGTTGAGAAGTAAATAACAATGAAATGGGTCCTTTCTGCATATGTAATTGCTCTGATTTGTAATTTGGCAAAGTTATAAGGTTAACCATACTCAGCCTCAAAGATCTGGAAGGATTTCTTCTTTTAACAGGAACAAATTTCTGTAGCCTATAGGAAAGCAAAGACTAAAATAGCATAATGGGAATATAATAATATAGTAGATTTGGGCCGTAGGTTGGAAGTAATGAGAATTGTTATCTCTACAGGGGAAGTACAGAGCTCTCTCTTAAGCATAATAGATCTACCTGAAAATCACTCTCAGGCACCAAACTTTTATCCTAGTCTGTTCAGCTTTAGATCCATAAGAAAATATAGTTGAAATCATGCCAGAATCAAATGAAGTTAGAGGCATAACTGGAATAAAAAAGAGGCACTAGATAGAGAACTCCTCACTCCCATACGTTTGTTTCTGATCCTGTGGAGGTGATATTTATTGAGATTCTCCTATACGCTAGACATAGTGCTAGATATTTAAAATTGGTGTTTGAATCTAATTTTCATCATTTTGAAAGATAGCTATTTACATCATCATCATCCACGTGATTATTAATTTTGCATGTCAATTTAGCTAGGTAATATTACCCAGTTATTCAAATACCAATCTAGGTGTTGCTATGAAAGTAGTTTTTAGATGTGGTTATTGTATACAATCATTTGACTTTAAGGAGAGCACCTTGATAATGTGGGTGGGCCTCATCCAATCAGTTGAAAGGCCTTCAAAGCAGAAACTGAGGTCTTCTGAGGGAGAAATCTCGTGTTAAGACTGTGCCATCGGTTCCTGCCCAAGACTGGCTGGCCTGCCGTATGGATTTTAGACTTGTCAACCTCACAATTGCATAAGCCAATTCCTTGAAATAAATGTCTTAGGATTGTGTGTGTGTGTGTGTGTGTGTGTGTGTGTGTGTGTGTATGTGTCTACGTTACTGCTTTTGTTTCTCTGGAGAACCTGACTGATACAATCTCCATCTTAAAAATGGGAAATGGAACCTCTGGAAGCAAATTAGCTCCCCCTCTAGGGGTGGCTTTAAGGACAGGAGATGGGGAATGAGATCACACCTCTGTTCCCTGCTAGCTAACTTTCATTGAGGAAATCGCTGCATCTTGATGATTTTCAATTTATTCACCTGTGATTTGGGGGGTTATCACACCACCTACCTCAAGAGACTCTTGTAAAGATAAGACAGATATAAAAGGGCCTGTTTGCTAAAGCAGCATGCAAGCCGGAATCATACTTACCAATAGTTAAGCATATCTTCCCTCTTGTTGCGTTCGCAGCACTGGACTGTAAGTTGCAGGTAATGCAAAGAATTTATGGTAGTTAGCTTCTACCCCTGGAAAGCATTCCTGTTCCATGAACAAGGGATAAATGTGTGAAACGCTGAGAATTATAAGCCGGATGTATATTTGAGAATGATATAGAAGAGAGGAAAAGAGAACATAGGAAAACAGTGACAATTGTTGGAGCTGACATACTTAAGGACATGACAAGGGGTGGGATCCCTCAAATGAGTGGAGAGGCTGTCCTCGGGAACATAGTCAGCTTATGCATAGAAATCACATGCGATGGGTACAAAGTAATAGGATGTGGACGAATAGATGTGGTGGAGGAAATACACAAGGGAAAACCAACACAAGTTAGTTGGAACTTGAGTCATGTAAGCTCTCTGTGGCCCTTAACGTCACGCGTCAACTTGGCTAGGCTCCAGGATGCCCAGACGGCCGGGATAGCGCACTGTCTGCGTGTGTCTGTGAGGGCGTTTCTCCAAAAGATCAGCATTGGAATAAGTAGACTGAGGAAAGATTACTCTCCTGTAGTCTTCAACTCTCATGGGCATCATTCAATCCAATGAAGGCCTGAACAGAACAGAAAGGTGGAAGAAAGGAGAATTCACTCTCTTTGCTTGGGCCACGGTAGCCATTTGGTCCAGCCCTCAGGGATCAGTGCTCCCGGTTTTTGGGCTTTTGACTCATTCATACCTGGACTTAGATCAGTCCTCTGATTCTCAGGCCTTCAGACTCAGACTGACAGCACACTGCGGTACTCCTCGGCTTTCTACATATATGCACGTATATATTCTATTGCTCTACAGAACTCTAATACACTCTCTATGTCAAATTCTCCTCCTCTATAAAATGGAGAGAAGAGTGGTATGTGCCTACTAAAATTTGTGTTATGGCTAAATAAATAAACTAGTACATGTAAAATATTTAGTATGCTGCCTGGCATATAGTAAGCACTCTGTAAATGTTAGTTATTAATTTTTCATAGCATAGTTTCTGGAATCAGATAGCCTGGGATCAAATACCATTAGGTGCATTACCTGACCTCTCTTGGCCTCATTTTATTCATCTGTAAGATAGAAATAATAACTCTTGCCTCACGGGAACAGTGAGATAACGCATACGTAGGGCATGGCCCCGTACCTGTGTCGGCATTACTGAAGATCTCCCTTTATGACTAGAACAACAAAATGCATGCTCTTGCAATAATGGTCTGGAGAGAGGAAAGGGGAGACCTGAAGTAGGAAGCACAAAAGTTGGCTCCCTCTAATTTACTCTCTGAGGTTGGGCAAATCAATGAACTTTTGCAAGATGAGGTCACTATCATCCCGATTGCCTGACTTTAATTGTAATTCTTAGAATCCCTCCAGATAATATCGTGAAACACAAAACCCAAGCAAACGCCGTATGATAATACGAGTGTCATCTGAATTATAACAACGCCTATGTGTGGACAGGGCTAAAGTTAAAACTCATGTACACTGTCCCAGGATAATGAAATAATCTAAACGTAATCGGTTTGCAAGAGGATGGGGGAAAGTGAACTATGTTAAATTCTGGGTGAGGAAGGAACTCCATCGCTCACTGTCATGAGTGATAAACATCATGTAACCCTCCTCCCAAATGTTGCAAGCTATCGACGCTGACAATTTCAATGAGGTCTAGACATTCAGTTGGGTAGATATTCTGTGCCGGGTCCTGTTTTACGTTCTAGAAAACAGACTACCAGGTAAAGGAGATTGAAAAAAAAATCAAATTCCAGTTCGATTAATAATAATTGTGACACTAAACGCATGAACAAAGCCAGGGGATAGAGAACACAAGCAGTAGCCTCAAGTATATTCATTTTTCTACAATTCTATTTCTGAGAACAATATTGTTTCTCAAGCGAACTCTTTTGATCCTAGAATTTGAGCTGCTCTTGGAACTGTTACTTTTTGTTCTTTGTCTCTCTGGTGCTTGGCACAGAATAGATTCTCGGGGTCTATTTCAAGACAGGAGGAAGGGACGGAGGGAAGGAGGGCAAAAGGGAGGAAAAGTTGATTGTAGATAAAAGGTGTGGGACTGTTCAGAGATAAATCAAAGCGCCTGCATATTTTACCCAGCTTCTTCTCAATAAGAGGCCACAAATGGGCTATTTTCAGAGCTGCTTTGTGAATTTGGGGCTGCAGTTTTGCAAAATGGCTTGGTTTGGCTGAACAACTGTGGCTTCCGTACATATGCAAATAGCAACAAATATGAACAGGAACTTTTTATTGTAATAACAATTCAAAGTGACACACCAGCATCTGGATGAAAATTTCTCCAGCTGCACAGCTCACTCTTTATTATAAGCAAAATAATCACTTCAGCCATAGAACTGGGCCTGAGGAGCGGCTAGAGATTATGTGATGGATCAGCTAATGACCATCCTTCCGAATCTAGGAGCAGGGATGAGAAAATTCTTATGTGCAGGCAGCATAGTGGAAAAAGCGTGCTCTTGACATCACATGGACCTGGTATTGAGCCTTGGATTTGCCACGTAGGATCTGGGTCACCTTGTGCAAATGATGTAGTCAGTTTCTTCATCTCCAAGGCTGAGGAGAATAAGGATATTTATCTCCAGGGATTGTTGAGTACCGAACAAAATAATTTAAGAAGTGAGATTAGCCACGGGCCTAATCCAAATGCAGCCAGGGCAGTGTAAGGGGTCGCCGCTCTTCCTAGTGGGGCTTAAAAAGGAAGATACTCAAACAGGGTGAACTGTAAGTTATATGAAGGTAAAACGGTGCTTGGCTCACTACAACATCATAACACAGCAGAGCAAATTGGTAAGGCCAAGTCGAACGCCTGGAAGTTAAAACTGGCTGTCTTAGCTACAGGCCACCGTGCTTGCGATAACTCTTTCTGATATGGTCTATCATCGAATTCTCTTTGAAAGGTACCACTGCACCATGGCCAAGGTCCATGCCTTTGGAATTGCCTGCTAGCATCTGAACTAGCCGAGAACTCCATCTTGGCTCTGGCATTTACTAGTAGAGTGCCTTTGAGCAGTGAACTTAATCTCCCTATTCCCTCAGTGTTTTCGTCTCATCAGCTTAAAGATGCGAACTTGCTCTCTTCGCCGTCCAACGTAGTCAAATGCCTGCAATCTCACGTGATTCCGCTTAATACAAAGTGGGGATAATAATAGTGCTTTCCTCGTAACGTTGTGACGGTTACAGGAGTTGATATATATATATATATATATATATATATATATATATATATATATACACACACACACACACACACACACATGAAGTTTTGAGAAACACACCTGGCACGTAGAAAAAATATATTATGCGTGTTATATTTTTGCTATCGTGCTCATCATTGTTTTGACAAAAACTGAGCAACACCCGAGTAGTGGGCTGGGGCCCTTCCAAGTGCGCGGAGATACCGATCCCCTCAGCCTGGATCCCCACCTGAGCCATTTCTGGCCACAACTGGTCCCCTCGGTTTACCCCAGCCTTAACATGCCTTCTAACTACCATTTTCTCTATGTGGCACGAGGTGAAAAGGTTGGAAACCTCCACCTTGGAGCATAAGCCTCGGAGTCTGAAAGGGCTGGTTGTGAACGGGTTGTCTGCCCAGGGTTGTGGGACCTGATGCCAAATGAAAATGAGGGGAGTCCAGGAAAAAAGTGTTATCAAAGGTGCTGAAATGTAAAGCTTTTTCCCTTTTCTCCGTAATCTGTTCTCGATTTGCCAAGGTATTTTTTTGTGTGTGTTGTCTAAAACCGTTCTAAGTAAAGAAAACTTAAAAATTGTAATTATTAGTATGAAGTTTACCGTTTGTGTTGTACAATGCCCATTTTAAATAAAAATGTGAGAGCATTTAACTTGTATGTGGAGTCATCAGAAACACGCAGTTCA
This sequence comes from Felis catus, assembly GCF_018350175.1. Taxonomy (NCBI): domain Eukaryota; kingdom Metazoa; phylum Chordata; class Mammalia; order Carnivora; family Felidae; genus Felis; species Felis catus. The sequence goes on along the minus strand of NC_058386.1, from coordinate 116,502,427 downwards.
TACTGCAGAGCGTTGTATATGCATATGTATCGTTCCTGCCAGAACACTGGGAACAGGTCACAAAGTTAACTTGATATATTAAATTCTTTTTTTTTTTTAATTTTTTTTTCAACGTTTATTTATCTTTGGGACAGAGAGAGACAAAGCATGAACGGGGGGGGGGGGGCAGAGAGAGAGGGAGACACAGAATCGGAAACAGGCTCCAGGCTCCGAGCCATCAGCCCAGAGCCTGACGCGGGGCTCGAACTCCCGGACCGCGAGATCATGACCTGGCTGAAGTCGGACGCTCAACCGACTGCGCCACCCAGGCGCCCCGATATATTAAATTCTTAATACACACGCATCATACCAACACTCTGGCATAGTGGTGAGTGAACAGTGACTGAAAGAAAAAGGACCTATGGGTCGTCTTAACTTTCCTTCCATGTCATCACTTTTGGTATAAATCGTGGCTAATACCAGGAACTAAGGGTAAGAGAAGGATATGATAGGGTTAATTAGTTGTTCTGTATTTCTTAGAGCACCATTGCTTTCTTTCTGCACTGAGAACAAGTAAAGGAGAGTGCGGCCTCTCAGGGATGTCCGTCCGTGGCTTACTCATGGACGTAACGTGCTTATCTTGTACTCACTTTGACTTTTATTCAACCCCCCTGCATCGTGGGTCCACCAGAATTCTGAACTCAAGGGGCATCACAGATGCCATATGTAAGCAGGGGGACAAAGGAATAGCCATCGATAAACGTATTGGGAAATACTGTGTGTATTTCCTCTGGTCACATACATGTTCCATCACCCCTTCAGACTCCATTTACAAAACACAAGTTCACGATAAAATTATTAAGAATTTCAAGATGGCGACAGCAGGGTATTAAACCAAACACGGGTCCTGAGAACTAGGTCAGCTGCTATGGAAGATGCATGGTGGACACTAGAAATGCTAAATGTAAAGACGAAAACAAGGAACAACAGCGGATCCACATAGTGCATATCTCCTCTGCTCACATTCACGCTCCATTGCCCAGTTAAGATTTATTTACAAAATACGAGTTCAGAGAGCCGAGAATTTCAGGATGTTGGCAGTTAGGCATTAAATCAAGTGTCAGACCCTTCTGAGGGCCGGGCTTGTTGTGAATGCACTGTCACGTGACCAGGAAGCCAGCTCCGGCCCGGCCCTGAGACAGCCATAAAATCTCAGGAAGGCAACTTTGCTAGGCTGTGCCTTAGCTCTCTAATTCTCAATACAGGGGTAATTTCTACCTCATGATCTTCTTGTGAAGATTAAAAAAGATAGTACACTTGACACAGTGTCTGCTACGTAATAACAATGCTGAAATAATAACGACATTTACTGAACGTTTACTATGTTTTCTTTATTGTGAACATCACTAAAGAGCTTTTATGAGGAGGTCAAACTCAAACGACGTTGAGAACAATGTTAACAACTCCAAAGGAAACATCAAGTTCAATGTTGGCCTTCTCTTAGCTCTCTTACCCCCTCTTCAGTGCCAAATGATAAAAGTTAGGTCAAAATCAGACAAAGTAGAGGACAAGTATTTGAGTAGGTAGTGCATGGGAAATTTGTAGGGCAGTGAAACTACTCTGCTTAACACTGTAATGGTAGATACATGACATTTACCAAAACCTATAGTACTGTAGAACAGAAAGACTGAACCCTAAATAAACTGTGCTTTTTAGTTAACCATGATGTATCAACATTGGTTCATTAAGTTTGACAAATGTACCGTACTAATGCAAGATGTTAACATTAGGGGAAACTGTGGACGGAGGGGGTATATGGGAACTCTCTGTACTTTCTGTTCAATTTCTCTCTAAAGCTAAAAACTGCTCAAAAAAATAAAATCTATTAATAAAAACCCAGAAATACTGTAAATCAATTCTGACTGTAAATCGTTCCTGGGGAGACAGCAAGATGCCCACCCCAATGCTGAAAATAAGCTTGCCCTCCGAGAATGATGTAAAGGCCAGAACAGGTCTTGACTGACATCATTAACAATCTGCTCTGAAGGTTGGGCTAGACCCAGTCCTTAAGTGGTATTTTGAGCAATGATCTCTACAAGTGTTTTTGAAAATAAAGGATTAGAATCTAGGATTATTCTCCCTTTTTTTGTTCGTTTAGTTTTGTTTTTATTCCATGCTCTAATTAATGCAGCATGAATAGAATTATTCTCTAAGATGACAAACCCTGAGGGGGCATAGATTATGTCTACTCTTGGCTTTTATGGTTTTACATAAAACACGGTGGTAATGATAGCCTTGTCATATAGCTTCCCAGAGTTTAGGCAGCACTTTCATATATATTATCTGCTCAGTCCCTCGTTCTACACTCAGACTAAAGCACCAAGTCAGGTTGGTTTTTTTGCTCTTTTGTTTTTTTGCATTTTTTTTTTTTTTATAAAAACACCATGTATTAAGTAAGACAGTCTCCCAGAAACTGCTGGTTACCTAGCCAACATCCATTTTCCACTTCTTTCTTAGTAACAGAATCCCAATTTTGTTCAGGGCACCAAGTATTGTGTTTGTAGTGTCTTCCTCTTATACCCACAGTGACCACGTGACCAATTGTTTTCTGATGAGACACAGGCAAAAGTTGTTGCAGGGACATTCAGGAAGAATCCTTAAAAGGGGAACTGTTGGCCAAGACCAACGCTTTTGCCTTCATTCTGCACTCTGTTTGCAACACAGATGTGATGACTGATGCTCCAGTAGCCATATAATATCATTTTGAAACACAGAAAAAAATCTTTGACTTTATTCTTGGAGATGCAGTGAGGTTACACTTAATGGTAATCAGTTTATCTTTCTCATTCTCTTATGAAAAATGTATTCTTTAGTGTGAGATTATTTTTTAATTCTTTAACTAGAGAAGAAATAATAAATGCAATTCTGATTAGAATGCCTCAATAAATATTTCAAGTGGTATTCATTATTTTTCAAATATTTTGGCTGTAACAGATTCCTGAAGACAAATGCATTTGCTCTCCAAGAGTTTGCATTCACCACCGTTGCTTACGCTCTTTGGTTCAGATTATTCCACATGGTGGTAATCTCTAATTTACTCCTTCAAAGGGTTATCCAGATCACACATATACACACACACCTAGTGGGGACAAGAATTCATACTCTACTCTCAGAAGTCTATGGCTAATCAACCCTGCTCAAAAGCTCTCACAATAGTACTACTGTCCGTGATGGCAGATGGTCATTTTATTGTATTGTATTTTAATTTTTAGAGAGAGAAAATGAGTGGGGAGAGGGGCAGAAGGCGAGAGAGAGAGAGGGCGAGAGAGAGAGAGAGAGAGAGAGAGAGAGAGAGAGAGAGAGAGAATATTAAGCAGGCGCCATGCTCAGCAAGGAGCCTGACTCAGGGCTTGATCCCATGACCCTGGGATCCTAACCTGAGCCAAAATCAAGAGTCAGACACTCAGATGACTGAGACACCCAGGTGCCCTGCAAATGGTCTTCTTAATTTGCCAAGTGATGGTGTCTCAACATCCGGGAGTTTGAACAGTCTCTTTGGGGAAATAGTCAATTCAAAATTCAACCCCCTGAAGGGCTCCTCTCTTTCTCCTCCCACCTAAATGGTATCTAGGTAAAAGGGAAGGAACTTGTGTGCTCCCTCACTGAGGCATGTGGAAACACATAGCTCCCCTGAACACCCAAAGCAGGCCATGGTGACACAGGACTGCTGACACATATTCATCTATACAGCCACCTGTCTCTACTAATGCTATGTTGTGATCCCTTGTACACCATATTGGACGTGGTATAGAACAGAATCTGGATTTTCCAAGGACTTAAGCCACCTCCATCAAGCTGCTAACTTTGGTACTATCAAGTTCTATCATTCCTATCCCAGTATTTCTACAGTGATGCCCAATCTACCTCACTTTGAGCTTCCATATTGAGAAGGGGACACGAGAATACACGCTTTCCACATCTTTCCACTACCCAATCCTTTGTTCCGTTTCCTTGATTCTACCAAAACCAGAAGGAAAGGGATTTCTTGACTTTTCACTATGTTTGGCTTATAATGTCAAGCTTCATGTTCAGACCAGCCAGCTTTGGCACCTGTTCCGGGAGTCAGAGATAGTGGGAAATCAAAATCAGAAATTACTGGGACGTCTGGGCGGCTCAACTGGTTAAACATCCGACTTTGGCTCAGGTCATGATCTCACAGTCTGTGAGTTTGAGCCCCACATAGGGCTCTCTGCTGTCAGCACAGAGTCCGCTTCGGATCCTCTGTCTGCCTCTCTCTGCTCCTCCCCACGTTCTCAAAAACAAACAGACGTTAAAAAAAAAGAGAGAGAGAGTGGGGCGCCTGGGTGGCGCAGTCGGTTGAGCGTCCGACTTCAGCCAGGTCACGATCTCGCGGTCCGTGAGTTCGAGCTCCGCGTCGGGCTCTGGGCTGATGGCTCAGAGCCTGGAGCCTGTTTCCGATTCTGTGTCTCCCTCTCTCTCTGCCCCTTCCCCGTTCATGCTCTGTCTCTCTCTGTCCCAAAAATAAATAAACGTTGAAAAAAAAATTAAAAAAAAAAAAAAGAGAGAGAGAGAAATTACTAAAGATGCAAATATAGCTTCATATACCGATATATTATCTTAAGGTAATGTATTTAAAAACCTACCGAGATCTCATATATACATACAATCTCATGAAACCTATTGAAGTTTCAAAATCTTCAGATAGTTACAATCATAGGCATGGTATTTTGTCAAGCTGTTTAAATAGAGGGGCATAGGGCAGAAAGAACCAAGTCCGACACGTGATAGGTGACAAGAGTGCACGAAGGTATATCGAAGAGAGACAAAGCAAGAGAATTGGAGTTCGAGCCAGCTCCAGAAGCAGAAAAGAGTTGGAATAAAAATAAGGAAAGCAAGTAATGCATGTAGTTTTCAGAATATATAAAATACCACATTTCGGTTCAAATGCCCTGATATGAGCGGTACTGAATGAAAATGTTTAAAGATATGGTCTGTACTTCCTGAACTGTGTAATTAAAAATGTTTAAGGACATGTGCTTCTAATGGGGAAAAGATGTTATACCATGGTTCAAATGCATGGAGTGCATTTCAGAAATCAGAATGGATTTAATCTGACAGTACCTAATTATTCATTTAATTCGCTGATATGGCATTCACTTTGAGAGAGAAATTCACATTATTACTTCAATTTTACAGAATTGCTCATATACGGGTATAACATGAATGGTATACTGGTTGGATGGCCTGCTTCCAAAATTAAGTGTAACTTTTCAAATAAATGATATCCCAGACCACAAACTATTTCTGCACTTATTGAACTGAATATTAGCATTGGGCAGTCTTTCTCAAAAACAGATGTTCCCAGTTCTTAATAGCACATTAATAGATCTTTCTCATTTTCTCCTGAAAGTGCATTCTTATTATGTACAATTTCAGACACTATCTAGTTATAGCATTACAGTTGTAAATGACACAGCGGCCAGGTTCATCAGCCGCTTGTACCATGGAATAAGTCTGAAGTCTGAACACCTCACTTAATGGGGGGTCAGCTCTACAGCAATCTCCAGTGCTGAGAAAACAGACAAACGAGCAAAGCCCCTTCGAAAGTCAAGATGTCAGGATGTGGTAAGGCTTGCAGTTTGGTAAGGACAGCTTGATGTCCTTAGTGGCAGGGTATGGAGCGTTATGCATCTTTGTGCATGTCTCTATTTCCTAAGAATGAAATCGTTTTAGGGGCGCCTGGGTGACTCAGCCAGTTAAGCATCAGACTCCGGCTCCTGTCATGATCTCATGGTCCGTGAGTTCGAGCCCCGAATCCGGCTCTGTGCTGAGAGCTCAGCGCCTGGAGCCTGCTTTGGATTCTCTCTCTCTCTCTCTCTCTCTCTCTCTCTCTCTCTGCCCCTCCCCTGCTCACGCTCTGTCTCTCTGTCTCTGTCTCTGGGGCTGCTGGAGTCTGCACTGGAGCAAACCGGGGTGCCTTCAGTGGCAGTGACAGCTGTGGGGCACCTGCAGCGCTCGCGGTGGCCGTCGGGTTCCTGGGCGGGACCCGTGGCGGCGAAAGGTGCAGGGAGTGTGACAAGGCTGTGAGGGCTGTCGGGCCTTCCGCAGGGGAGGCTGGCCCTGCAGAGAAGGACACTGGCCGCCTGGCACCTGCTGCAGGGCCGGGGCCAACGCCCCAGCCCTTCTTTGTCCACCCGCAGGCGTGTCAGCTAGGCCGGCGTCCCCAGCCGTCTGTGGTCGGGGAAACCCAAGCGGATCCTTCCAGCAGCATCCTGTGAGGCTGGGGAGGTGGTCCCTCACCCTGATCTCCAGTTCCCTGGAGAGAACTTGCCCAGGGAGGAGCTCCCTCTGGGGGCCGAGCTGTGCTGCCTGAGGCAGGGGACGATGCAGGGGACAAAAGAAAACTTCTTCCTGCCCTTTATCTGTGGTTATTCTCTTCTTATTCTTTTTGGCTCCACCGTGTGCTGCAGCTTCCTAAGTGGACTCCAGAACTCTCTCCCTGCGTTGTTCGGTCCATGGAGAGCTGCCCAACTGGTACTTTTTCCAGCGGAAAATGTCATTCTGCTGACATCACTCCTGTGCCCCTGTCTTCCGGTGGTCTTAGTTCTTTCTCCACTTAAGGGACACCTACTTACGACCCTCGCACTGAATCTCATTTCTTTGTCTGCCATACTTAGGATACATCTCTTTTTATTTCCGTTACTTGGTACTTTTCCCATAACGTTTGGGAGAGGGTCCTCAAGCTTGATTTTGCTGGCATAGATTTTTCTCCAGCTTGATCCTTCCCTTCTGGGGCTTCTGAAGGACGTTCGGATGGCACCGGAAAGAACTAAGCTTTTTCCAGTACCTAAGACTTCTAATAAGCTCATCCTTTAGAAAGTTTTGACATTTCTTCGAGTGGAAGAGGACAGGCTCCAAGCAAATAGATCTAGTAATTTCTGTGACACTATTATAGTTTCCCTAAAAATATATCCACTGGTAGTGAAGTGAATGTTTCTATTAACACTGAATGAAAATACCGTTTGCTTATGGAGGGGAGTGTTGTATAGCAAGATAATTTTACATATATGTTTATTCTATAATAGCCAAACATTCCTTTCAAATGCTCAAAAAAAAAAAAAAGCAATTTGCTACTCTTTCTCAAAATGTGGGCTCCACAACACGGATCAGATTACCATTTGTGCTTCTTAAAAATGCATATTCCTGGGTCCCACCCTGTGTCTACTTATTCTGATTTTCTGAGAGTGACATCCAGGAATCGATCTGCATTCTATTATTTTATTTTCACTTTTTTTTGTAGTTTCAAATCTTTATTGAAATTCCAGTTAGTAACATTAGTGTGATCTATCTGCTTTTTACTTTTTGTAAGTTTATTTTGAGACAGAGAGAGAGAGCAAGCAAGTGAGGGAAGGGCAGGGAGAGAAGGAGAAATACCATCATAGCAGGTTCTGCACCATCAACGCAGAGCCCGACTCGGGACTCGAACCCACGAACTGTGACATCATGACCTGAGCCGAAATCGAGAGTTGGATGCTTAACCAACTGAACCACCCAAGTGCTTCATCTGCATTTTAAATAAGCTTTGAAATTGATTTCAATGCGCAATAAAACATTACAACCCCTCTAGAACCTCTAACTCTAGATCTCCGCTCCCATAGCCTCTTTCTCCCCACAACTCGAGACGTTTGATGCCCCATCTATGTTTGGTTCTATCTCTGACCCTGCGACCAATCTGGTTCTTAGTTGTGGGGAATTGAAAGAGCTCTCGTTCCATATTCAGGTGACAAAGTATCAGGACACCTTGTTCTGACCTTGAATAATTACGTAAGCAACTCCATGAGAGAGCCTTCATTCTGTGGCTTGGTAGAAAGCTTGCTCACTGCCGCCGCAGACCATAAAATCTCAGTGGTGTATTCATTTAAAATCAACCACCTTTTGGGAGACGGAGGAAAACAAAATTGGGGGGATGTAATTATGCATTTGTTGCCAGGCACAAGGTAAAATCACAAGAAGGAGTACGAGCAAGAGATTGACCTTTCCTCTTCCCGGGAGAAGACAAGGACATACAATCAGGATATTGGACTGAGATGCTCCTCACAAGTCAGCAGTGCTCTGGAAACCCAGGGAAACAGAAGCCTCAATTATGCCACCATCAGTTCGTGCATAGTCCCCAAGGTGCAATTTACCAATGAAGGAATGGAAGGAGAATGCCTATGACGATTCCTGATCTGTAGTGACATTATCACCCAGAAAACTCTAGCCTCACTACTCATCATAGGGTCTCCAAACCAGCAGGATGGACATCACTCGAAAGCTTGTTAGAAATGCAGAACCTGTTCCAGACTTCCTGAATTTAAATTTTAGCAAGATCCCCAAAGGATTTAAATGGTTTTTAAATTTGAGGAGCACAGTTCTAGAAAACTGCCTCTCTAGAAAACCCAGGATTTCCAAAATGTATTCCATAGCCTGGCATATGGTCTTTAAGGCAGAAGATTAAGGTTTTACAGCTTCACTACCCACCCAGAAGTCTCTCCACCTGGGCTGTGAGACAGATTATGAGGCGGTCTCACTGCAGGCCTGTACTGCAGTGTTGAAAAAGCAATTGGGATGGACTCAAGTCCAGGTTCTGCCATTTATTGGCTTTGTGATGTTCAGAGGGCCGTTTAAACTCTACGATTCTCAGTTGCTTCACCGACAGAATAGGACTTACCGAACGTCCAGTGAGAAAACATACATGTTAGTGCATTATAAATTCTTAGATAAAATTTTTGTATTATGTGGATGGTTCTCAAAGCTGTTTTCCTGATCTGAACTCTTGTCTCAAGATCAAATCCTAAATTTATACTACAATGGTAAACTTAATGGGAGTCAATTTAGAGGATGAGGGAAAACCGATCAAGCTGTCAAAACAAGGTGGGAATTGAGAACCAGGTTCAGATTAACATGCTGGAATCAGAAAGAACCGGAGAAAGGGGACAGGAACACAGGAGTTCAGAGTCATATTTCCATAGAAGAGTAAACAAAAGTTGTTAAATCGAAATAAAGAACAGCAAAGCGAATCACACTCAAAAGTGACCTGCACACCATCACAGTGTTCAGTAGTTGATGTATAAAAGAGTATCACTCCCACAGCTGATAGATTTCAACAAGGTTGAATCAGAGATGCAAATCATTAAATATGTGTTTGGGAAGCCGTACATGTCTTACTACACTTAATGAGAGATCTCTTCCCTAAGCTTACTTAACTATAAGCCTGGTTAACAGGTTAATCTAAGAGTTACAAATGTTGCCGAAGCATAAAAATCACCTGCCGAGCGTTGAAAACCACAGAGGCATTTATCATTTCAACAAAGAAAAATGGGCACGGGAGGGCAGGATCCACAAAAGAGCGATCGATAGAGAGACAGAGGCAGAGGAGAGGGAGAGAGGCTTTCTTGAGAACAGGTGCCAGACTGACCAATATTTGAATGAAAAACATTAATATTTAAAGAGGAAATGCAAGGATGATGTTAGGTTCTGTAGATGGAAAGATAATTTCCAACAATCTGCATGCAAGCAGAACTGAATAAGAAGTCAAAGTTGACTCAAGTAATTTCCCACTGGAACATAATGAATGTGATAGCAAGCAATTTTAAAAAGCTGTACTCGATACTCATGGCATCTACAGGATGTATGGAAACTGACAATCACGACAGTGAATTTCAGGCACTAGGGCAAAGTATACAATTAACTAAATAAAAACGAGAAATGGCAAACTATAAAATGTGATGTTTCCCTCCACAGATATCAATTTATTTGAAATGTGACTACACAAGTATTTAATTTTTTTTTTTTTTTGCCAAATAGTCAAGCAATCAGTCCCATGCTATCGCATGGTTTCAAGTATTGGCACCAGAACCTTCCATCATTTTTTTAACAATAAAAACTGAATTCATGTGAAGACCATGCGTTAACCTCCTGTCTCTCATTTCTTTTGAATCAGCAGAAGTTCCAAGGAGCAGAAATTTGTGGAGAGGAGCCAAGATGGGTACATGTGGTCAGCTGGTTAAAGAGAATTTTAAAATGACATTTATATGTTTGTTGTCATGCACTTTCAGTAGGGAATTGCAATTGTTTTATGACAGTGTAAACCATTTCTGACATATGTATGTGAGCGGGCTATCGGGAAGTGGAAAGTGTTGAAAATCTGAACTCATATTCTCCAATTGAATCTTGATAGTCACCTCAAGTCATTGCTGCTCTCAGACTAACATCAGAACCCATAAAAGGTAGAATCAGCTCACTCAGCCTCTTCCTAGAGGAAACTGGAGAACCTTCAGAATAAATAAATGACTACAACTCTAGAATAATAATCTATCCACTGAACACAGAGTCATTCAGACCTGGGTTTCACAAAGCTAGCAAAGTAGCTAGCGTTATTCAGTTCCAGGGGGTCCTCTCCTCCATATAGCTTATCCATAACAGCATGAACTAAAGTGTGATCTCAAGGGTATAACATGACATGACATAAATGAGTATAAAAGATTTCAGGATAAATAATAAAGCCAAGGATAAGAGGCACGAATACAGTGTACCAGACGCCATCTAAATCTTCTTCTATAAGCCCACTCCAGGTCAGTTAAGTCACTCCTGGTTAGTTCCAGACCACATCAGACTCTCTTCTGAATCCTCACAACTAATTCATGATCACGGCCTCCCCAAATCCCAAGAACAAGTCCCGCTTTTGAGATTCGTGAAGATTGAACCCCTTTGGCTTAATGATGCAAAGACAGAATCCTCAGAGGTCACCATGATCCTGGATTCAGCAAGGCATCTGACAAAGCCCATCATGAGCTCTCTGAGGGCAAGATGAAAACGTATGAATTAAGAGCTAGAAGAATCTGGTAAATCAGTAGCTGTATGAACAAGTGTCCTTAACATATGCCACTTAATCGCAGGTATCAATCTAGAGAAAGGTCTATGGTGCTATGATGCAAAGTTCTGTTGGGAAGCTTTTCTTATTCAATTTTTTTTTTCTTATTAAACGAAAATGTGGAAGACATAGTTAACAAATCTGGATGATTTGAAAATAGAAAAATATTGACTACTAGAATACTAAAAAAAAAATAACAGAACGGAACAATGAGCTAAATTTCATATGATGAAATCTACGAGTCAAATGCCATGGGGCCTAGATATATTAGATGTGCTGAGCCTTGGTACTTGGAATCAAAAATCTCAACTTCATAACTGAAGAATGAAGGAGAAATTAAGTAGTAGCAACATCTATTGAAAAAACTCTCAGGAATTATGTAAACGGAGAGCTCAGCAGAACCCAATAATGTAGTAAGAATCCCCCACCAAAACAAACAAAACAAAAACAACAATAAAAAAAACCCCACAATGTGTTAACTGAAATACAGTGTCTTGTAAAAGAGATGAATCCTCTTATTATATATGAGATCAAACAATTCTATGAATGTAACAATAATCTATTTGAGAAAGAGACAGAACGACAGAAAAACAGAGACTAATGGGGTGCGTGGGTGGCTCAGTCAGTTAAGCATCTGACTTTGGCTCATGTCATGATGTCACAGTTCGTGGGTTCGAGCCCTGCATCAGGCTCTGTGCTGATAGCTCAGAGCCTGGAGCTAGCTTGCTTCAGATTCTGTGTCTCCCTCTTTCTCTGCCCCTCCCCCACTCGTTCATTTCTCTCTCTCTCTCTCTCTCTCTCTCTCTCTCTCTCTCAAATAAACAAACACTTAAAAAAAGAAAGACTACCACAGAATGTTATACAAAGCACGCAGGAATCCTGCCCTTTTGCAGGTTTCACTCATGGGAAAACTGTGCAGAGATCAGATTAGAGGATGTGGGGCATTATCAAGGTCACTGTATGAGCAGGACAGGGCCCAGTACTATCCTGCTCCAAGTAACTAAAACGCTTACCCATGGTACCCTCAGGGAAAACTTTAACCACTCAACCACCATGCACCTAATTCCAGAGGCTGCTTCCTGTCTGCCCCTAGTGCTTTAAACGCTTTTACTCGAGAAGCACACCTTCCTTTTGGTTTAGGTTGAATCCTTCATTAAGCCTGGGCGATAGCCTTGGGCAGCTGGAGCGTACGACCCTCTGCAGAGCTCCAGTCTCGGGAGAGAGCACCGGCTGCTGGGGTGATAGCAGAGAAGTCGGCCCCCCTAAAGATGCACTCAGCTCCGATGTGGAGCCCTGGATTCTCCTGCATCTTCTACCTCAATCTCCAGGACATATGTTCTGGGTCAAAAAACTGGGATTCTGCAACAGAGATAAAAATAGCTGGTGGCATTGAGGAGCTGACTCTGGACTAGACAACCTTCGAGGGGCCCTTTTAAAATGGAAATTCTGTCGCTTTTTCGCATTGATCGTCACGAAGCAAAAGATCATGTGAAAAGAATCATTGCTTTTGGGTGAGACAGATTTGTATTTGAGGCCTATTGCTACCTTTTACTAGCTGTGTGAGTGTGGACAGGTTATTTAACTTTTCTGAGCCTTAGTTTCCTCAAATTAAAAAAAAACGGGGAAAGGTGTTAGTAATAAAAATAAGTACCTCTATACTTTGCTACAACACATTACAAAGTGTCACAACTTCATGCTTACTACAAATTACACATGAACGTGCATAGATTTTTCCTTCAAACGAAACAAGTTCACACCAGAAATCAGATGATTAAACCCCTCTACCTGTATCTTTAACTATACTGCCTATGTTTCAGATTGTATGTCTCACTGTGCTACTGTCTCCCCAAGATCGTGTAGTTCCAAGGTGACTTTTCAGAAGCAGAATTAAAAGCCAGTATCCTGTTAAATTACATTGTGCCTATCAAAAACTCTTCTGTTGCTAATCCCTATGGTGCTCTATCCTTCCCAGTTTCTCTGTGAAAATGCTGTTTTATGTTGTTGGTATGGCTTGATAACACTTGTATTTATGTGTTTGCAGAGAACGTTATAATCTCAGGGTGCGTATGTATGTGCGTATGTGTGCAAATACACACATTTTCAGGTTACTTAATAAACCCTTCAGAGCGAGTTGAACCAGATAGCCAAGCACACTAATATAGCATATTGTATCTCCGAAAATAAGGTCTAAATCCCATTTAGTTTGACAGGAAAGCATTTTGTCTGTAAGTCTTTTGGCTAATCTTTCGTTTGCTCAGAGAGGTCAGGAGGATGGAATGCGTCTATCTCTTCTCTATCTTATCACACTCGCCTTCTAACTCAGAGCTCACAAGTCAAACATTGTGTTAATGCCTCCCACCTTCTCCCCTATAGCAAGGTGCTTCCTGGAGCAAATTAAATCCAGGTGACATTAGCGTCCTTGCCGGTTCTTGAGGTAATATGTTTCAGAGTTCTTTGGCAACTTAGAAATAACCAGGATTAAAAACTTTGGCGGCCACCTTCTTTCAAGGAAGTGCTTTTAGGCATTAGACATTCCTCAAACACGACTGCAAAATTTCATCTACAGTTGACATTTAAGCAAAATTTGTTTCTTGATGGCTTTGTAATGATGTTTTATGCTTCAAAGATGAGGAGCTTGACATAAGTATTTTTTTCATCATTATCTATTCATCGAGAAAGCTGGCATTGCCTTGGATGAGCTATTGCACCTCATATTAGGATACACGGATAGCAGCATACCTGCATAAGACATCCAGAATAGCACCATCAACACAAATGGAAGGAACATCAGCAATGCAAATTTATGGAGATACGTGAAACGATGATGGATTCATACAAAGCAATCCTAACGTGATTCCGATGCAGGTAGGTTTCAAAGAAAACATTAGGGTCTCTGCTTCTACCACAACCATCCAAGACACACGCTGATGCAGATGGCTGTATTTTATGACATATAATTGTTTCATACTCATCAGAGGTGGTCGCAGTGTTTACCACAGCAGCCAAATGGGCAGAGAGGATACAAATTAGAGGCATCAAAGGAGAGGCAGTTCGGACTCACTTTTTGCATGTGGGCCTTAGAACTAGGAACCGAGCTTCAGTCAACGTGTACCTGCCGTATGTAGTAGGCGCTAGTTTTAGCTAGCTGCTCTACAAAAGACGCGGGTCTTTGTAAAGTGACTTGGGGATAGGTATTCAGGGTACTCGGTTTATGACAAACCGGTTGGTATTATCTGGGGTGCAGGTACAGCCGTGACGGTTTTGTTAGTGGGTAATCACAAGTATCCTCACTGAAGGCTATCCAAGAAGCAGCGACTCATATGATTCCATTTTCTACCTCTGAAGTTGAGGAATCTCCTGAAGGCAGAAAGAAGGTTTCACCTAGTACGCTACAGTCCTGGTTACAAGATGTAGAATGAGTTACAGTAGCATAAAAACCCAATCAGGGGGCAGATTTATCCCAATTGACAGAAGATCGAGCGCATGAGGTGGCTTAGATGCTCGCCGATGAATGAGGAGCGTGAGGAGGTGAGAGTGGGTTGGTAATTCTGAGTCATTAACCCGCCTTTCTATGGCTTATTGTTGACAGCATTCAATTTTTTTTTTTAAGCCTTGAAGTTCTTCCACACTTTATTTAATGATCTTTTTTTTTAATTTTTTTATATATGAAATTTATTGACAAATTGGTTTCCATACAACACCCAGTGCTCATCCCAAAAGGTGCCCTCCTCAATACCCATCCCCCACCCTCTCCTCCCTCCCACCCCCCATCAACCCTCAGTTTGTTCTCAGTTTTTAACAGTCTCTTATGCTTTGGCTCTCTCCCACTCTAACCTCTTTTTTTTTTTTTTCCTTCCCCTCCCCCATGGGTTCCTGCTAAGTTTCTCAGGATCCACATAAGAGTGAAACCATATGGTATATGTCTTTCTCTGTATGGCTTATTTCACTTAGCATCACACTCTCTAGTTCCATCCACGTTGCTACAAAAGGCCATATTTCATTTTTTCTCATTGCCACGTAGTATTCCATTGTGTATATAAACCACAATTTCTTTATCCATTCATCAGTTGATGGACATTTAGGCTCTTTCCATAATTTGGCTATTGTTGAGAGTGCTGCTATGAACATTGGGGTACAAGTGGCCCTATGCATCAGTACTCCTGTATCCCTTGGATAAATTCCTAGCAGTGCTATTGCCAGGTCATAGGGTAGGTCTATTTTTAATTTTCTGAGGAACCTCCACACTGCTTTCCAGAGCGGCTGCACCAATTTGCATTCCCACCAACAGTGCAAGAGGGTTCCCGTTTCTCCACATCCTCTCCAGCATCTAGAGTCTCCTGATTTGTTCATTTTGGCCACTCTGACTGGCATGAGGTGATACCTGAGTGTGGTTTTGATTTGTATTTCCCTGATAAGGAGCGACGCTGAACATCTTTTCATGTGCCTGTTGGCCATCCGGATGTCTTCTTTAGAGAAGTGTCTATTCATGTTTTCTGCCCATTTCTTCACTGGGTTATTTGTTTTTCGGGTGTGGAGTTTGGTGAGCTCTTTATAGATTTTGGATACTAGCCCTTTGTCTGATATGTCATTTGCGAATATCTTTTCCCATTCCGTTGGTTGCCTTTTAGTTTTGTTGGTTGTTTCCTTTGCTGTGCAGAAGCTTTTTATCTTCATAAGGTCCCAGTAATTCACTTTTGCTTTTAATTCCCTTGCCTTTGGGGATGTGTTGAGTAAGAGATTGCTACGGCTGAGGTCAGAGAGGTCTTTTCCTGCTTTCTCCTCTAAGGTTTTGATGGTTTCCTGTCTCACATTTAGGTCCTTTATCCATTTTGAGTTTATTTTTGTGAATGGTGTGAGAAAGTGGTCTAGTTTCAACCTTCTGCATGTTGCTGTCCAGTTCTCCCAGCACCATTTGTTAAAGAGGCTGTCTTTTTTCCATTGGATGTTCTTTCCTGCTTTGTCAAAGATGAGTTGCCCATACGTTTGTGGGTCTAGTTCTGGGGTTTCTATTCTATTCCATTGGTCTATGTGTCTGTTTTTGTGCCAATACCAGACAGCATTCAATTAAAATCATGTAAGCAATGCATTATAAACCTTCATAAATTATTACACTGATGTTTAGTAGCTATTGCTTTTGATCACTAGTGTTCTTTGTATTTTCTATATTGTTAATGGTTTTGTCTATTTCTGTCAATTACTGACAGAGAGATGTAAAAGTGCCCGGTTATAATTGTGATTATCTGTTGGCATGTATAGTTCTATCATTTTTTTAATGCTTATTTACTTATTTTGAGAGACCGAGAGAGCAGGGGAGGGGCAGAGAGAGAGGGAGAGAAAGAATCCCAAGCAGGCTCTGCACTGATAGCGGGGCTTGATCTCACCAACTGTGAGATCGTGACCTGAGCCGAAATCAAGAGCCCCAGACGCTTAACTGACTGAGCCACCTGGGTGTCCCATATCAACTTTTGATTTATGAAGTTGGGTGCTCTGGTATTAAGTGTATGCATATTCAGGGCTTTTTTGACTTCTTGATAAACTTCCCATTTTATCATTATGGTCTGTGTCTCTTCACCTCTTATAATACTCAGTCTTGAAGTTTAATTTGTCTAATACTAATGTCAACTCTCCAGTGTAGTTTCATAGTGTGTAGTTTTCTTTCCTTTTACTTACAACCTATTTGTGTCTTGAAAGTCTCCCGTGTTTCCTATAAACAATTCCCATTTTGGTTTTGATTCTTTTTATCTAATCTGATGGTCTCTATCTAATTGATGTGTTTATTTCTATTTAATGCAATTATTGAAATGCCTGGGTTTCACTGTGATTATAGCGTATGTTTCCACTCACCTCTTATCTTTTTATGTTCTTTAATTGCTCCCTTCTTCTCATCTTTTGGTCAAATTGCTTATTTTTGAATCTTCCGTTTTGTTGTCTATACTGGCTTCTTTGATATACTTCCTTTAATGATTTTTTAATGGGTGTGTCAGGGCTAATGATATGGTACCTTATCAAAAGCTAATGAATACCGTAAAAGCACACTTCTCACCTTACACACCGCCTTTCATATTTCCTACTTCTCATTTTTTTTGGTTTAATAACAGATATTTCATATTTCCCTCTTTCAAACTTTCCACTCAACACTGCCAAGTATTCATAGAGCACTCGTGCACAGACTTTAGGGGCCTCCCTTGGGATATCTCCCTCCTTTCTTGTTTCCTGACCTGCAGAATGAACAACTACAGTTGCCAAAGTCTGATCCTGTATCCTCAGCCGAGTGGGACTCTCACGCTTTCTTACACTCCAGCTCACTGTCCTGTGTTTCAACAACTGTCTCAGTCGAGGGGCTGAGATGTGGTTGTGGAGCTCAGTTACGTTTTTGTTTTTGTTTTTGAGAGAGGGGGGGTTCAAGTGAGCAAGGGGCAGAGGGAGAGAGAGAGAGAGAGAGAGAGAGAGAGAGAGAGAGAGAGAAGCGGGGCTCACCTGAAGCGGGGTTCGAGCTCAGGAACGGCGAGATCATGACCTGAGCCCAAGTAAGATGCTTGACGACTGAGCCCCCCAGGCGCCCCTGTTTTTCTTCGCCTACAGTTCTAGTTCTCTAGCTGTCAGGGTGTGGAAAACATTTAACTTTTTTTATTTTTTATCAAAAAAAATTTTTAATGTTTATTTTTGAGAGAGAATGACAGAGTGCGAGCGGGGCGAGGGGCAGAGAGAGGGAGACACAGAATCTGAAGCAGGCTCCAGGCTCTGAGCTGTCAGCACAGAGCCAGGCGAGGGACTCGACCTCACGAACTGGGAGATCATGACCTGAGCCGAAGTTTGACGCCTAACCGACTCAGCCACCCAGGCGCCCCGGAAAACATTTCTTCGTATGATCTGTCCCGTTTTTTGGGGGGAGGGTTGGTTTTGATTTTGTTATTGTCGTTGTTTGCACCACAGCCAAAAACAGAAGTCTATTTCAGCCAAAGGGTTTTGAAGACCTTTTCTTTTAGAAACTTCCTTTGTCTACCCCTTTTCTGCAAGAGACATGACAAAAATAGAAGACTCTGAAATTCGGTAGCAGGGGAAAAATAGAATTTTGCTTTTCAACCAGTAGTATTTACTATTTATTGGGGGGAAAAAAGTAAAATATACTTAAGTGACTTCATAGCTAAGAAATCTTGATGTTTTCCTCTTATGTCTGATGTTCAGATTTTCCTATACTTTTTCTGGCTGGGAGTTGTAAAAATTGAGATCTCTTCCAGGTAATCTCTAGAATTAAGCAAAAATAACTTCCATAATTGTCCTCAGAGAGATAATATAAAGAACATGTTTTACATTGCTACTAAGCTCGCCTATTCATATTAGAGATATATTCATTTCTGGGCTTAAAGACACTGTTAAAAATGAAATTGTTCTCACCTTCTATCAAACCATAAAGTTCCTTAGTGCACATCTCCACTAGGTAGTTATGTAAGTCGACCATATAATACTACCGTAGAAACCAACTAGAAATTCAGATGCTGATCAATATAGCTTAACTTCTAAAAAGCACACAAAGAGTGAGAAAAGCCTTGTTAACTTCCTGTCTTCCTTTGTCAAATACTGAATTTCAATAACAACAGTTGAAGCTGATCTTACAATATGCAAAATTAGAAAGAATCAGAACATCAACTTCAGATGTAGCATTAAGAATAGTATTCTGGGGGCGCCTGGGCGGCTCAGTGGGTTAAGCATCTGGCTCTTGATTTCAGCTCACGTTGTGATCTCACAATGTGTGGGATCGAGCCCCGCATCAGGCTCCTCACTGACAGCAGGGAGCCTGCTTGGGATTCTCTTTCTCTCTGTCCCTTCCTTGCTCATGCTCTGTCTCACTCTCAAAATAAATAAACTTAAAAAAAATAGTCTTTTGAGTCATAATTGAGTTTTACAAACACCAACTTGACCAGAAACGATCACCTCTTCATTATTACATTAGAAAAAGCTTTGCCTGTGTCCCACCATGCGGGTCTCAGCCCAGTGGTTATTTATGCTGGCATTTGACCATGTTTTCATAGCACATAGCATAATCGTGTGTTCCCTGTATTGCAATACATTAAATTAGAAACATGCTGTGCGTTCTGAATGGCATTTCAGAGCATGATACGGCCAAATTATATGAAGAGAAGTGGCAATATAAAACTTGGACAATTTCCCCTGACAATTGGGAAATGATTGCATTTTGGTAACAGTTTCTATGTCGGTATACCTCTGCACGGACGTGATTTGGTGCTCTGCTTACTTTGCATTTGGTTATGTCATTTGCATTCATTTTATTCTTTAATCACAGCTACCATCTTGGAATGTATGTACCATTCAGTGCTCATATTATATATGAGGAAACTGAGGCTTCCACAAGTTCATATGACTTAACAAAATTCACACAAGTTAGAAGAGATATAAAACCAAAACCCCAAACTGTCTGACTCCAAGTACCACACCTCTAATAATTTTATTATATCGTCTCACTTATTTTTGTAGTAGGATTTAGTCTTTTGTGTAAGATTTTCACACATTTTGCCTTATATTCCCTTTTTAATTTTTTTAATGTTTATTTATTTTTGAGAGAGAGACAGCACATGTATGCTCACACGAGAGGGCAGGGTAGGGGCAGAAAGAAAGGGAGACAAAGGATCTGAAGCGGGCTCTGTACTGACAGCAGAGAGCCTGATGTGGGACTTGAACTCACAAACCAGGAGATCGTGACCCGGGCGGAAGGTGGGCACTTACCCAACGGAGCCACCCAGGCACCCCTCTCCTTTTGATTTTTACATCAGATCTCTGAGGCTTGCAGCAGAGCCAAAAGATCAACCCACATTTATCAAATGACAGGCCACATCCTCTTTCCAGTAATTCACATCATCTCCTTAACATAAACCAGTCCAGGCCTCTTACTCTTACCCATAAACTTCCGTCATAGTTCATCCTAACCTATTTGCCCTGGAGCAAATCGAGTGAATTGAGCTCCCAGAGTTCAGGGTTAAGGGGGTGCCCTCTCTTCACATTATGTTCAGATAGAATTTGAACTTAAATACAGAATTGTTGAAACCCACAATGAATTGTAGAGCCAACGCTACGACATTTTGCCCTCATCCATCAAGTGTTTGATTCATTCACACATTCTTTCAGAGAGACTTTTATTCTGCGTATACCTTCTAATCACCCACTCTGTCCCTAACGTTCTGGTAAATACTAGAGCAAAGCTGGTCTAGTTGCCAAGACCAAGAAGAAAGCAGAAAGATGCAATCTGAGATCTAATAAAAGTATATACAAACAGCATCAGGAGTTTAAAGGAAGCGGTAATTAAATCTGCTGGCAGATAAGAATGTAAAGAATCAAAGACAGTTTCACAAAAGAGGTAATATTTGAAATCAACTTAACTTGAAGGGCATACTTTACAGGTAAAGAAAATAGATTTATCAAAGACTTCAAGATGTAAAAATCCGCAGTACATTGGAGGCAGGGAGAAAAATTAGCAGACTATTTCAGGTATCCAAATGGGAGATAATGAAAGCTAAAATGGCCAGTGTGTTAGTAAAAGATTTGAGAGATGCTGAGTAAAATCAGCAGTGATCACACTACCCTGAATGAGGGAAACAAGGAGGATTCCAGGGTGGTCGGCAGTTTTCTACTTTTGGTGAGTCGGCAGGTTTGATTCTATTCCATGAAGTGATAAATGCCAGCCCTGGCTTGTGACCCATTAGGGAAATTAAGGTACCCCTGCTAGACTTTGTATGATGAGGGTTGGTGGTCTACAGTTTGACAAGTTGGTCAGTCACCCGACCATGCAGAATCACATCTGAATCTGATAGAGCAAAATTTATAGCATCTAAAGACTCTAGAATTGGAGGAAGTACAACAACCGATGAGCCGTTTTTTGTCTTCCTGGGTTGACCAGAGGATGTGAGTGCTGTTTCCATGAAAGGTACTGTTTCATCCCGGGTAGAAGGGTTAAGATGTTCCATGTAGCTAGATATGTGGCAATGAACGTCAAAGGGCAAAAATACTGCGTCAATCCCAGGCCTCTTTTACTTCATATCCGTTCCTTTCCATTTTCCTGCTCCATTCTGTATGGCAACGTAGAGGGGCATGACCTCTGCGGTTTGCTTCCGGGTCTCCATTGATGGGTGACTTTCAGGTGGGCTCAGCCAGTTCGAGGCACCGACAGAAAATTGAAGGGCAAGAAAAGGGGGAAAACCACAGTATTTGTTCGTCTTGCTTTGCTTCAAACAGCATCTTAAGTAGGAATTGCCTCCACTCTGTGGCTTTGGTGCCCTCTGTAATTCTCCTTTTAGCCAGGTAACTTCATCTCCTGGGCTTTGGGGACCCTGCCTCTTCCTTTTGTTCTCCGGCTGAGGGCTGTTGAGGTTTCTGATGTTGTTAACCTTGGGTGCCCTCACTGTCCCCTTTGACTTCTCATTTCTTCTGTGACCCACGTAAACAATTCCTCGCCTTCAAGTGTCTGTTTGGAATATTCATGTGTTTTCTGTTTTTCTGGGTTAGAAGCATACAAATGCGGCCAATGCTACAAAGCGATTAGAGAGAAAAATAATTGAGAAGAAATCAAGGAGTTTTACAATTAGGTCCTGGGTGACCTGTGGGAAAGCAGTTTGAGGGAAAAGCCAGATTTCTTTGAGACGAGAAACTGATAGGTCAGGAAGTAAAGGTAGTAAATACAAGCAGCTCTTCCAAGAAGTTTCACAGGAAAGAAAGAGTTGTTGTAGGGGCTCCTGGGTGGCTCAGTCGGTTAAGTGTTTTGACTCTTGATTTCAGCTCAGATCATGATCTCGCAGCTCACGAGATGGAGCCCTGCATCGGGCTCTGTGCTGACAGCTCAGAGCCTGCTTGGGATTCTCCCTCCCTCTCTGCCCCCCCCACCCCCAGAATAAATAAATAAATAAACATTAAAAAAAAAGAGTCTAGTAAACTGGTGGGCAGACTCACAGGACTATTTTACACTGTGTTATGTTTTACATTATTTAGAAAGTCAATTAAATATCTGGAACATTACATTGCTCATTCGGGATTGCTTGGCTGGTGAGAATCACAGATCCATTGGGCTCCAAACAGCCACGTGCGAGCATTTGCTCCAATGTATTACTTTCAGGCAAAACCAGACTTAGAATATCTCTGAGGAAAACCCAGGCTCTCCAAATTCCTCAGGATTTGTGTTAAAAGTAGAATGTGCCTGTCAAAAAAGCAATATGATTTTAGGACATGTTAACAGAAATATAGTTTCTGTTACTAATGTCCTTCATAATAAGGATGTAATACTCTGTAGCGATGGGATAACGTTTGTGTGTTCCATTTCCTAAGGAAAGTATTAATATATACATTTTAAATTTTAATGTTTATTTATTTTTGAGAGAGGGACAGACAGAGCACAAGGAAGGGAGGAGTCGAGAGAGAGGGAGACACAGAATCCAAAGCAGGCTCCAGGCTCTGAGCTGTCAGCACAGAGCCTGATGTGGGGCTCGAACCCACAAACCTTGAGATCATGAGCTGAGCCCAAGTTGGACACTTAACTGACTAAGCCACCCAGGCACCCCTATATTTGAGACTATCTTAAGGGGCACAACCCAGATGCCTTACCACATGAAGAAGAGTTAAGGTCACCGAATGAAGTTTAGACTGAGAGAGGATATGAAATGATGTCATTTCATAAACGAAGGTTTGTTACATGGCCAAAGTGAAGGAATTAACATGGGATGAGTACCTACTAGACGCTAGATACTTTGCTAAGCATTTTAATTCTCACAGAAACCCCCTTTTTAAAAAAATGTTTTATCAAGAAACTCCTTGAGGTAATTGCTATCTCCACTTTACAGATGGGAAAATTGAAAGCTTGGGGTGATTAAGAAATAGATTAACTATCTCACAGCCGTTAAGGGGACAGGATATAAACTCAGAAGAACACATATTCCTTCTATTGTAGCATACGACGGATTAATGAGATGAGTTACACTTATAGGGAATGAATTGAGCCGGTATCAGACAGAAACTCAGGACCCCTCTTATTCAGCTAAATCCTTTCTTAATCCAACTACTGTCAAAAATTGTCTCAGAAAACAATTGTGCCAAACCTCATTGCACCCCCAAGAGGAAGAAACTTGCAGCGAGAGAAGTAAAGATCATGGTTAGAAATTAAAGTGGAGGGGCGCCTGGGTGGCTCAGTTGGTTAAGCATCTGCCTCTTGATTTTGGCCCAGGTCATGAGCTCACAGTTGGTCGTGGGATGGAGCTCTGTCCTGGGTGTGGCGTTTAAGATTCTCTTTCTCTTGCTCTCTGTCTCTGTCTCTGTCTCTCTCTCTGCCCATCCCTGGCTTGTGCTTTCTCTCTTTCAAAAAAATAAAAAAGAAATTAAACTGGACTAGGACTAGAGTTTTCTTGTATCCCTGTCTTTCTCAATTGCTTTGCATTTCTCCCCCATCACGGCTCCACTCTACTCCAATAAAGCCAGAGGCAAGAAGAATGGTCACACTGCTGTTTCCCCTGAGCAAAATGAGTCTTCATGACTCAATCTCATCCAGCCACCTCCCAAAGTCTACCTGTACCCCCTCTGTCAGGTCCACACGCCCACTCTGCACCTCTCCTTCCCCCTCTACTATATTACCAATGCCTGCATATCAAAGTTAACTGGTCTTATGTCATGCCACTTTAGGGTTAGGCTTTCTGATATCTGAATTTATAACTAGTTATATCAGTCAAATTATACTCCTTTTCCTTCTAAGTCAAGAAGTGAATTGCAATGATGGCTTTCCGTAGAAAATATCTAAGCCTACGGTGCCTTGCATACAGTGAGCTCTCAGGAAATAAATATGGAATTGACATTAATGGATCAAATGCTTGGAATCCCAGGCACACCATCAGGATGCAGGGTCAGATGAGCCCTGGGCTGGCATCCTATTTCAATGTTTAACAATACTCCCTGTTAGAAAATTCTTCCTAGTATTTTGCCTAAATCCCTCACGATGCAATTTATACTCCATTCTCCTTGTTCTGTCCTAAGAGAAGATTGAGACCAGCTGGTGAGCATTCTCTGTGTAATAGCTCTTTATACACTTAAAGGCCATTATTAAATCCCTTCTTTGGCTTCTATTTTCCAAGCTGAACAATCCTGTTCCATTAACCTTTTTTCGTAGCCCTTATTTTCCAATGATTAAATCATCTTGGTAACAGTCCTCTGAACCCTCTCCCTGTTCCACCAATCTTTTCATCCATGGAGCTCCACAGTGGATACATTTTTACAAAGGATCAAGAAAATCCTGAATGTCAGAACAAAATTGTCTCAAAGTCTTGGGTCATATAGATACTTGTCATTCGGGGATTTCCCAATATTTAGCTATTCAGGGGCAACCCTGAACAACTTGCTACTTTACTGAGTCAATAATTCAAAATCACTGGCCCTGCAAAGCTTCTTGTCTATAGGATCCCAGGCAGTGAATGACTCTACCTGGCCCCAAAGCATCCACAGCTCAGCTAGG